>NC_090933.1:124475936-124778966 GCF_040938575.1 Ambystoma mexicanum | reverse complement strand
ACGCGAATAATTCCATGAATCAGGCTAAAAGTCTTTGTGCTGCATCAGAGGAGTTACAAGCGCACTGCAATGAAGATGAATTAAGTAGAACAGTCTTACCTGCTAACCTAAAGGCTCCCCAAATGTTGAATCACATGCCAGCAGAATGGGGTGACCAAACTCACTAAAGCACCAGTTCTGGCAGAGGCATTGAGAGAAACTCCAGAGTTGCCCAGAGCCCTCCCGAAATCCAAGATAGCGGCATGCCTTTATGTAACCTCAGGTCAGGCCCCTACCAAACCACATGACCTTCAACCCAGGGCCCAATAACAGTCATCAAAACACAGGTGTATTCAAAACCAGTAAGTAGCACCCCATAGTAGGAGAGATCTCACTGCATAATGCAGCCACTTCACTCTGGAAATGTGGGGCGCACAAGTACGAACTGGAGGAATGAGTTTGGCAGAGAGTGGCAAGATTGTGGAGTATTAAGAGTAGAACAGGAGGTTAGAGGGAGAAGAAGGGGTCATCAGGAAGAGTGTGTTGGGAAGTGGAGGAGGTTGAAAAGAACAAGGGTACCATCAAAAAAAGGATAACTATTGGGGAGAGGAGGAGGTAGGAGGAAGTGAGGCAGTTGAAGATATCTCTCGCTCTGTCCGTCTCTTCTCGCACCCCTCCTCAGCCCCGACCAGCCGACCCCCATCTGAAGAGAAACAAATGCTTCTACCTCCTGGAAGAGTTCTTCAGCTCTACACTCCAGTCCGATACATGTTTGCCAATGGAGGCTGTATGCAAGTACTCTATTGACAATGGTTTGGAAACCCTGTGAAACCCGCAACCCAATAACAGAGGACCAGGGTCACCTTTCAGACATTCACCGTCAACCAGGACAAGGACAACCCCTGGAATTTAGGGAGAGAGACTATTTGTCGTTTTGACTCTCTTTAAAGAACTAGAAGAACCGTCAGACATGTACAGTTCCCTTCATTTATCAAGACAACTCAGGAAGACTTCTTAGCTGCCCAAGGCTACTTTGGGGTATTTAGTTCTGCTCGTGGCGCCTGTCCCACAACAGATATTTCTCTATACTGGACTTCCCTGCACTTTGTTACTGTCTGTAGAGCAATAAACCACTTCATTCTCACAACCAGCTTATCTTGTTTTCCATGCAGCTCCACTCAGCATACTCTGTGACAACAGCATCCTTAATCTCTTGTTTTTCCTTTGTGGCCTCGTGATAGTACTTTCGCAGCACATGCCTCATGACGCTCTAAAATAACGTAGGACTTTTCTCCAGTCGTATACTGCACACCAGAACAGATTTCATTAAGCACATATCAGTCTCAAAATGTACTTCATGCACAGAAAACCATGTACAGTCACAAAATCGAAAAGTAAATGTGACAGCAAAGCAATTCAAATGTGCCCTGACCTCGTTTTGCAGTGACGCATCCATCTTGTTGGAATCCATTGCGCATGTGTGGCGTGAAAAGGGAAGTTGCTCTCAGGATCTAGGAGCGGGGGAATTATGAAGCAGGTGAGGGGCAAAGTGGGGGGGGCACCATTGGAAAGGTCTAGGGAATCAGGCACAGAACAGCCAGACAGTGATGGCCAGGGAACCAGAGCATGCAGCAGAATGGATGGTGCAAGAAACAGGTAAGGGGGAGGGGGAGGGTGGGTAGAAGGTCCAGGTACGAAAATGAGCCAAGGGTGGAGAGAACGTTTTGCGTGGGCAGCCCCAGTGATGCAACTAAGTGGGAGGTATGGTAAGTGGGCACGGGGACCCAGGCGCAAAAAGAGTCATCGACATAGGCATCAGAATGACATCTTATTGACATGACGACAGACAGCCTAGAAAATGTTACAATAGGTGCAATGAGAGGAGAAGTTGTTGTGTAAGGGCACACGCATCGGTCAGAAAACCTAGATTCCAAACTTCTTCACTTGAAACCTTGCTTCTGAAATACCCAAAGAAGCCACCTTTCTGTTGACCTTGAAGGAACCCCAAGGCTAACATCATAAATACAACCTACTGTCTATAGCGATAACCTTACTCCCAGTTCAACGCCACTATCGCCCAGACCCTCATAAATAGTGGTCATCAGAAGGGGACAGGGCCGAAAAACATTGCACAGAAAAAGAAACGCAATCAAGCATTGACAAACCAATGGTTTTGCCATGTCTCTAGACATGCTACAGGTGTTTGCCAGGCAATGATGTAAAGCTGGTGTGGATGAAAACACGCCTCAACAGATGACACGCACCGCCGCCTGTCATGCTCAAGGGCACTCTCTGCCCTTCCCTTGATAGGGGCCGCATGTACATGGTGCTATGTGACTCCTGTTGCAGTGCACTCATTTAAGTGTGTATGGATACATGCTGCGTGGAATGTTTGTAATGCAATAAAATTATTCAAGCAATCTCCTCAGCGCTCTACCATGTATGTGGCAACAGTTGGCAATTGCCTGATATGCCACCAAGTTGACAACTAAAAATCGCAACACATGCACAACAATGCCTGTGCTTGGGTTCCACCCCAGACATGCTCACTGGCTTCATTCCACCTGTTTATTTTAATTTAAAGATAGTATCAGATGTGTGGCGAATGAAGGAGGCTTGTTTGTAATAATGGGGACGAAGAACTAGGTGTGAGTAACTTGTATTTACATCTATGTCCCAAAGAACTAGGAGTAGAAGTGTGAGTAACTTGTATTTAAATCTATGTCCCAAAGAACTAGCAGTAGAAGTGTGAGTAACTTGATTTTAGCTTTATGTCCCATCCCCTTTCCTCTTTACAAACTGAAGATACCCAAGAAACCCCCAATGTGAGAGGAAGTTATACCATGCGTCATATGATCCTATTAGATGTTCTAGCAGTTTTTATTTAATCCAGGTAGATCTTAAGAGCCCTGTACACATCTAAATTGCATCAGTTCCCTGTTCCTTCAGAGGAGGGGATTACAAAAAAAAGTAATCATCTTGTGATTATGTGGAATTCTGTCACAACTTTTGATAAAAACGAAAGGTGTGTGCAAAGCACCAACTTGCCCTTGTAAAAATCAGTGAAAATGTCCTCTAAACACACAACTTAGTTTACTTACCTATCCAAGAGTGGTGTTGGGCACTAAAAAGGCGGGCTTCCAAGACACCAACTTCAAGTCAAATGAATCCATGGCCTCAAAAGAAATCTGATAGAGAACTTAAACAGCTGAAAGGAAACTGGCTCGGTAGAGGGAGAGATGCTCAGGCCAGAAATACAGTAAAAGATCGCTGCACATAAGAATGGAAAGAAAAATCTGGCCTGATTAAAAGTAAAAAGTAAAAAGGCAAGAAATTGTCCAGGGAGCAGGGCAACAGGGTGTCACCCATTTTTACATGGAATAAAAACAAAGCCTTGTTCTTTTGATTTTGCATTGGAAACCAGTGAAATAATTTCTTGCCACCTGAAGCACATGGAGGCTCTTCTGGGTGAGACGTTGAAGGCCTGAAGTCCGGGGGATCTATGCGGCTAAGGTCATCAACTGAGGGACTGTGGGGTAGAACCAATTGCCTTTGTCTAAAAACACTCAGCTGATTTAGAAAGAGCATGAGAAAGTGGGGAGTCAGGTTAGATTTATTTAAAAGGTTTTCCATTGCATGGACTAGGGCCTCTGAGACACTTGACCGCTTTACAGAGGAGTGGGGAAACATTGCAAGAGTCAGGAACTTAACAGAGCAAGAGCAATAGTACACATTGTAGCACAAGAATGTAGTCTGTGCATTGTGATGAATCAAGGAAATTCGTCCGTTCTCCACAAGGGGGAGCTCCCACCCACGTAAAACTAGGGAGGTGAGCCAACTCTACAACATACTCCTAAGGGTCGAGGCAAGTGGAACCTCACCAGGAGAGACTCCCACCTTATTGGGCAAGGACTCCAGTTCCTGTGAGGAACATCCTTAAGCTGTACACACCATGGCCTATATGGGATGCTGTAAAATACCAGAGACTTTTAAATAACAAGACTAGGATGAAGAAACACTGAATAGATGTCATTATCACATAGAAAATGAACACGTCCCTTTAAATAAAAATATCCAATCCACTGCGACGAGTAAATCGATCATTGTGTACGAGACAAGCATTACAGCGAGAGAGGGGCGCACATACAAGTAAGGGAAGACCCAAGAGGTACAACACATGGAGAAGGCAGAGTAGGTGTGAGCCAGGAAGCCTGTGAGTTTCAAACTCATACTACACTGAACAGGGGACGCCAGCGTCAAGGCAAATCCCCAGCATGAGAACCCGAAAGGGCATGAGCACAGAAGAAAGTGGTAGCGAGACCACAAATGATCCATGGTGGACAGCCGGTCCACAAACCATTGCCGATACCACTGCAAGCATCCAGCAGCACAGTGTCCGGTCACTCATCGGAATACGGAAATGTCACAAGGAAAAGAGAAAACTGAGGAAGAAAATGTTGATGAATTTGAACCGATAGCGATATGAGGGAAGGGAGAAGCTACCCAGGGAACAAGGCTCCTGAAGACATTCTCCTTCACAGTCGAAGGTAATGGGGAAAACAGGAATAACAATCATACTGTGCAAGCAACTCATCCAAGTAGGAGTCGTGAAGCAAAGTTAAATCTGAAACCGATGAACTTAAAGTGTTGTGATACAAGAGAAAGAATTACTGAACATCTGAATACTGCGAGAAAAGAACAGTGGGTGATAATACTCTGGGAAAAGGGGTAAGAAACTTGATATTCGGTGCAAGAAGAATGTAACAGAAAAGAGAGAGCACATTATGAGCCTGAGTTCAGAGGAACTATAGAACTGAACAATGTATAAAATCAGTAGGGCAGAACCAGTTGAATTAGAATTATCCAGGAGGGAAAGTCTACCAGAGAAAGAGTATTTTCCAAGGATACACTGAAACCAGGAATACAGATCTTATAAAATATCCCTGAAAGGGAATCACAAAGAGGAGGGACAGGCCAATCGTCAGTTTGAAGAGTTATAGAGACTGATCCAAAATATCACGAGAGACTATTTGCGGATTAAGTACTAATATAGAATTCTATAGACTGGCACCATAAGTAAAATCTTGTGAATGTCCTCAGAGTGTCTGCATCCTACTCCTGACCCGCCAGAGTACGTCCAGGCTAAAAGTACAGAAACTGGGGGTAATCCCACGTTCTGAACTGAAAGGTTTGGGGAGATCATCAGAATGGAGCCGACATTTGTGCACGGCGTATGCCTGCTCATAGAACTGGCCAGAGGTTTGAGGACGTGTTTCATTCAATGTCTAGGGAAAATGCCATGGAAGTTGGTCCAGTGGCAGAGACAAAGGAGCTGGCCTGGAGCTAGGATGAAATGTGTTTTGGGTCACGTTTTGGCAAGCAATATGGACCACTAGGATGCACGAGGCTACGAGCTGAAATATAATTTGAAACTGGAGCACACGAGTATGTGCTGGTGGAGAAAGATGCGGAACTCATTTTGGAGGGCTTAAACCCTATACAGAGGATGGCAAGCCTTCCCCTACAGAGAATCTCACCCAAAGCCAATGAAAGAGGCATCAACATCAGGATTTAGGGTTCCAAACCAGAAAGAACACAAGGACTAATCAGATACACTGTGCTGGAAAGTCCTCTTTTGGGTTGAAAAAGGGAAGCAGTGTGGGTCTTTGTTCAGAAAATCCACCTGCAGGTTGAAGATGTTGCTACGTAAGAAACACTCATCTAGGTTATGAGAAACTAAAAGATCCACTGGGGAGACGCCATGCTCCACTATAAGGGCAATATACAAATGGTGCTCCTTCAGTATGTACCCCCAACAGATATGGGGCGTGGGGGGGTTCTCTTATTGTCGAGCTGGGCACAGAGGCCTGAAAGAAAGTGCAGCCCACAATTCATACAACAGCGTAGACCTGTCCAGTCCTAAGCATTCTGCCGTGTGGAGCAAAGGTGGCAGTGGTGGTGCCAAATGACAGCTCCAAAAAAACATCTGGGACCATGAGAGACTGGAGGAGTTTTGGAGTTCGCTCAGTACTATCCCTGGGGAGGCACAGCGTATCGGTGGCAACTCCCCCAGTCTCTCCTCTGCCTGCAGCTGAATCGGTGCACACAACATCTGAAAGCCTGGAGAGGTGAGTATTGGGCCAAGCTTTAGTAAAATTCTGACATGCCTCAATACCCATACTCCAATTTATCCGGACACAGGTTTACCAAGTTCTTTAAAAATAATTAGACTCATGATGACACAGTGGCCAGGTGACTGACTGCCACCCTCCTTTCTCCTTCACGCACACTTTCACCCACAATAAGTCCATCAATTACAAAAATACCAATTGATATACGGTATAGTAATCCATGAAGTAAACTGATTAACATACATTGGGCATCATTATGATTGTGCCGGTCCGGTAACAATGGTGCCAGCAAGCCTATCAGCACCGTTGTTACCGGACCCGCACAGTACGACTTTGCAGGAGGGTGCCGGCACAGTACGACTTGGCAGGCGGGTGCCGGCCCGCCCGCAGAGTTTCATGGAAGCACCAGTGCTTTTGTGGTCCCCATTCCCACTGAGTCCAATCGGACTCAAATGGGAATGGGGATTTACAATTTACCGGCGCCTGACTTGTCAGGAACGCCGGAGTTGTAATCCCCCGGTGATACCGGCAAGCCAGGTGCCAGTACATCTTGTAAGTCTGGCAGCAACCCGCAGGGTTATCGCCGGACGTGTAATGAGGCACATTGACTTTACCCGATAGCTATAACTGTGTTCGTAGAGTAGCGACAATAAGTTATATTAGTCAAACATTTAAAATTAAAATAAAAACGCTATTGCCAAAGGCACCTAAAAAGCACAGGACAGCATTGTGATCACTCGGGCCAAAGCATGATTTCTTGGAGTACAGATGCCGGGCTCAGTTATATATAAAAATAGAGGCTAAGTCACGTGTAGCCTTTACACGTGACATACGAACGAGCGTTCAGGTTTCCCTCGGCAGCAAAGCAATGCAAATTTAAAAAATGATCTCGGAACAAAGCAAGGTATATTTTAAGGTTCGAGGAAATGACGCAGGATTTCCGATGTCGAAGCTCAGGTTTCCGAGGACACCAAGCAACAGGTGTCAACTTGACGATGACAAACTCGATACTCTTTACCGGGAGGGCTCGGAGGACACCCAAAAGATGCAATGGAAAATGTCAAACGAGTTCACTGCTACACCATGCAACAATAGTGGGGCAACCCCAACACCTAAGGGGGTAGAGTGGCTCCCACGCTCCACAGGAAATGTCCATAGTAGAGGACAAAGGGTCTTCACCCCAGCACACCATTCTTTGCACCTTTAGCTCGCAAAGCAGCCATGCTTTAATGGCTGGCCGGGGGACGTCTCTGGGCCATTGCACAAGCATGCCCTTACTCTTGTACCAACCTCCAAGTACCAGGCTTGCCTTCGCTCGAAGATGCTGCTATCACGAATTGTGCCGTTGTCCGGTTTCCTGATCAGCTTTCCATCCGATCCACCTCTGACGACTGGACATGCTCCGCGACTACTGCAAGCACAGATCCGCTTGGCAGCTCTCCAATTCACTGCTTCCCTTTTTCTTTTAATTCACAGACCACAGTGTCGGTAACTCCAGACAAGAGGGTAATGAGCCACATTCTGGACAATGCCGCGAGGCTGGAGACACTACAGCACAGCCCAAACACTAAATATCTTAGCATGTACACTGAACCAAAAGTCAGATGTTTCACAGCACAACGTATGATCTCAGAATGTACCATGATCTACAGCGATAGAGCTGTGGGGTCAACGAATAGAGTACAGCATAATATTGCAGTTTTATGTTGCTCATGCCAGCGATCAAGGAAAAAAGTTGGTTTCTGGGACGCCTTCCGTACGGGGTAGCCATTAGCATCACAATAGCTATGCTCTACACCCACAACCAAAGTGCCTCTAAATAATCAGACCCTTCGAGGAAGAAAAAACGTATCATTAAGAAAAAGCGAAAAAGTCAGGGAAGCCGACAGTGCGCAAAGAAGGGATGGAAGAAGCAATGCATTGAGAAATCAGCAAGAACGAAGGCACATAGGAATGGAAAAGCAGAGAGAAAGGAGAGCTAGGAACATGATGGGAAGCAGAAGAGGTAGCCCAGGAACGGAGGCAACAGAGTAAGAGGGAGCGCATGAATGGAGGGGAGCGGGGGGCTCCACAGGACTGCAAATGCAAAAGAAGGGAAGAAATTGGAGCCTGAGAACCGAAAAGCAGGATAAGAAGGTGGATGAAGCTCAGAAAAACAAAGGAGCCAAGAGAAGAACAGCAGACAGTGGTGGAAAAGGTGAAGCACTGCAGGGACGAAGACAAACCAGAATCCGGTTTTTTTTCTCCGTAATCTGCTGTGGGTTTTTTTTAGGAAAAGATATTTAGAGTTGTACCTCTTTTTGCCCGTAAAACTTGCCAATTTAAGATGTTAAAATGGAAAGAGAACCTAGTAGACTGTAACCAAGAACCAGGGCTGGATTTCATAAACATCCCAGGATGGTGAAAATGAAGATGGTTCTGATAGGTGATGGACTCCAGTGACATGTTTTGTCTTGTGCTTTTTAGATGAGCGGTTGGTAGTCTCTTGGCTGTTATACTGGTGGACGGAAGGAACTGTTTGGTTGCTCGTTGGTGGTGGATTAAGTTCCTCATCAGTGCCCCTATGCCACCCATCCAGATGCACTGGCATAGGAAATCCTGTATAACTTCAGAGCTTGAAGAAGTCAAACATATATTTTTTTTAAATCAACCTGCATCATCATGCAATTACTTTTCTTCCTTTTCAGAAATTAAAGACTAGTAGTAAATAAACAAAATGATTAATCTTAAACACAGTATTTGTGTCCCCATTCAGAATCCCCCCTTATAATCAAACTGAAATCCCTCTGCCCCAACCCACACAACAAACAAAAGTAAAGTGTGAGTTTTGGAGATGTAGTCCTGGTCAAACCCCCTGCACCCACATCTGTGACTATATTCAGGTTACATTTTTAAAAGTGCAGTGACCCAAGACAATGTTCTCGTCATTCGGGTGGTGGAAAAAACCTATATGACACCCCCCCGTCCCATGGCCCCATCGTGTGCCCGTTACCTCCATGCCTCGCTTATAGGTCCACCATGTGCCTGGATGCTGGACCGGTCTGAAAATAAGTTGCTCTAACGCAGTCCACGCATGACATGGAGTAGAACATATTTTTTATCTTGGAACAAGAAAATATACCCTTTCTGTACAGCATGGAAGCGGCACTCGCTCGCTCTAGAAATGGAAAAAAAAAACATTGTTTTCTATTTCCTGCACAAGCGGGGCTGTACATCCTGGAAAATAATAGAACTATATTCTTTCTAATTGCAGCTTGAGTGGCAACACAGGAAATCTAACAAGTACTTTTCTTTTTATCGAGCACGGGTAAGGGAGTTGAGGAGCATACAATAAATGTAACCCCCACAACCTTTAGGGGGATAGAAAAAAGAAAACCAAAAAAAAAAAAAAAGAAGAATGTTGTAATGTGCTTACTAGCTGAGTGGATGACATCACTGCTGAATGGAATGTAGTGATGTCAGTGTGAGTGGAGTGTTGGTGTGTGAGGGTTCTAAGCTTGGCAGTTGGAGTTATGCTGACTTGGAAGGACATGCCAATGTTTTGTTCCTGGCATTGAACTACAATAAATCTACTTAATAACTTACCTGCTGGCTCGGGTGTTCTTCAGCTTCCAAGTTATTACACTGGCGACGAGGATGGGATTTCCTGTCGTGGAGGGGGCAGTCCAGAACCAGGAAACATTGCCCTCCTTGAATCCATGTCCTTGAGGAAGTTCAGCAACTAGGGGCCCACAGTTGTTTGACTAGTCTGATTACCCTTCTTCAGCAGGCCGGGCGGTGCTGAATTGAGGACCGAGTCGGCACACAGGCCGGTGTGCAGTGTTAACAGCAACAGCTGTTCCAGTGTGGGCCGCCTGTCCCAGTTACCGGGTGGTTCTGGGAACGGTAATTTATCGGCACACAGTTCGGTGTGCAGTGATCTGAGGAGTGTCTGTCGTCAAGATCAAGCTGCCGGGTGGAGTTTGTGGTAGGCAGATCCTCAACTGGTGTTTTGGAAACCAGCCGGCACACAGGTCGGTGTGCGGTAGCTTGAGAGCGTCTGCCGTGATGAACAAGTCGGCCGAGTGGGGCTTGTGGCTGGTGTTAGCCTGGCCAGTGCCTGGAGACGTACGGCACACAGGTCGGTGTGCGGAGCCGTGAGGAGTTGTTGTTCTGGCTCCAGACGTCCTGTTCAGAGCCCCCGCACCTTTAAAACCTGAGGTGAGCTGCTCGAACGTGGCTGGTGCCAGCACGGGAGCCTCGGAGAGGGAGGCGGCTTCTGCTTTCCAGCATGGTGAGGAGCGAGCGGTTCCCGAGCGGCATCTGAGCGCCGTGATTAACTCCTGGGATCCCAGCGCCCAGTGATAGAGTCGCCAGGAGTGAGAATTTCCGTTTATGGTTCGTTGCCCCCTGCATCCTGTGGGGGCGCTGTGGTGCGCGGCAGTCAGCAGCAGCAGCAGGACGTTGCAAAAAGGGAAAGGACGTGCAGCGTTCTGGGGGTTGGAGAGAGGAAAAGAAACTCTGTTTTAGTTCGTTGCCCCCTGCATCCTGTGGGGGCGCTGTGGTGCGCGGCAGTCAGCAGCGTTCTGGGGGTTCGTGAGAGGAAAAGGAAGTTAATTGGGCATCGTAATGGAGCAGATGTCCGTCTTGCCTCTCGAAAGAGGCGCCAGCTGCTGGGACGCAAGGAAGGACTGCGCTGTTTATCCTTCAAGGTGCTGTTTTTCCACAGACCGGGTGAAAGTATGACTCGGCGATTGATCTGCGATTGGAGTCGTTGTGCTGCATGGGTTATGGAGGGTTCAGGCCCACTGTTGCGGCAGCTCGGTGCGGGCAAGAGGACTTTCCTGCATACGGGCAGGTTTCACTAGGCTAAATGTGGATACTACTGTTGTGTCTAACTGTGTGTGTGTGAGTTTCATGGGTCCGTGTGAGTGAGTGAATGCGCGCGCTAAGAGTTGTGTATGGCTGGGTGTTGAGGATGAATAAAGAAATTGCAATTTGTGTGCTAATTAGTAGTTGAGTGTGTTCCTGCAGTATATTGCATTAAATTGCATATGTTGTCACTCATCCAATGATTCTTTGCAGGTGGAACTGTTCATTACTTAAAATGTTTTCTTGCAGGTTGTATTTCCATTATTGGGGGTACGGACTCGTGGGTGGGGGCACTTGCGGGTTGAATTGCTTTGTGAACAGCATTGTTTATCCTGTGCTGTGTGTATTTATATGCGCCTACAGTTATCCTTTACCAATAATTACGTGATATAATGCATTTTTACACATCATTTTGTATTTAAAATGTGTGCAATGTTTTGCGTGTATGCCAACCATCCGGTTTGGGGGTTTGCATTGGTGCGTGAGGTGAACGTTGCGTTGTGTGGGAGTGGTTGGTTATTGAGGTGTTCTGCTGGGGTGCAGCAGGTGAGGCTGGACCTGGGGTCCATGATGAGTGGTGAGGGCTGCGTGTTGCAGTTTGGCTGGACCAGGGGTCCACGGTATGTGGTAGGTGTGCTGCGGGTGGCAGTAGGCTGGACCTGGGGTCCAAGGTATTTAATAGGTGTGCTGCGGGAGGCAGTAGGGTGGACTTGGGGTCCAAGGTGTGGTAGGTGCTGCAGATGGCAGTAGGCTGGAGAAGGGGTCCACGGTATGTGGTAGGTGTGCTGCGGGTGGCAGTAGGCTGGACCATGGGTCCGTGGTGGTTACTGTGTGTTTGGTGCGTGACTGGTTCAGGTGGTTGGTCGTGGTGTTGTGGTATCCTTAGGGGTGCTGTGGTGAACTGTTCCGTTGTTGTGCTTGTTGTTGCTCTGTTGAGCTGTGTGGAGTGTGCCCGGGGGTGGCAGCCCTGGTGTCCTAGGGGGCAGACTAGGACGGGAGGATGTTTGTGCACTGAGGGTTGAGGAGTGTTAGGTAGTTATCTATTGGGGACGCTGGTCGTGGCAGGACCTAGGTTCTAAGGGGCAGCTTGGAACAGGTGGAGGTGCGTAGTTTTTATTTTGTTTCTAGAAGGTTGTCCAGTTCTGTTTTTGGAAGGAGTGAGCCCTTTGTAGAATGCGTTGGGTTCCTCTCTGTTTGTTATAAAGGGAGGAGTGGAAGTGGTGTAGAGTTGGGCGTAGGACTTGGTATAAGGGTTTGGTAGACACTTATGTGTCAAGTTGCCCAACGTGTTGGCACAGTGTTAGTATCTTGGGGGTGCCATGTAGGTTTTATTGGGTTCTTACTCCTTTGGTGGAGCACTTTCCTGTTACTTGGTGTGTCGGGGTTTTGGTGTTCTCTGGGGGCAGTTTCTTGTCGCCAGTGGTGTAACTAGTTGGAGCATTACGTGCTGGCCACACGTATATGCAGGGGTTTTTGTCTGGTGATGGTTTAGGTGTGATCATTATCTGTTTCCAACAAAGTAAAGGAGGGAGAAGTGTTGTAATGTGCTTACTAGCTGAGTGGATGACATCACTGCTGAATGGAATGTAGTGATGTCAGTGTGAGTGGAGTGTTGGTGTGTGAGGGTTCTAAGCTTGGCAGTTGGAGTTATGCTGACTTGGAAGGACATGCCAATGTTTTGTTCCTGGCATTGAACTACAATAAATCTACTTAATAACTTACCTGCTGGCTCGGGTGTTCTTCAGCTTCCAAGTTATTACAAAGAACACAAGGATTACCGGCGTGTCAAGCGACATAGGGATCCTTTCTACTGAAAAAGAAAACAGAGTAAAGGACCCTCAGGCGTGGCAGCGCGAGGGATCCTTTACTCAGGAAAAAACGTTGCTTGATGCGAGCGGGGCGCCGTTAAGACAATGGAGCCTCAGCCCTCATGAAGGAGGGTCGAAAGGCACTCTGCACCTCACCATGATCGCCGCAGCAGGGGGCCTTCATGGTGGCGCTCCCCTGACGGGCAGAGAAGCGCCCAGAATCACTGCCACTTCTGCCACCAATCCACCTGTCAACGGTGGCCCCGGGCATTCTAATTTTTGGCGCTCCCCACCGCGGGGAGCGCCCAACGTTAAAGCACTCCCAGGTCGCATATGCCAGGTGGCTCATCAGAACTCCATGGACCACACCTGGCAGACGCGGCCAGGTTGAGCAGAGGTGTGGGGGGGGGGGCAACCCCCTGTGTTGCAGTCAACATCGGGCTGCATCTGACATACGCAGCCTGGTCAAGTTTAAATAAGGCACTCCCTCCATGCTGCGGATAGCCAAAGTAAAGACTTTGAGCCCCCACCCACTGCTGATGCCGGTCTATACTAAAGAACTGCTTCCCTGTCCGAGAACCCTCCATCCACAGAAGAACATCAGAAAGCAACAGCAACGACCTGGAGACAGCCCTGGCCAGACTGCCTCCAAAGCAAGGCATTTTATATATACATTTTTTCTACAGTGCACTGTATGGACATTGAATATATTTTCGAAGATTTTACTTTTTTAAAGAACTGTTCATATTTTACAACGACTCAACAAATATGTTTAAGGTTTTTGTTGCAAAGTTGCTTATGGTTAGTTGATTTGTAAATCTAGTGTCTTGTGTTTTCCCCATTTTCTATAAAAATCAATTAAAAACATGCTGGTGCACCAGAAGAAAGAACAAGAAACTCAAAGAACTGTACACCAGCATTCCTTTGTCCGCCTTTCCTTTTGTTTGCAAAGTTATTTCAACCTAGTATCTTCCTCCTTAGGGGTTTTGGGAAAATCCATACTGCCCTAACCTTTGCTTTTCCGTTCCTACGCAACAGCATATCAAGGCACTCCAAGGTTATCTAGAACCTTGTAACCAGGGTTTGGAGGCATGCAAGAGGCAAGTCAAGCATTAAGGTACGTCATAAAAAGTTTGAGTGTCTGCCTACACCGGTCTCCCAAACGGGTGCCTGGTACAATCCCACCGCTGCACGAAACCCTTGTGCAGTTGTTGAAGGGTAGTGATACCGACTGACTGCTGACTATGATTGGGACACTCTGGGCTTTAAGTGGGCCGAGGCTGCCGGGGCTCAGAGCCCTCATCGGCCCAGACAACCACTTTTTTTTTTTAACTTGCTGTGCGCAGGAGTCGATCCCCACGCACTGCCATTGACTAGCTAGTCTCACATTGCACTGTGCCATTACTTAGGTGGTGGATTCCGTTTGTTTCATTCATAGTCTGCTTGACACGAGTCAAGCAGTCTATTGTATAAAACAAAATAAATTGTGCACCTATGGAACAGCGCAGTGCTCTGAAACACTGGTTTGTCAGGCAGGGGTCGAGTTGGAATCCCTTGCACAGGACAATTTTTTTAAAAAACATTGTTTCCTGCAGGGGATTTGAACCCGAGCCATCCTGATGACAAGCCAGTGCCTCATCGCACTGTGCTATTTCGTAGGTTCAACATTCTATTGGTTTCATTAAATTGACTGCCTGACACAGTCTATTTAATGAAGCAAAATGAATCGCGCACCAATGAAAACAGCACTGTGCAATTCCACACTGGCTTGCCTTGTCACCAGCACAGCTCGGGTGAATCCCCATCGCAAGACAATACAAAAAAGTAACCAACTACTTTTCTTTTTATTGTCCAGTGCTGGGGACACTTCAAAAATGCCCATAATTTAGGTGACACCCTCTCGCTGCACCCCCCCACCCTTCGATTTCTCACCTCCCTTTAATACGGGGGACACTTATCGGCAGGGTGGCCCTAGAGGCAGTGGAGTAACTTTGCTGAAAATGTTGGGGGGGACATGACAGCTGAAGAAAAGGTGCCTCAGCTAAATTAATGGGTGCCATGAAAGTTAGGGGCAAACACCCCTGTCCCTCCCTAAAATGATGCCCATTCTTAGCGGCGGCAGCGCCCTGGGCTGTTAAAAAATAAATGGGCGTCCTTCCCGCGCGTCCCTTTTCAATGCGGCGGGGGTCGGAGGAGCACATATTTTTTTTCTAACTCCTCGCTCCAGCGGCCAGCAGGGAGTTAATCACTGGAATAGGCTACTCATGTTAATGCATGGGCGCCCTATTCCAATGACAACTGCCTCGCTCCTGCATCAGAGGTAATTACCTCCCCGCTATTGTTATTAAATGCGCCCCGCCGCCACGGGCGCATTTAGTAACAGAGTGCGCCTGCTGTGCCTTCTCCCAATACGCCAGTATGGGGGGGGGGGCCCTTGAAAGCCCCCAAGGCCGGCCCTGCTTATCGGATTGCTGACTCAACTCCCAAAAGTCTGATGCAATGATTATAGAAATCGTGTGAGGTTGAGAGGGCGCGGGGGGGGGGGGTGAACATTGTTTAGTGGCAGCTGTCGCACTACGATAATCATTCAGCCATTTCCTGTTAGCCCATGAATCCTTGTTTGTGTACCCCCTATCCGATCAAAAAGTAAGGCCAAGGGACACATTTTACATGACTCAAAAGAACACACACACACACAAACCCCCCCCCCCCACCCCCCCCAAGTACGTTGCTCTCCAACATGTGCACCAAGGCATACATGAACGCCAGAATTCTTGAATGCGTAGGAAGCAGTTACTTTATTCAAACACAATTCTCAGACCTGTGAATGAGGGGATCAAAAGCAATGGCAATGACTGGCTGCTTTTCCTACTTAAACCACAGGTTAACTCCCAAACTCTATGCAGCATATGCCTACTGGTAAATCGGTCTCAAAACATGTGTCTGACCACAACCCCACCCCCCTACCCCCTGCTCCCTCCTTCCAGTAACCGACCAAGTAAGCTCACGTCAGCAACCATGAGGAAAATCAGAGCCCCCGAAGAAAATATGCTTTGTATTAAGGATGATCACTACTACTACAGGACCTAAATTGTGAAATTCCTCCCCCTCTCCTCTGAGGCTGGGGAAACACAATGACTATGGCCACTTTAGGACCCCATAACCATCCTGACTGCCTTTTTGAACTTTAGAGAAAGTATTTTTTCTATAATCCGTGCAAGCAGTCCTCCCACAGAAACTAGAAAAAAAACAGCATGCGCCAACTCCGCCATTACAGTTTTTTCTTCTGCATTACTAGTGCAGAAGAGGGAGGACTGGGGGAAAGGCGTAATCATTTTCCCCCGGGGTGATTTTGGGCGCTGCACAGGCCTGCCCATAGAGTGCTGATGGAGGTTATAAAGGGGGGCAGGGAAGGTTCAGGAGCAAGCAACAGTTGCGATGAGCGTTTGGGTATTTTTGTGCAGTAAGCCCAAATGAAAAACGTTTTTGGGGCACGAGCAGCAAGCACCATTTCCCATTTAGTCGTATGGGAAAAGGGGCAAGGAGTTCCTTACAGAGCTGTGGACGAGGAGAGTTTGTAGAGTTCGCCCTCCTCACTTTCAAGGGAAAAGGGACCGGTTGGAGGCGTCTGAAAGTTAAGAGGTCACTGGGGAGAGGACTCATTGGTTCAGCCAATGACCAGCAGTCACTTTAGACTAGAATGTCACAAACAAAAGACGTGGGGCATGCGAGCAAAAGCCACGGCCCGAGGGTATGTGTAATCAGTACTGTGACAGAAATTCCTGACAAAAGTAGACCACAACACCTGATCCCAGAAGGAATTGAGGCATTCAGGAGGCAGCGCTGAGGCGACCAACACGACGCTGGCACCTCAAATGAGCAAATATGCCAATGTCAGCCGTGCGGGGCACAAATCAACTTAACATGTAACATGTTGCACAACACTGAGATTTATCACCAAGGAATCACTGCAGCGCTGACTCAACCCAACTGCTGCCAGGCGCCATTTCAGCACAGGCTAGCTACACGAAATGTCAACCAGAAGTGAAAGCACATGTGAAAATAACAACATGGAAGCTAAATTGTGTTGCGTTGCGTGTATATTCCCCAGCGACAAGCCTCTGAAAAGGCTTTCAATTATAGCATTGTTCAGTACGGCTGGCACCTGGTTTCCGACAAGCCCGCTTACTTACCAACGCTCGGGAATTGGCGCGCACGCACGCGTACACTAATTGATTGCAATTATAAATACCAGGTACAAATGATTTTCAAAACAAAAAGCATTACCGTAATAAATGTCCTGGGGGCGAAGAAAAGGAGGGGGCTTTTTCAGCTGCAGCACGTTGTGTTCAAGAGGCAGTGCAGGCGGTGTGCTTCTTGGATGCTGGATTAGCAGGGAGGTGAGGGCCCACTTGCTGTGTGAAAATTGAGCGCTGCCAACACAATGGCCATGAGCTGGGGAGTCTGTTCCTATTCCTACCTGCCTGCCTGCACGCCCAGGGCAGCAGAACAAAAATGTGGTGCCCCGCCCCTTCCTCTATGCTCCCCAGATCATGCGGGGGAGGGTGGTGCCATATTTTTAAATAGGCATTGATGCGAAAGCATCAGCATCCGATTGTTATTAAATGTACCCCGCTCCCGAGAGCGGGGAGCATTTAATTTCAATAGGGCCCATGCGCGCCTTCTCCCACCACGCAAAGTCGGGGAAGACCTTGAAAGACTCTTCCGAGCTGGCGTGGCGTGGGGGCTAATGGCACCCTGTCCAGTCACCCATGCCGGCCTGCCCTAAGCACGGCCCTGTATCTGCATACATGTCACGTCTGGGGATGCTGTTGGTACTCTTGTTCAGAGGAGAATTGCCTAGCATTTCGGTACTGGACCGCCCCAAGGCAGGACAAAGACTAATATGTTTGGGATATTTCTTCTCTGTGAAAGATTGTGAGTTAAAGACTCTGGGTAAGTCTCTTGCAACCAGGACTAATGTCTGGCAGAGGGACTCCCAGGACCCCCCTTGTTAATTTGCATATTTAAGTAACTTTGGGTCTCACCCTAAGTTACTAGGGGAATCCAGACGTGGACCCCTTGCTCACTATTCTTAGAGAGGCACAGCTCCTCCCTACTGATGAGGTCCAACCAGACTGAAATACGTGTCTGGGGATGCTGTCGGTACTCTTGTTCAGAGGAGAATTGCATAGCATTTCAGTGCTGGACTGCCACAGAGCAGGACAAAGACCGATATGTTTGGGATATTTCTTCTCTGTGAAAGATAGTGAGCTAAAGACTCTGGGTAAGGTTCTTGTAACCAGGACTAATGTCTGGCAGAGTGACTCTCAGGAACCCCCTTGTTAATTTGCATATTTAAGTAACTTTGGGTCTCACTCTAAGTTACTAGGGGAATCCATACGTGGACCCCTTGCTCACTATTCTTAGAGAGGCACAGCTCCTCCCTACTGATCCTCGCCGTCCACGGTGTCCGGTGCATGCCACGCCGCCCAAAGGACCCCAGCTGATCAAAAGCAACTATGGGGCGACTATCCCTTGACATAACAGCCACCACACTGCGTAGCTACCAAAATACAAAGCTAGCCAAAGCAGCCTGCGACTATTCTAGATAGAATTAGTCTCGACACAAAAAACACCACCCTAGAAATGCTTGCAATCAAGAGACGAGGAAAAAAACATCACAGACCACTAATACTAGGAAAGTGCACCTACAACCACCTCCAGATCTAAGCATTTGTTTTCTAAACACCCGATCCCTCAATAAACACGCCATCAGTGTACATGATAAGATAACTTTGGAAAATATCGATATCATTTGTGTCACTGAGACCTGGCTTAAAGAGCCTGTTGGCCCCACTTGTGGCCTAGCGGTTCCGGAGGTCTACACTATATACTATACCAATAGAGAATCAGAACAAGGGGGTGGCGTGGCGGTAATCGCCAAGGACACCATCCAATTGTTCCCCTCTAAAATACTATGTAATGGTACAGAAATCCTCCATCTCAAACACCTTCAAACCAAAAATAGTAGTCTTAACATAATTGTTGTTTACAGACCACCATCCACTATGCCTGACTTTAATATGTCAGCTCAATATGATCAAAGGACCCAACACCGCCACCCTATTCCTAGGAGATCTCAACCGGTGGCAGGGCGACCCCAAAGACAGAGAGCCCATTAAATTGGAGAAACTCCTGAACAACATTGACTACAAAGTGATGAACACCGATCCCACCATGGACAATGGACACTTACTGGATTGGGTTGTTACCAACAACCTTATATCCCAAGACTACAAAACCGACTCATGCATATGGTCGGACCACTACAGTGTGACCTTCCATATCTCTCCACCCACTCAAAAACCCAAACCTCCCAACTTCCCTGTTAAAAAATTACAGCGGAATTTAAAAAACATTAGTAAGGAACATCTGATGCAAAGTATAGATAAGTTTGAAACAGAGGGAAACAATGAAGACACATGTGAGGCCACCCTATCCAACCTACTCAGCCACCTACAGGCCCTAGTGGACCTTGAAGCCCCCCCTCTCAACGAAAACCGTTAGACCAAAAGAAAAAAAAACAAGAGTGGTTCACAGAAGAACTTCTTGAACAGAAAAACACAAAAGAAAAAGGGAAAATGAGTTGAAAAAAAAGCCCACAAAGGACAACAAAACACTCTGGAAAATCAGCGAGAAAACTTATAAAGATATGATAATTGAGGCAAAGAAGAACTATTATGATAAACAGATCTCAGCTGCAGCCAATTCCACCAGCAAACCTTTCAATATATTGAAATCAGTCGATAAACCTAAAGGCATCACCCCCATCTTCTCCCCCACCCAAGAAGAATGCGATGCAACTCAGATGGCGTTCAACAAAATTGACAAGGCCAGGGACATTATAGCTAAATCCCAAGCGGCCACCAAGTTACCTACCCAAACTATACTGGAGGAACCCACTCACCAGACGGCCCAAATTAGGTTCAAGCCCATCAATACCAATGACATCATAAAAGCCCTGACGTCCATGAAACCTACCACCTGCGCCAAAAAAAGACTCCCAGCTAAACTAATTTTAGACCAACCTGACATCTTCGCACCAGCTCTAACCAAAGCGATTAACACATCTTTCCGTGATCAAATCGCGCCTAAAAGTATAAAAAGGGTAACAGTCACGCCTCTGGTAAAAAAAACTAATCTTGACCAGAGGGATCCAAACAATCTTAGACCCATAACCAACTGCAACTTTATACTCAAAATCATGGACAAGATTGCCACTACGCACCTTCAAGACCATGTAGAAGCTCGGAACTCCTTCACCACCAACAGTCTGGCTTTCGACCAGCACATAGCACGGAAACAGTTATGCTGGATCTACAGACTAAGATGCTTAACATCATTGATCAGGGGAAAGCAGGCCTTCTCGTACTTTTAGACTTGAGTGCTGCCTTCGACCTTTTAGATCACAATTTACTCAAGACAGCATTAATAAAAACAGCAAACTGCTCAGACGAAGCAATAAGCTGGATCATGTCTTTCCTCCAAAATAGAACCTCTAGAGTACATTGGGGAAACCTATTCTCATTAGAAAAAGAAATCACCTGCGGAGTTCCACAGGGTGCTAGCATGTCCCCACTCCTCTTCAACCTATACCTAAGGTTCCTCGGTACAGTCCTCGATAACATCAACACGTTCTTTACCAACTACGCTGACGACACTCAGCTGGTAATTGAATTAAGTGGAGACCATCAAAAAGACAATGAGAAACTAAGCCTGGTGTACAACGCAGTGGAGCAATGGATGGACCAAAACTGGATATGCCCAAATGGCAAAAAAACAGAGGTTATGGTTTTTGGCACCAAACTAGTCAGCTCCAAGCTCCATCCCGCATACAACGCCTTCACCATAAAAGATACTCAAATTCAGGTTCTAAACAAGGCCAAAACCCTTGGGATGATGTTGGAAGCGTCTCTTGGATCAGATGCCCAAACTCACTATGTTAAAAAAAAACGTGCTGATACCATCTCTGCTTACTAAAAGCCATAAAACCATACCTATCCGAAGAAAATACCGCCACGGTCGCAAGAGCTACCATCGTTTCTCGCCTTGACTACGGCAACGCGCTCATTCTAGGATCTAACAAAAATTGCTACCACAGCTACTCAGTTCTACAAAACAATGCAGTGAGAATCATCAAGCAAAAAAACAGAAATCAGCACATCAGCGAAGCCAGAAAAGAACTACACTGGCTAAAAATTGAGAGAGAGTTCTATTCAAATCTCTGACACTGCCAAATAGATGTATTTTTGTTAAAGCCCCGGCATACCTTAAATCCAAAATCAACACATACATGCCCGTCACAAAGCTAGATCAGCCGAACAAGGATTGATCGGCGTGGCTCCTTTCAGATGCAAAAACGGGGCAGGTAAATCCTTCCCCCACATCTGTAGCAGGCTTATGGAACAACCTCCCAAGCCAGCTAAGGATGGAATCAAACTACCAACGCTTCCGTAAGCTACTGAAAACTCACATCTTTAAGTAACACACATAATATAATCTGCCCACCAACATATTTAGACCAAATGTCTTGTGTTACATGTTATCTGTGTGTCACTTGTCCCTCGTGTTCCTCTCTCTGCGTCCTGAAGCTCGAGAGCTACCGGCGCAATACAAATAAATAAAATAAATAAATGTTAATGCAAATACTAGAAGCGGAGGAGCCATTACGCCAGGAAGTAGAGGACGCTAACCCACCCATTATAAAGAATTAAAAAGGCATTACTTGCATGCATCATTTATGCTCTTCTGACTCTTTTCTTTCTCATAAAATAGAACACAGATTGGAAAAGCTTTATAAATTCCTGCCATCTGGCCGTACCCAGGGTTATGGACCCGTAAACCTTGTTAAACACCCTCTTTCTGCTCGGGCCTTCACGTCTGTCTTTAGGACCCATAATGCCCAGTAGGCCTGTTGACTGGCCCTATGATATGAGGTTATTTATAATGTGCTTAATACCCAGAGGTTTCTAAGCGCGGAACCGGGGATCGAACCTGTGTTGCTCCATGTCGTATTGCTTCCAAGGCGAGCACTTTGCTCCCGAGCTATCCTCCCGAGACTTGGAGCATTTATATTCTCTTTAGACCATCTGAAATTGCAAAATGCAGATCAGACCACAAGTCTGCATTCCATATGTCTCCTTTGTTCTTCTCACTATGTTCTGCCAATCGGCCAAATGTGGAATCGAAGCTCGAATCACCTGTAAAAGTCTGCATTGCAAGAAACCCTTTGTGATGTGCACACATTGGGCAAGGCGACCAGGACAAGCTCTCTCCTGTCACAGAAAGCCCCAGATGAGGCTTTCCTTTGCTTCCCGCTGCAAGCACTAATAGCATTAGAGCTGTATCATCAGCTAGATTGTCTTCGTCCTTCTAAGAGACCTCTGTTTCCAGCTTTGGACCACTTAGGCAGCCCTACATGCCACAAAGTAGAGCCCTACAGTAAATTCATTATTTAACTGATAGGAGACATCTGAGTGTACTTGAATTGGTCCATTTTGGGATTGAAAACAACACTTCCACATTGCTGCAGATCCGATATTCTTCCATTATACTCTTGTGTTATTCAACGCCTGGGTCATGTGCGATAATGCTCAATGCTTAAGAAATATACAGGAGATTTATTAAATAGCTAGATCAAGACATACATCACAACAGGCGTATAAAGCACTTTCCTAAACTCTGAAACACTTCTATCTCCACGTCCCTTTTCCTCATCCAGTCATTCCCCAGAGCTCTGTAAAATCCTGATGCAATATTACTGTCCAAGCCTTCGCAATTGCCCTCAGGTTTCTCTGCCGCCCCAATGCCAATTAGCATATAGCTAATAGGGGCTCATTACGAGTTACCGGGATTGAAAAAATAAATGCAGGTAAAAATGCTGGTAATTCCGGCAATGGCATTTTTACCGGACCGGGGAAATACAAGTTTGCCGGTGGGGGCAGTGATCTAGCAGCAGCAAGGCATAAATTAGCTTTGCAAAATTGATATGCTGAAATTGCTAAGTACAAAACTATTGATTAGCAATCCAACCTAAATGATTAGCAATTTTTATATATTTGTTTTTAAAGGCATGAACAGTTAATTGCAACATGGCAATTGCCTAAATAAGGCAGAGTAGCAACTAACAATGAAATATTTTACAGAGGTAATCTATGGGCCTTTTTAATCGTGCAGTGCAGGCACAATTAATTTATCACATGGATATTCAAACCATGTTTAGAAGGCTTCCTGCCTGCAGGTTGTTATCCGTGCGGGACATCTTCTAATCGTGAAGGAGAAATATTATTCTCAGACCCCTCATAGCACGCAGGCCCACACTGAGAATACAGCCTGCAGGTATATGCCTTCTAAATGCTCTTTGAAGCGTGGGCTAGCAGCAAATCACTGCAGTCCATGGGAGGCGTCATGGCTTTACAACCTTTTCAGTTGAAAGGGGCCCAAGCCTGGGAGGGTCCACCAGCAACTGACCCCATATTGGCAGTCAGGAATCTTATGACATTGCAACATACTTCTTATATTCCATACTTTAAATGCGTACTTTGAAGTGCACACATTACACACATAACAAGCTGCATTTGCTGGAGTCCTTCAGGCCTTCACCTTCTTTGGGCTTCCTCGGTATCTAGAAGGGTTATCACATTATTGCCTTTTAAGCCGGGTGGCTTCAGAATAGACCCTTGCTGCTAAAGAAGGATGAATAGCTTTTCAGTAGAAGTTTCGTGTTTCAGTTCCCCGCTGTTTGGCAGTCTTCTGATAATCTGTGGTATTAACCCCCTCTCCCCTGCCCCCCAGGTGTATTTCTTTGTCTTCATTAGAATGTATATTTGGTTATATTATTTCCTTTTTATTTGTTCTAATTTACTTAAGTGTAAACGTTTTTTTGTAAACTGTAAAACACTAAAAATAAAAATATTTTTTTTTTTGCATCCCACGGTTGCCTCAGACTTCGTCTTTGCACCAGGCTAAGGGGCCCCTAAACATCAGATTGAAATTGGCCTGCAGGAGCCATGGCAAATCTTCAGCCGGCCCTGCTGCAGTCTGGTGCTTCAAAGACATTTAGAAGCCTCATGGCTGTAGGTTGTGTTTTCAGTGCTGGGATGACTATTAGCAAATGGCTGGGAAGAATATATCTTCTACCAATCATTGGGCAGGAGAAATATTATTTCCAGACACTTGATAACACACAACCTCTTGATAATACAACCTGCCAGCAGACCTGCCGGACCTCGCCCAATTCTGTGTCTTATTTTTAAGTAGTTGTTCCCTTTTTCAATATAGGGAAAGGCGACGACCGAGTTTATATTAATTATAGAAGCCGGGCTGCAGAAATCACAGGGTTTTTGATTTTCAAATGTAGGCAGGTCTGCTTGCAGGCATCTGACCTTGTAAATGTTGTTTGAAGCACGAAGTGGAGACACATCACTGTACTCCCACGTTTGAAAGAACACCAAGATGGCAATGCCTTCAGGCAGAGGGGCTCTTGTGCCCCCCCCTCTCGGTTCTCTTTGAACAACGGGTGCAGGAGTGTCATTTTGCAACCATAAAGAATCCGAATTGATTGACATGCTATTCTGAATCACTCCGGCTGGCCTCCTCTCCTGTTGGCTTTGGTTTAGTGTTAGTGAAGTGTTAACGCGCATCTTGCAAAATTAGCAAGTGCTTCTCACTTCAAAAGGGGTACGACGACTGCCTTATTGTGGTCAGCCTTGATTGGGGGTAGGTGGTGGACAGGCCAAACTCTTTGCGGCCGAGCTGTCGGGGAAGCAGGACTTACAAAAGCAGAATACTGCAAAGACAGCCCAGCAGTTTAGGCGACTGCTGCAGAGTTGTTATAGGTTTAGACCCACCTATAAATGCTGTGGCTCCCCCCCACCCCCCCATTTCCTGCTGGTAAATGGGTTTTAAAAAAGGTGTATGGGAATTTCTGCCCTCATTGCGAAATTTAGATGAAGGGGCAAGCTGCCCCCCACCCCACAGGCTCTTTTGAGAGCCTGACTGGGAATGTTGTCACTGGGACACCTCTCCTGTTCAGTACCTCAATGAGGGCGCCCAATGGGAAAAGTGTCCCGCTGTGAGGACAATATGTGCTGAGCAAATCCTGCTCAGCACGATCATTGTCCTGGCAGCAGGACAACTGACCTTTTCCGAATGGGAGAGGTGTCCCTCTATCATGACAATGTCCCAAGGTCTGTGAGCTAATGTGAGCCATTAGGCACTGATGGGAGGGGGCCATTAGCTGGGACCATTGTCCCTTTAGTAATGTGCATGGGAGCGAGTGATCTGCATTGATAAGGGTACATAATACGGCAAGCTTTAACCAGGGTGGATTTGTTAGGATAACATTAATCTGCATGATGCTATTGTGACTTTGCATGAAGGATGGGGGAATACAACTAAAGTCATCCCCTTATAGTTCAATATATTTTTATAATGATCTATATAGTGTAAAGTTACCTATGAAAGGGTAGTTTCTTATGTAATGTGCTTTGCTTCCAAGGCATTGCTTTAAATAAAGTATTATTTAAGCACATGAAATCCAAAGGGAAACCTTAATAAATATCTATATCAACTAAACCTGTGAAGATGTGTTCAGTTGCTTAAATTGTCCACATCCCGGTTTCACCATTTAACCAAAGTGTGTGATCCTGGGCAGATCATTTAATCACACTGTCTTATCTGCCGCTCTGTGATTCAATTCAGAGCTTATGTCAATATATCATGCTGTTATTTAAAAAAAACCTGACTATAGAGTTGCTCCATAAATAACAATAGTGCAATTTAGGTATTTTGCACCACAAAGTTATTTGCCACTTGGCTTACTTATGGCAACTTATTCTAAAGTCGCTTGCACGGTGCCTCCAAGTATCAAAGACTGATGATGCTCCTTGCGATTTCCTTTTCTGTGAAGTCATTTCTGTTGGTGCAATTCATATGCAAATTAGGAGATTTGTATGTATTTTGTCGCAGAACGCCTGGACAGAGCTAGTTTCCGGCATCTGTAATGATTCTGCAGTTTTATTTATTTTGGTTATGTGTTAAAATGCCATCTATCACTAATGTTACCAACCAAAAAAGTAGATTGGGGTGGGGGTGGGCGGTTTGTGGGCACGAATGAGACCATATGGAATTGCGCGCATTGCATTTGCGGGGAAAGTAGCAGGACTTTGTTGCTTGCTTCCCCCTCCTCCCCTAACTCCTGCAATGCTGAATACTTCCCTGCGTACAGGCAGTGTTATCAGTGCTGTGGCAGTGTGAGCCCCGCACTAACAACACAGCCCATTGCTTTCTAAATGTTTTTTGAAACGCGGGATGGCAGGAAATGACTGTAGTACCGTGCTCCAAAGAACATTGAGAAGGCAATATGCCTGCAGGCTGTTTTATCAGTGCAGGGTCTGTGTGAGTCCTGCACTGATAAAAACAGCCTGATAAGACGTTCTAAAATGTTAAAATGTTGTTTGAAGCGTGGGACGGCAGCAAATCACTGGAGTCCCCACTTCAAAGAAAATTAAGAAGACCATATGCCTGCAGGCAGTTTTTTATCGTGGGGGGGTGAGGGGCGAGAGATGGGGGCTTATACAGCCCCTTGCACTGATCACAAAGCCTGCAGGCATATGCGTTAACGAGTACTTACCCACGGCATCCACGATGGCTGGGCAGCCGAGCTGTGCCTCGAGCGGTCCCTTCCGTGCTCTGGCCTCTGCACATGTGCGCATTTCTTTCTGAGACGGCGCCGGGCTGGGCACATGAAAAATGGATAATGTTTCAGCCCAGCCCGGGAGCCTCTCCCCCTCTGCCTCGCCTGTGCGCTCTGCACCAGAAGCACTAAACCTGTAAACCTCATTCTAGAAATCATGTCGCAGTTTGAGCAACATGATTATTGAAATAAAAAGCAAATCGAGAGTATTGTATCATAAACTGCAACGCAATACGGTTTATGTTATGCCTTGCAGCAGGCCTGACCTGCTGATAGTTCAGGCCCCTACTGGCAAATAAATGCCAGAACCACTGGCACCAGCACCGGTAACTCTGGCAACCCAATTGATGGGAGTCCAAGGGGACTCGATGGAATGGGAATTTACCAGCATCGCCGATGCCTGTGATATCCTGGAAATATTAAGGATGTTTTGTCAGTATCCTGCCAGAATTACCAGCGGGATACCAACAAAACTGGAACGAGGGCCCTAGACTGAAAGCCGCAATAGCAGTCACTTTGCAAACAAAAAAAAAGGAATAGGAATTCCAATGTGAGTGAAAATTGATTGGATGATGCAATAAAACGATATAAAGCTTGGGAGAATTGCGAGTGTGAAAGCACTGCCTGTGAATAGTACCAGATCAAAGGTATTTCAGCCTGAAGATTCCACAGCAGTACACACCGTGGTGGGAAAGAATCTACTCTAAATTGATCATGGGTGAGTCTTCTTTAGAACGAGAGACCCTCTAGACCCTACACCTTTCCTTCAAATTCACTCCCAACCATCTTACTTGAAATTCCCCTTCCCACCAAGCTTCCACATTCTATAGGACGCCAGGATCACCCACAGAAGTATAAGATGCCACACACCTTTCCCCTTAGAATTACAGCAAAATTTAACATTATTTATGTTAGACATAACTTGTGAAAATATTTTAACAATATAATAACCTTACAATAATGATTGTTTTGACATTTGACTTATTTAAATATTTGGTACATTAACTTATATACACATTCTTTTCTTAGACTATTGAGTATAACTCGCTCATCCTAACGAGACAAGCTTCAAACGCATACCCTTCTATGTATCTCCTAACAAAGTCCTTAAATTTAACTGAGCTTTTTCTGATGAGTTTTGGTCTCATTGTTCCCATTTCATTTCTCTCTTGGATTCTCCTATCCACTCTCTCTCCGTACTCCTACTTTTGTCATACAACTCATTACCACACACTACTTCATAATCACCATCAATAGTGCCATATACATCCTGGAGCATCTCCTCCTTAAAATCTTCCAACATTCCCTTCCCATGACTATTTTCATCAACGCCACTTAGTCCATATTTCATACAGATCCATCTTCCAATCGTAATGCATTAGAAAATACATCTATTACTCTCTGGGGTTGAGCAAACTTTGGTCGTCGCTTCAGAACATTAATTAATCTACATTCCCATTTTTGGAAATAACTTCACCTACATCATCTTTGCATTCCCTAATATTTTGTCATAGCCCTCTTTATTTTTCACTTGAGCTCTTGACAATCTTTCTTTAACTTTTAAAATCTGTATCTCATTAATCCCCTCTACCACCTCTTGCTGCCTCTTCTTTTGGAGCAATGCATTCACCCAACTGGGATTAAGGCTAGTATTGAATTCCCTTCCTCGGATCCATTGGAATGGTGAACATCCTGTCACTCTAGTAGGCCCACTATACTGTTCCATAACAATTTCTTCAATGTTTACCTTCCATTCACAACATTCCTCACAGCTTGTTCAACTGCCCCTACGATAACTCTGTTAAATGGCTCCATGATATGATATGATTGTGTATAGGCGCTATATAAACTATGTGTTTCAAAGCGCTTCAAGGCAAGGGAGGGAACAAGGGAAAATACAAAGACATTCTTACAGGCCATGAACAGTAAGGATGTGAAATTAACTATCGTGCTCGGCCTGGCGACATTTCAGAGAGAGCAAGTTAGATAAGTAAGGGATGGGGAGAGTGGGAAGGAAATGGAAACAGACAGGCGACTACCGTATTAGGCCCAACGACATTTCTGGTAGAGCTGGAGAAAAACAAAAGGTGAGGGAGATGGGTGCAGAAAGGGAGGGGAGGAACAAAACAAGCAGCTATCGTACTAGGCCTGACGACATTTCAGATAGTGCTTGGGGGGGGGGGCAAAGTAAGGGAAAGGAGGAGAAGACAGTCGAGGTTGCTATCATACTAGGTCCAGCGACAATTTTGATAGAGTAAGTGCATAGAAGAAAGTAAGGGGAGGGGGAGGAGATAGGAAAAGGGGAAAAAAAGGAGAGGAGGAGAGAACAGAGAGTAACCAGTCAACAAGAGTGGAGAAGCAAGAGGGGAGAGCGAATACAGTTGCAGAGGTCAGTAGTAACACAATGTTGCAAGCCAGGATACAAGATGAAGATGGGAACAGCATGATTCAGGGCCACCATGAGTACAAGATGCAAAGGAAGTCCAGCATGAGAGTTGAGAAAGGGTGACGCACCGTGAACAATATAGTCCACAAAAGTTAAGTTCAGCATTGGCCACTAGACGGTGATGGTCAAACCAGAATGTATCAGGCCAGACTCCTGCATAAGTAGGCTGGAGCTGGACGGAGGGGGAGCAGGGTAGAAGAATCAAGCAAAACAGACAACACCTGTGTGCGAGAAGGGTGGAGGGCACAAGGGAACTTCACAGGGGGACTAGAGGGGGTGGGAATGGCCTGTGGGGACAGGGGGAGTAAACACATGTTGGTGCATGGCCTATTGGCCTGTTTGTCAATGTTAATTTGATGTACATTTCCACTTCATTCCTCTTCTCCTAGTATGTTCTGCCAAGTCATTACTTCTAAATTGTGATCCATTGTCACCTACGACCTCCGATGGGTACCTTTCACATTTAAACACATGCTCCATGAAGCTCATGCTCTGATTACTATTTATCCACTTCACAAACTTGACTTCCGGTCATTTAGATAAATAATCGACCATCACTATCATAAACTTCATCTCACTCCCAAGATTATGACATGGACCTAACATGTCTATTCCTACATGTACCCACATACCTTACGGCAGCATCTGAGGTACGAGTTCTGGTTTCTGCATTTTCATATTCTTATCTGAGTTTTGACATGGACAACATTCCCTTACTTTTCTTTCCACCATCACAACTATTCCAGGCCACCAATATTTCTCTCGCAGTTTTCTCTTCGTACTACTAATTCCTGGATGAGTCTTATGCGCTTCATTAGTTAATCTTTCTCTGACACTCTCTGGAGCTACTAAAACCTGTCCTCTCAAAGGTAGTCCTTCTATTGACAATTGTTCTTTCACTTCCCAAAATGCTTTGTGTTCGTCCCTTATATCTTTCAAAGTTTATATACAGGGAGCAAAGAGCTGTAGTGAGATGGAGTGCTAAAGGGAGGGTTCCCAAGAAAATGCCAATGCAAATGGGGGTCCACCAAGGATTGTATGCCCCACAAGCCGTTTTGTCTTTTTATCAATAGTATAATTGATTTATTGAGGAATTTACCATATGATGCTCCAACCTTGACTTTGGGAAAACTGGCCAATTTTAATGTTCGCGGATGACACTGTACTTTTATCTTGGACTCTGCAGTGTCAAGAAAACCGCATGTGAGGAACAGACAATGTCTCGAACGGCTGAATCAGCAGTGTAGATAGAAGATCTTGGGGATAAAATAGTGGGGAGAAGTGTCAATGAAATGTATGCTTTGAGCACGAAAGAAAGGGCTGACCTGTCCAAATGTAGATCTCAAATAGGGTGGACCTAGGAGGTAAACGTATGAAGCATGATTGGAGCTAAAGGGGCAGCGCGCAGGAATCCAGCAGGGGTATACTCCTTGAATGTGCAAGTAAGAAAGAGGAGACCAATGTGGTACAGGGTCCAGCGGATGATGCAACGCTCCTTTAATGTTAACCTTTTTTTGACCATAAAGGCCAGTGGTGTGAGTTTATCCGCAACATTATTACACACAAGAGATGAACAAGTTACTTACCCCTGGTAATGTTTTTTCGATTGGATGTTCCTCCCACGTATTCCTCATCTCATAATTATCTCTTCAGCTGCTTCAGAATTTTCTTTTCCAACACAGGGCGCTGTGTGCAGTGCCGTTGAGCCGATGTCCCTCGAGGGCCTCCATGTCCCTCGAGGGCCTCCGTTCAACGTCATCATCAGTATAAGTAGCGCACGCAGTGCCCGTCGCTTCAATTCTGTTCCCCCCTCCTGTATCGGAATTACTAGGCGTACCATAGACCGCAGTTTCACAGAAAGCGTAAAGTGTAATAACACGTAAATTGTACGGTGGGGTAGGCTGGGAGGGGCGATGAGGAATATGTGGGGGGAACATATGATCGAAAGAACGTTACCAGGGGCAAGTAACTTGTTCTTCGAATGGATTCCAAAGCAGTAATAATTTGGAGGTGGGAGTACCAATTAAAGTTAGATCTAATCATGGACTGAATAAAAGAACCACTTTTGCAAATTGTCCTTTCTGACTGGAAGATGAATCCAGCCAGTAATGTCTTATGAAGGTAGAGATAGATGACCAAGTAGCCGCTGAGCAAATATCATTGATTGGGACACCTCTTTGAAGAGCAGCAGAGGTGGCCATTACCCTTGTGGAATATGCCCTTAGGCCTTCTGGTGGGTCCTTGCCCACTAATCTGTAGCATTTGCCAATAGCTAGGATGATCCATCTGGATATGGTTTGTTTAGTAACTGCAAGGCCCAATTTGGGACCAATATAGCCAATGAATAATTGGTCATCTAGGCAAAATGTTGCCATTCTGGATATATAAAAACTGAGAGCCCTTTTTGGGTCCAGTCTATGCAACCTCTCCTCCTCCTTTCCTGGATGAAGAGGTGGATGGAAAGTTGATAATGTAATTTTTTGTGACAAGTGGAAATCGGAGACAACCTCTGATAAAAAGGAAGGCTTTACCTTGAGAATGACCTTGTCTTTATGGAATACCGTATGTGGGGGTTTGCAGGAAAGGGCCTGCAACTTGCTTACCCAGCGGGCTGATGTTTTTGCAATAAGCAAAATGGTTTTTAATGTCAAGAGCCTGAAAGGGCACGAGTGTAAAGGCTCAAAGGGAATGCATGTTAAAAACTTTAACAATAGATTGAGGTCCCATACAGAGACATTGGACTGGTGGATATAAATTAGTAAGGCCTTTCAAGAATTGAACAGAGGGATCTTAAAATATAAACCCTCCTCTGAAGAGCGCTTGAAAATGGAAAGCGCTGTTAGGTAACCCTTAATTGTTCCAATCTGGACCGCCAGATTTGCCAAATGTAACAAAAAGGAAAGCATCGTAGGTATAAGGGATCCACAATCCCTGAACCAGTTGCTGAACTTTTTCCAACAGAAATGGTACAAAGATTTTGTTGCTGGCCTTCTGGCCAAAAGCAAAATCTCCACTACATCATCCGGGAGGTCCCAATCCTTGCATATCAGCCTTTCAGAAACCATGCGTGAAGGCTGAGTGTCTTGACTTCTGGATGGAGAACCCAACCTTCCTCTTGCGAGAGAAGATCTTCTCTTTGTGGAAGACGTTTTGGAAGGCAGATGGACATGTCCAGAAGGTCCGGGTACCACGTCCGGGGCAATGAGGATCATGGGTGTCTAACTTTCTCAACCTCCTGATCACGTGAGGAATGACGGGGACTGGACAGGAACGCGTACAGGAGTGGAAACTCCCAGTCCACTATGAACGCATCCCCTAGAGCTCCTCTTGGAGGAAATTCCCTTGAGCAAAATAGTTTGCACTTCCGGTTGACAATGGTCATGAACAGATCCTGAGCTAGCTCCCACTTGTGCGAGACTGTGCTCTGCCTGCTCAGAGCATCCGCCGCCATGTTCTGCTCTCCGACTAGGTGAACTGTCAATAGAGAAATTCCTTCTTGAATTGCCCAGAACCAGAGCTGCATTGTCTCTCTTCACAGTGGTAGTGATCCTACACCTCCTCTCTTGTTGAGGTAGTACATGGCCACCGTGTTGTCCGTCATTATCAGGACATTCTTTCCCTGTACAGATGGCAGGAAGGCCTTCAGTGCTAGTATGATTGCCCTCAGCTCCAAAAGGTTGATATGACCGCTGATTGTGAGTGAGGCATCCGTTAGCTCTGGCCATGGCTGCCTGAAAGATTCTCCCTTGAGAATGTTGTCTTTGCAAGCCCACCACAGAAGGTCCTGAAAAACTCTGTTCGGAACTTGCAGGTGGTCTGATATTCTGCCTGAGGACTGGGACCACTGAGTCCGGAGAGCCCATTGGAGGGATCTCATTCTCAGGAGAGCCTCTGTGGCACCAGGAAAATGCAGGATGCCATGAGACCAAGCAACCTCAGAAAATCAAAGGCGGGAAGATGCTGGGCAATCTGGAATCTGCAGAATGAGTTTAGCTCTCACCTCTAGTGGGGAGGCTTTCCCTGAGGAAGTATCCAGGACTGCCCCAATATATTAGAGTATTTGGGATGGTATCAAGTGAGACTTCTTGTAATTGTTGGGAGAAGCCCAGTTTGTGAAGAGAGTGGCAGGTTACGCAGAGATGTTCCCGGGCCTGTTCGGGTGAACAAGCACTGATCTGCCAATCGTCTAGTTAGGGTTAGATGTGAATCCACACCTCTCCTGAGACTCGTTGCCACCACCGCCATCAACTTGGTGAAAACCCTTGGGGCGCAGGTCAACCCGAATGGCAGAACTCTAAATTGATAATGAAAACCACCAACCGCGAACCTCAGTCACTTTCTGTGCTTGAGATTGATTGGCACATGAAAGTAAGCATCCTGAAGGACCAATGATATCAATCAGTCTTGGAGTTGGAGAGCCTGAAGGATCTGAGAAAGGGTATCCATCTTAAGCGTGTCCTTCCTGAGGAACTTGTTCAAGTTTCTTAAGTCCAAGATGGGTCTCAATCCTCCGTCCTTTTTCGGAATCAGAAAGTATGCGGAATACCAACCCTTATTCCTTTCTGCTAGAAGTACATGTTCTATTGCACCTTTCTCTAGCACGGTCAACATTTCCTGCACAAGGAGTGGATCCAAAATTTTGAAAGAGTTTTTCCCGGGTGGTTGATGCTGCTGCCTTTTTTGAAAAGGAAGGCAGTAACCTTGGGCTACAGTTTCCAATCTCCAAGCATCTGAAGTAATGCCCTGCCATTCGTTCAGTTGCTGAGTAAGTCTGCCTCCCATCAGGGTCTTGTGATCCAAGGTCTCAGAGTGGTTTAGAGACAGCCGAAGCAGCGGCTGAAGGTAAGGTTACCGCTGCTTGGGCTGACTTAGGATCTCTCCCTCGTCGACCACGGCGGAATCTTTGCTGATCTTTGACCTGCTTGTCCTCTTCCTCTTCCAAATGAGTATAATCGAAAGGACTTACCCCTCCAGGAAGATGAGCCAGAATAGGGTTGTTGGGGCTGCCTAATGGCGGCGCTAAGGGATCTAGCTGCCGCCTTTGATGTCTGCAGCTTTTCCAAACTCATTTGCGTTGCTGCCAAACAGCCTCGAGCTGTCAAAGGGCATGTTGAGTAGTCTAGCTTGCACATCTGGTGCAAACCCGGACTTCCACAACCACGTAAATCAGCATAACACTGTGCTAGCCGCCATGGATCTGCTGATGCTGGTTGCAGTATCCAAACCTGACTGGAGACATTCATCCATTGCCACCTTACCATCCATGATGATTGCCAGGAAGCTGTCTCTTTCCTCTCCTTCCGGGGTGTGGTCAGCCGCTATAACACAGTCCCACAGGGTAAACGTGAATATAGATAATGTGCAAGTCACATTTGTCAACTTCAATGCCATACCACTAGCAGTGAAAACTTTTCTCGCCCAGGCATCCACTCTCTTATCATCCCTGTCAGGAGGGATGGATGGGTAAGCCGAGTGCTTGGTAGATGTAGCAGCCTGAACCACCAAGCCTTCTGGTGTGGGATGCTTAGTGAGATACTCTGGGTCACTGCTGGATGGTCTGTACTTCCTTGCAAAGTTTTTATTTACTGCAGCCGCAGTTTTTAGTGTCTCTCAATTTGCAGAGACCCTTTTCAGTAATGCCATGTGAAAGGGCAAAATTGTGTCTTTCTGAGGACCCTGGTCCAAGATGTCCGTCATGTCATCCTGCTCAAAAGATGGAGTAGGCCTACTTCATCCAAAAAATTCAATAACCTTTCCCATAAGTTTTCTATATGATAAGTCAGCATGCTTAACTCTGGCGAGGTATCCAACCCACTGGCTAACTGAAGTTTATCGTATAAATCTCTTAGCCTGGACTCATCAGATATTAGTTCCTCTGGCATATTAGGGGTGCCAAACCATAGTCCAATGGTGTGTTGTCATCAGAAGGAGGCTCCACCTCATATATGGCTAACAGAGACTTAAAATAGTCCTTTTTAGGTAAATGTTTGTAAACCTTTTCCTGTACCACAAAAGGCTTCCACAATGTCAAAGTAGTCGTCGTAGTTGTCGACGAGGGCTTCGAAATCGATGCAGATTTGGTCAGCGTCGACTTTGGTTTCGGCGTCCACAGCTCCGACACCATCGGAGTCGGCGAAGGTGTCGAAGTAATGGACTTCTTGTGCTTCTTCGACGGAACCCTAGATGGGCTACGTTCCTGACTTGAAGGCCTCAAAGATTTATTGTCGGATCGAGAGCCTTCTCGATGCAAAACCAGCTTCAAGCTCGGTTTCAAAGATTTAGTCTTCGACTTCCCTTTGTCCTTATGCAGAGCGACTGGGGCATGGCTTTTCTGCTTGTCCTACGTGGGGGTTGAGGCCGCATTCTCTAAGATTTGAAGCATTTCACTACGAAATGTGTTCCAGTTGGCAGGGGAATCCGATTTTGCAGGACACCCGATTTTCTCCATAGAGGAATCACTGGAGGTCGATGGTGACCTATGACACTTCTTCGATCGAGACCGTTTCAATTTTTTGGGTTGGGAAGAAACCATCGAATCATTTTTCTTTTCTTATCTCTTCGAAGGTAACCTTCCCACCGCCAATTTACATTTTACGCTCCCTGGGAGCCTTCTCGGTCATCGCCTGACAGGAACCCAGACACCACAGACATACGCGGTCGGGGTCGGTGATCGACATTTTCGACCTGCAATCTTAGCACTTCTTGAAATCCGCCTTGGGAGTCGATGGTGTCGATGAGGAAGAATTTTTCAAAGAAAATCACTATTTCACTGAAGCGTGCGGTAATTCTCTCGAAGCTTTAGCTCGGACAAACGGAACAGAAGCCAACGGTTACTGCGTGTGATACTTATACTGATGATGACGTTGACCGTTGAATGGAAGCCCTCGAGGGACATCGACTGGAGGACACTGCACACAGTGCCCTCTGTCGAAAAAATAAATTCAGACGCAGCTGGAGAGATAATTATCATAAGATAGCAAGTGCTACACTTGGATAGAATTGTGAATGTTAGCAAGTGTCACACTGAGATAGAACTGTGTACATTAGCCTGCGCTGGACCCAGTTAGAACTGTTAATGACAACAATGGCCACACTTAGATAGAATCTGTGAACATTAACCTGCGTCACATCTAGACAGGAATGTAAATGTTGCCTTGCGATGCATCCAGATAGGTTTGTGCATGTTAGCAAGTGCCACATTTATTTAGAATTTGGAACATTAGCCTGCGTCGCACTCACTCTGCAAAACTCTCAAATCTAGGTGTAGCCTCCACCTTTGTATACTGTTTGGTGAAACCCACTTATTGTGAAACCTAGGCCTTTCCCCCCACTATACAGGGCTCTCAAATCTAGGTATAGTCTCCATCTTTGTCTGCTGTATGATGAAACGTAATGTATTATGAAACCTAGTCCTCTCCACCACTTTTCAGGACACTCAAATCTAGGTGTGGCCTACATCTTTGTCTATTGTATGGTGAAACGTAGTGTATTGTGATACCTGGGCCTCTCCCCCACCATACAGGATTCTCAAATCTAGGCACTTAGTGAATCTGCGACGGTCAGCTGCGAGACATATAACCCATTAACCAACAAGCTCAAAATTTCTGCATATTTAATGCACACAAATACCCACACAACCGCCTCTCACACAGCAAGCCGCACGCTCTTCACTAGACTGCAACAACAAACACATAAGCTGCACCAACAGCACACGAGGACCGACATCGATCCGATACTTGCACCAAAGCTCAGCGCACAGTGTAAACTGAACTGAAGCTGCCAACAGGACACCACTTCTCTCACTATCCTACTCCTTCACCCAGCTAACCCCATCCATGCCTTCTCATTTGCAGATCCGCCTGAACACCTGGGGACCAATTCCGTTAGGGACGGTGCGCGGTACAAATAACTTTAACATTTAAAATAAGGTGAGGAATACTTGGGAGGACACAATCCATTTGAATAGGAATTTCCAAAAATTAGGGGAAATAAGAAGTTTCTATGCATTTCATTTTAGCAAATATAATAATTGACTTGTTAGTTTGAACAGTATTCATAGCGTAGCGTGTACATGTGAAATATTGTTTGTTATATTTCATTAAGCTCAAGTTTGGATTATGGTTTGCTCCCCTTTAAAGTCAGAAGAAACGCATGGACACTACTCCTTTCTGGGCTGGTTTTTGTAGCAGGGGTGAGGGAGCTTTCAATCCAAGAAATTATACAAAGCTTAATTTGAAAAAAACTGAAAAAAATATCCCTTCAGGGTTATTTTCAAAATTGTAGAAAATCCTGTCTCTGAAATGCCTGCATCCCAAAGTAACTTCACCGATGTGCATTTTACACTCATGTGCGTACATGAAACCTCGCAACATCCGTCTCAGGGGTCTGCACCCTTTGGCTCTCTAGATGTTTTGGACTACAACTCACATCAGCACCAGTCAGCAGAGTCAATGAAGCAGGCTCTTGGGAGCTGTAGTCAAAGACTATAGGGGGCAACAAGTCTTCTTTCTATGACTGATTACTGGAACTTCTTCTTCTTCTCAATTATCGGAGGCGTGGGCGGACCCACGCAGGCGCTTCCCCATCCTAAAGGATGATTTGCACCAGACCCACCAATCAATACTTAGCACACATAAAATCACAACTACTCCCACCGCCCCGTCTGCCTCACAAAATCCAACATCACACTGCTCCTCCTCCTGCCTCTCACCGAGTCACCTCCCAACAAAGCCCTCCCACTCAGCTCAGCCACACCCAGCGCAGTCAACCGAACCCTCATCAATTCTCTCTCTTCAACATGTCTCTCACACTTAGGCAAAAAATGTCCCACAGTCTCAGGCACCCCACACACCGCACAGTTCCTCGACTCACGCTTCCCCACTCGAAACTGTGAGGAGGGGCAGACCAAGATTGTTAGGCATGGAGGGAAGATCAACGTGCAGTCAGGGGTAAGTCTGGGAAGCAAGCTACAAGATTTGCCCTATAAAGGTAAGATTAAGGGGGTCTTGGTGCAGAGTAATAATCGTCGAAACACAAAACAGAGACAGAACAGAGAGAGTTGGAGGCAGACAGTCGTAGCAAGCTTTTGAAGTGTGAGAGCTCCAAGAATCGGAGGAATTGCACACAAATACCAGGGATTGTTGCTCAATGTCTAATGTTCCTGTTTGGCTGAGTTACACTGAACGTTCCACTCCAAGTGCTAATTGACGCTACGAAACGTGCAGGGGGTGTTAAGTCTTTAAAAAAAAATACCCCAATTATTTTTTACATTTTTGCTCCGGCGGCAAGAAATTTATTATAATTGTAACTACATGCACTGAAAGAATACAGACCCACGCTGTGCAGAGCCGCGTACCATACACACCCATAGCTGGTTTAATGGCAGCCATGCATACATTGTTTTAAAAATAGACATGCCAGTCTTGTCAATTTTCCTGTGTAATTGTGCTATGAATTGCCAAGGCTTCAATCGCTATTGAATTCCATCTCCCCTCCTCAAGTCTTATTCGTGATTGCATAGCTGCTCATCACACCAGCCTGACACCATGTGAAATGAAATATAAAATGAAAAAAATAGTCCTTCCAATTCCCACTGAACAAAGGGTAAACATTTTTAATTCTCTGAAACTTTTCCTCGCCCACCGGTGCCCAAATGGTAACTTGGAGTAGAGGCGGGCTGATGAGTGGGAAATAGTCTGTAAAATCACTCCACTTTGCCCCTGCAGTTTGTACCATTAATGCTGGCTCCCATGGAATGCAGGGCCATTTTCAGCTTGGTGAGACTTCTATCCAGTGCTCCAGATAAGATTAGGAAGTGGGAGTATTCTACTCCCTATTTTTTACAGTTGGGAGTAAAATGACTTTTTAGGGAGTAGAAATGTATTTCGAATTCCCAATGAATGAATAAGTGGGAAAACATTTTTTTTGGGGTAATAGTTATTTCTTTGCACCTAGTTATTCATGCACGTTAAAAGCTACAGCTTTACTTCTTCTGATATGATATGGCATTTAAAATGCGCCTGTTTAAAGGCACGACAAGACAAGGAGGGGGAAACAAAGGGAGGACGATTTTACTAGGCCTTGTGTCAATCAGATCTCACACGTGCAGGGAAGTGGAAAGGGGAGAAGTGCCAGGGGAGCAGGGAAGGGGCAAGTGCAGTTAACTCACAAGTGCATCCAGCGGGTGACTCATAAGTGCAGAGAGAAGGGACTGTAGGGTTGCAGATACCGACCCTTAAGTGCTGGGGAGCCCAGAGGCATTGTGAGTGCAACTGGACATGCAGGAGCCTGGGCTCGAGTTCAGAGGGTGGCCAGGTGACCAGTGTGCGGGGCTGTCAGGTGCATCAGCAGGAGAGAGGAAGAGAGAAAGCAGAAGCAGAAAGGAAGGTCTTCAGTTGCTTCCAGAACCGCAGGTGGTTCTGCTGAAGTTTGAGATCAGGCAGTTATAACAGTAGTTTCTTTCTGTGGTAAAACGTGCCTTACTGGTCCAAACTCATCCATGGATCTGCGTGGATGAAAGCAGGGGGCGCACAGTGCGTTTCCTGTTTTTTTGTTGGGAGTATTTTAACTCCCCCACTGAAATTTTTTGGGAGTATGTGGCAATATTTAGGGCGTAAAAGTGGCTGATACACCACTTATCTGAAGGGCTGCTTATATCCTGAACCTCAGCAGCGCGTATATTTGGAGATCTGGCATCATCAACTGGAATGACTTTGTATTCCAATTTAAAAATAAAAAAAATAAGCCTGCTGGGAAATGTTTCGTTCCATTTTCTGGTTCTGCGGAAGTTCCTTCGCCCAGCCGGGTCTCAGAGGAGCTGTTATGGTAATCCCATTTCGTGTGCATCAAAGTATTGCAGTAGATCATCGACGCTCAAAGATTCCACATCAAGGTACACTTAATGTAGACCTGATCCGCGCTCCATTTCTTTTTTACTATTATGTATAAACGGAGACGCAATTTATTTCTACACCTGTGTTGGGCTTGTACTTTGCAGGCCTTGGCACCAATCATCTCTTGTTTTCACCTTAAAGTCTAGAAATGTGGTTAGTACATGACAAGCACTTGAATGAACGTGAGTGCTTTGTCCCAATATGTTTTGGTGGGGCAAGGGCGAGTGAAGGTATGCCAGTTCTTCACCTGTCTCCCTTCACCTAAGGTGGACAGTTTGGCATAGCAGGCAGTGACAGTGCATGGACTCATGTGAGCTTATTCACCTCACGGGCCAGGGAGCGAGCACAGCCCACGAAAGAGCGTGCCTAAGACGAGAAGAGCGTCGACGCAGTAGGTTAGCATAGATACGCCGGGCATGCAATGTGCAGACGGCATAAAGCCAGCGATTGCAAATAGGTTGGTGGTTATATGGTGCAGTGAGATACCCGACCCACGGACATGGCGACTAGGGTTCAGATCCCCAGGTTGTGCTTATATCCTTGACCGGGATAGCTTGGTGCAATGCGTTTGTCTTGGCAGCACGGTAATACAGAGAATCATGGGTTTGGTTCCCGGGTCCGTGCTTAGAGACTGGTCCCTGGCATGAAGCGAGATATAGAAACTCAATCATCAGGTTATATGGTGCAGTGGTGAAGTGTCCTGCGCGCGTGGCGACCGCAGTTCAAGCCCTGAGGTTACATATATTAAAAAGGCTTCCTATGTTTTGCATTTACCCATCAACCACATGAATTTCGCTCATAAGTTTGGTACCATTGATTGACTTTGCGGCAGGATCTCACGATCCAACAGTGGGGAAGAAAGCCAGGAGGTAGTGGTATGAAGGATGAGAGGAAGTACCTGCAACTATCAAAAGGGTCGACCCCGCCCTACACCAACCGAGCAGGGTTGCCCTGGGCTGACCTAAAAGGAGCAAACATGGACAGGAGTGACGAGGGATCCGTTTACCGTGCTGGCGAGGTGGTTTTAAGGACCAATAGGGAGTAAAACAGACTGACAATTAAATTGTGTTGGAACTGAAAAGGGCAAAGGTGACACAGAGGTCACTAACCCACCCGCCACTGACTATCAGGGAGATGGATCCCTGGCAGATGGGGCAGTACGGATCGGCAGGGGTACGAGACAGAGGTGATGCAGCAAACAAGGATCCATCCCCTTTGATAGTATGGGCAGGGCCCACAGAAGGCACACCAGCATAGAGAAAGAAATGGTTGGGTCACAAACAGTGCCTCGCAACCTAACGAACAAAGCACACCCATCATTAAGGGAGCGAATACCCGCCGACGGACCGCTGCACCCTTCAGCCCTCCTTGCTCTTGGTTGGAATGTCTGCAAAGGATGAAGCAAAGGAAGAGGAATGAAGGATCAGGCCGGAGCGAAACATCGACAACTGGTTGGAGGCCATTGCAATCCTCTCACCCATAATAATGGAGAAACACCCAGACCATGGACCAGCGTTGGTCCAGTACAGAGCGACCAGACAAGGGGAATCTGAAATTAACAAGAGTGGTCTGGTTAGCCTATGACCAGGGGTTTCGGTAGAGATACATTTCCATCACAACATATCATGGGATCAGAAGAATTATGAGCCGTGGTGCGAATTAATGGGAGCAAGGAACAACTGTTCTGTATACCTAGCAGCAACTCGGACACGCACCAGAGGAGGTGCATCACATACCAGGGAGGTAATTCCCTGGAGGGACGGAGCAGTCCCGCTGGGGCCGGATTGAACAGCCGCACCCCTTCGCGGGCAGCAAAGGGGCAAGGAGGGGCACTGCTGCCTGCATATCCTCAATGATTGCATGCCATTTCTACAACAGTGGAGTGTGGTCTTGAGGACACTCGTGGAAGTTCAGCAAGTCTGTTCCATCTGCAGGGCACTCAGCAACTCATGAAGCAAAGGGCAGACCAACACAGTGAACATACACCTTGCGATAGCCCATCACCTACAGTCAGGGGGACGTTAATCCAGCAGGGAACCCCAAAGGCCCATCACCAATAAGCAGGCCTGCATGGAACATGAGGCTGACGAAGTACCCCACGGTTGAAGAAAGGGATTTGTTCTATCTCTTACATGGGCTTTAGCATTCCTTACGCAGGTCCCAGGACACAAAGAAATGCGAGAAACTTAAAGTCAGTAATCAAATTACCCGATACCATAGCAGAAAAAAGTGAGTAAGAGCGACGACTGGGCCACATTTATGGCCCCTCCAGCTCCCCGTTCGACAACTCATACCACCCCTGGGAGTGGTAAAAAAATAATAAATAAACCAGGGAAATACAGGAAGGTGCACCCCAACATCATGCCACCTTTTGGGGTTCCAGTTCGACGGTGACAACTATTACGACAGATGCGGTCTCGGGAGGATAGCTCACGGGTAACATGCTCACCTTGGAAGCAAGACGACACGGAGCAACACAGGTTCGATCCCCGGGTTCACACTTAGAAACCTCTGGGTATTAAGCGCGTTATAAATAATCATATCATGGGTGGTTCCGTCTCATGCTCTTACTTCGAAACATTCCCTGTATTTTGGAGTGGGTGGTTCGGGAGACAGAGCCACTAGGCAGCAAGATGCATCACTTGGATGATTTCCCTTTCGATGTTAGGAAGGACACCATGGATTGTCAAACAGCCTTGACTGCTTCTGTTTTAATGGCAGCTTCAATGGGCGCAACCTTGCCCCTGACAAGACCCAGGCCGGACTCACAGCAAATACAGGGCCGCTTAAGTAACATAATGGGCCTGGAACAACCTATGGCGCAAGAAGTTCAACAATAAGGGATATTTTGGCCCGACTGTGACGAATCAACATACGGGGCACCAGTGGTGCAGGGATGAATGTCGGTTTCTAAACCATCAATCAGCCCCACACCTCTAGTACACCAGAAGGGATCTGAACAGTTTGGAAACAGTACATTTTAAACCTCCGTGTCCAATTTTGGTAACGTGGACAGAACAGCAGGCTTATCACCGCAAGGTTGTGGATCGTTGGTTAGTTGCAACACAGCGAAAATAAAAATGTTAGCCAATCATAAAAGAGACTGTCCAGTCAAGGTTGTATAAACAGATCTACTTTATTATTATTACAACAAACAGTTCTAGCCAACTACAAAATACAACCCACCCTGTAAAGCAACACAGAGGACAGACAAGGAAAGGGATTCATTTTGGATACTGACAGGAGGGTAGTTGGTGAAGCAATCAGTCTTAACTGTTCAAGGTTATTTGGTTTCAGCACCAAAAGAGCAAGGGGTCATAAATGCCACTAAGGGTCTTCGGAGAAGGACCAGGGGGACAGAACCACAATGTACCTGGTGCTTGAGATGATCTTGATGCTCGACAGCATTGAGTCGGTTGCAGGACACTTTGCAGCTCCTGCGACAGAGTTGAAAATGGGAGACAACTGCGGGTATCAGGCGGCAGTCAGTTTGCAAAGAAGGCTGGATGGACAGCTGCAGGCTGGCCTACACGGCGGCTTGGGGTCAAAAATCGTTGTCTCTGTGCTGGTTGGCAGATCTGGAATGCTGGTCGCGGCGTCTGCCGGCTACCTCGCCCTTAGTACAGCTGCACTATCCATCTCTGTGCCCCAAGGTGCAGAAGTGATCACTGCCTTATATCAAAACATGCAGTTCTATCCCTCTGGCAGTTTCTCTACATTGAATTGTTTGGTGTACTGTTTGGTGTGCAGTGTCCGTGTCACTGTTACCAACGTTTCCTGTGTTTGTCAGTATTCTCCTATGGTACCTGTGATTAGTACAACACTGATACCGTGTCTCCATTTGGTATAGCAGTGTTTGCTCTCCTGCACATTTCACAGCATTTCTATGTAATCTCTCTTGCACTTTGCTTTGCAGTGTCTGTATTTGTTACAAAGATTCAAATGGTCCTTCCTTTCGTGCATCAGTGCTGTCCCTCACGTTTGCTGTGGGAGCATTTGTTTACAGCATTGCCATCACTCCAGTCTTTGGTTACTCCGTGTGTGGAGCAGTGGAATTTCACTTGCACCCGTGTTCGTGTTTAGCACAAGATTGCATTCGTACGCATTGGCCATTGTGTTTGTGTGCATGCAACAGAGGAAGCAACACTTGTGGGCTTGGTTCCGTGTGTCATTCCCCCTGCTGTTTTGCATAGTAATGCTCCCACGCCTAAATTTGGTACAGCAGTGCCATGTCCCCTGCATACTTTCTGTCGCGTGTCTCTCTGTGGTAGATATCCCATGCGGCTTCTCCCACATACGTATTTGGGTTTATATAGCACAAACCTAGCGAGGAAGCAAAGGAGCACTGTACAAGAAATGTGGGGTTAACAGAGGTAGACATGTGGGATTTACAGCAGTAGGTAGGAGGAAGGGGAGGTTACAAGTTGTAGCAGTACAGGGGTGGTAAACATGGGTAGCAGGTCTCAAGTGATCCCACGGTATACCCTGAAGAGCAGGATACAGAGTTGCTTACTGAACTGCAGTCCAGTTTGTGGCCGGGATGGTGTTCCAGGAGGCTGGAGCGTGACAAGAGAAGGTCTGCTTCCCGCTTCTCTCTTTGTATGCCAGTTTAGGCTTGAGCCAGCCAACTGTCTGTCACCTGGAGGAGAGCATCCCACCCGAACCCACAAGCTTCATGGCTTGGTACTCTAATGTTCAGGCAGTAGTTGCCTTATATGTGATGCAGGACGTTTTGGAGTTTCCTGTATTGTAATTGTTTATTAATTTATAGTGCGCACCGGGCCGTGGGCATCTGGGCGCAGAACAGGTACAAGGTTACATATGACATGGCATCAAAGGTACAAAAGTATCCAATATACAGAAAAATACAGCTATATACAGGGGGATTGGGGCCTCAATGAGCATATATGCAATGTTCCAAGTTTGTTGGTGTAGTCTGCAGTGAGAGGTACCAAGAGGGGGGTCATGGGATCATTGGTCTAGGGAATGAAGCCATTTCTTGGGATAGGCAGTCAGAATTATTCTCATAGGGTGGGTCGGTGTGGTCAAATTCCTAACATCCCGTTAAGAGATGTGCAGTGGAAAGGCCTTAAAAGGGGGCCAGATGTGTGGGCGGGACGCCAGTGAGGAAGGCATTCCCTTCTCAGGGATGGGAGATTATCGGGCCTGGACCGTGCTTCTGAAATCGGCGGGTCAGAGGAAGGGTTTTCATCTTCCAGAGAAATGCTAGTTGAGATCTGGTGGTTTGGGCTTCTTTGTTGATGTGCTGCCGGAAAGAGAGATTGTTGTCAATATTTGAACCTAAAACATTTGGCACCTAGGGCCAAATGAGGTGTGGAACCATCAAGGTGCATATTATTCAGTCTCCCTTGGATGGCCTCCTGTTTGGACGGGTAGCCTAGTAGGACAAACTTCATTTTGGTGGATTGAGGTACAGCTAGGCGCTGCTTATCCAAGATTGGGTGGAGGCTTGGCATTTCCTGAGGCGTGAAATGGGCGTACAATTCACTTTGAGGTACAGTGGAGTATTGTCTGCCTATTGGTGGAGTCAGATATTGGAGTTGTTGAGAATCGACCGGAGTGATTCCATGTAGAGATAGAAGACCACAGGGGAGAGTATTGATCCCTGCAGCTGGCACAGGTGACCGGTTGATGGTCAAATATGAAGATGCCCATCTGGGCTGCATGGCATTTGTCCGACAGGTGAGAGGGGAACCAGCTGGTACCGGAGGATGGGCCAAGAGGGACACGCAGCAAAGCACATAAGTCTAAAAGTCGCCTTTGTGGACCTAAACCTGCGCATTGCATTTTCCTGCTCCTCTATTCATCACACATAGGTTCAAGGAACACAAAGGAAAGTAAGAAGTGACACCTATAGCCCGGGCATTGTATAACTGAGGAGTAGAAAGCAGAACCCCTGGCCCCAGAAAAATGATTTGTATTGTTGGGAAGTTTATTAAAGTGGTTACACCAAAACAAAATCACTCCATTCAGACGAAACAGGAAACTATAACAAAATGTGAGTAGTGTGTTTTTCAGATGACCAAGTTACAATAGTTTGTGTGGTAGCCCACTAACCATTATTCCCAATGTTCACCTCCTATCTGAAATCCACTGGACAGTACCACACCAGCTTAAACATTCCCCAGATGCACACTAAACCCCCTCCCACCCCATCTACTACACCGCACCAGACAGCCTTACCCAAGCCACGCAAGTGGGGCAGAAAAGATCAGTGTAACGGACTGGGATCACGAAGACAGAATTTGGGCGTGTCGGGGGCGGGCGGCTCATTGGGATACATATGCCCACTAAACCCAAATAGCTTGAAGCGGACTAGCGCACAGAGACCAGGTTCTTCCGATCTGCACACATCACACAACTCACCTCTCGCTCATACCCTTCCCCCTCCCTCATCTTATAGGGCCCAGAGCCAGGAGGCCACCCAAGAATGGCATTAGCTGTGCTTTACAAGGCACAGTAACATTATGTTACATTTTGGACTGCAGTGGCATGACTTTGTGCGGTTAACCTGTACAATTTTAGTGTGGAGTTTTAGTTCAGGTTCCTTTTTGTATGCAGCAGTGTTTATAATTAGCCCATGTTAGGACATTATATGAGGTTTGGGAGCAATTGGAAAGAACTGCAGCAATGTATTCTATTTGGAGGCATGCACCCACTGGAGGTGCAGCTTCAAAGCACTCGGGAGAAATATTACAACCCAGAAAGTGAAATAAGGAGGCATGCCATCATACTATATAATAAAAGGCCAGATGCATGTTTGTCCAATGCCGTCCTGCCCACTTCACCTGTTATCACCGCTAGAGGGAGCTGCTGTCTTACGCATACAACAATAAGACTTCAAGTTCATCTTCCAAGTAAACAAAATGTGTATTTCAACAAGGATAACATACAATTAGCTGAAGAAAAAGCACACTAAGAAAATACATACATTTCAGGAAAAAAGATATACAGAAATTAATTTGATTAAGCACTAGTTCGATAACAAAATAAATTACTTTTTTTCAATGTATTATGTAATTATTCACTGCAATATTTCTTGGTATGTATTATTATATCAATAATATTCTTCATGCACGTTTTAAACTTTGACTTCATATGTATTTACACTCTGAAAATATCTTCCTTTATGCACAGGCTTTTCCACTCGTATATATCTATAGTTGGAGCAGACTGTACGAGAGGGGAAGACATGCCCAGGCAATCTATTTAAACCTATAGCATCAGCGATCTACATTGCAGCAGTGGATCTCACCAAGACAGTAACCTTTGCTGGAGCACCATAAGTTGCAGACGTCTGGTGCCTAATTGGGTTTACAATAACAAATAGGTATAGGTCAGGTCATTTTTCGCTGGGTCAAGGCAGGCAGATTCAAGATCAACAGGTAAGTAAGTGTAGTCGCAGGGTGCAGAGCGATGGACATGAGTCCGGAATTAGGCGAAAAAGACTACTTGGTTAAGATGATTCGAACATAAACTCTTCTATTTGAAAAGCCAGCGTTTCATATTCCTTTTGAAACTCTTGAGGTTGTGTCCTGTTTTTAGGATTGAAGGGAGACTGTTCCGGAGTTTCAGGTCAGTGATCTTTGTTCTACTTTTTTCTCATTGGATCGATCGTCGCTCGGTTACTGGTTCACCTTTTAGGCACAATAGAAGCCCTTAGTTCATCGGTCTACAGGATTGGCAAGAGAACCTGCAAGTTCTCTTGCAGTCTGCAGACCGCATGTTAATGGTGAACAATGGAGAGAAACTGGAAGAAGGGAGGGAACATGATATGATGTGATAGGTTATTTATTTACATCCCCACCCATAGAAGACAATACAGGCATATAGTCCCTTAGTCTACCACCACCTCAGAGCAGAAGCAGAGGTGGACCTGCCTACAGGGCCTATCACGGGACAATGCCTTTTAATGACCAGCGTTTTTGGTGACAGTCAGTCACATACGTCTTGTGCCAGGCTCTTCCCAACATATGAATGAGACTACTTCATCTGCACAAGCCTTTTGGAGGAAGTACCCAGACATTCGTCTTGACATTTGCAAGCCCTATTACGCTTGCAGAGACAATTGGGGCGGGGTGGGGGGCAGAGGAACTCTGGGAGAGCAGGGACGGTGTACAGAGCATCAACTACTGACAGTGATGAAAGGAGAAATAAAAATGAGAGTGAGTGTGGGTATGTGTGTGTTTGTGTGTGTGTGTGTATTTACAGCCCAAGCAAACATCATACACATGGTCTACAGACTCCAAGAGGGTATACCGGCTCCTTCGTGAGGGATTGGAAGCACTTAACACTACCAGGCGTTAGTGCAAAAAAGAAGACAGGTCAGCAAGTGCCAACACATATATACTTCTTATTACGAAGTTGAGAAAACCAGTAGCATTAGCAAACTGCAGGAAAGAACGCATCCCAATTCATCGGAATAGTTCACATTACCTCATGTTGGACAATGTGTGACACATGTCTTATGTAAAAGATGGATAATTCCACAAAAAACAAAATGAGGGCAGAAAGCCCTAAACCACAGATGTGTGGCAAAACACATTAAACTCTCATGGCAGCCCCCAATTGTTCAATACCTCACTCGCGATACATTTCCTGAGGGGTGCCAAGGCCTAGCTAACTGGGCAGGACTGCCTATGAAGCACCATGTGCTCACCGATGAAAACATTACACATGGCTAAAGAAGCCAAATTGACAGAGGATCCCACAGACTCAAAAATCAAAGAGTTGAGTGCAGGGAGAGCTGGGTGAGACACACGCTTCTATCATCGAGGAAATATAGAATGGCATTCTGAAGAAAATAAATCCCAAATTAGTAGGGTTAGCGGATTCACAAGCTTTAGGTGATTCTGTAGGAGTATTATTTTTTGATAGGACATTGAAGGATATCGATAAATGTTTCTACCTTCATCGCCCTAGAAACATCACAATCTTCATTACGAAGACTCTTCCATACTCAGGTTGCCCCAGGAACTAGATATTATAGTGGCCATTCCATCGATCCTGCCGAATATATTCTAGAAGGCAGTAACTACACATCATTATGTTGAGAAAAATCTGAATGCCAATCTTTACAACCAAGCTGGACCCATCTTCTTTCCTCAGATGGGAGAGGTACAAAGAGGAGGAGGTCCCAAGAGAGGAGACTTAATGTTTAACTCTGTACAGAATTATTCCAAATGTTTCATACTCAATGGGACCGGTGGGAGGCTGTGCCTATTTTCAGCAAAACAATTGTGTGGCATTTCATGGGATCGCTGGGTACTTGAAACAGTCCAGGGTGAACACCTAGAATTTATAAGGAATCCATTCTAGCAGGAAGCTCCTCAGACATTTCAGTGGACATAGTCTTATAGTCTGCCAGGAGATTTGGTAACTATGGCAGAAGAATGTAATAGAGTTGGAGATGGAATCAAAGACGTTTCTTTCAGCAATATCTTTCTGGTGAAAAAGAAGGACAATAGTGTCCGACTTGAAGTTTCTCAATTGTTATGTAATCTACAGACACTTCAAGATGGAGGTGATTGTGTTGTAGATAAATATATTTAAACCAGGCTATTGGTTAAGTATTCTAGTCCTCAATACCTTACTATTCCTCTACCAAAACTCAGACATTTTCCTTGTACCTTTGATGAAGTGATATTTCGCAATTTGTTCATTGCCCTTCAGGTCAGACTTGGGCCCATGGCGTTTGACAAAATTACTATATACTGTCGATGGGGTTCTTCGAGCAAAAGGGATCAGAATGCAGATACATTGAAATAACCTAATGAAGCAGGACCCAAATACACAGGACTATACCTTTCAACTCCTACTTGGATTTCCTTATAGATCAGCAAAAATCAGAAACGCGTCCATCACAGAAAGTCAGCTTCTTGGCTTTTTAATAAATGGTGTCACATATACCCTGCAAATACCTCTATACGATGTTATCTGTATAAAGAAGGAAATAAATAGTGCCCTCTGCACAGACCGTGACACGAAAGCAGTAAGGCAGGATTTTATCACTTTTGCAAGCCTCCATTCAAGCAATATTCCTAGTAGCACAGGGCCCTGCGAAAACTTAAAAATTTGACATTGATGTGCAGGTTCAGATTATGTCTGCAAACTTAAGAGTACAATTACAATGGTGGTCAAAACGAATCTGCTCATAGATCCGTATAGCAATTTTCTTTTATACCCAGGTCTTCCCTTAGAGTCCAATGCAGCATATCTGGTGCTGAGCTCGATCCAATTGGGATTGCACTGGAGCTAAACTGCCTCTTCAGGAATGCCAATTACATATAAAATTGCTTGGAGAATCCTTCAGGATACTTTGCGTTTCAGATCTTTGTAAAACACAAACTATTTGACTGCTGGTGGACAATCTTTCAGCAGTCCCGTATTTAAATAGACTAGAAGCATAATCCAGCCCTATAACTCTGCTTGGCGATCTGGATTAGCTGGTGTGAGCAACAGGGTAGAAACTAAGATAAATCGGATATAGCAAATTTTCGAAACGTTCTGGCAGATTTGGCAAAACAGGGCCTCTCAGCGCACAGTGAAAATAATCAAGTCAGCAAAATTAACCCACCATGCTTTATGTGGTGGGTTTCCTGTGGGAGAACATCTTATGCTGTACCTATTACTGAAAGCCATTAAGGGACAATGCCACCAATCACAAAATACTCCCGCTGGTGGGGTGCCAACCTGGTTTTGTCTTTCATTCATGGCTGGCCCAGCAATTAACGTTTATCCCAGAAATCGGTCAGAAATTGGCCACTTTATATGACTTACAGAATTTTGTAGAGTTTGACATGAGTGCATTGAATCTTAAAGGACGCGTTTATCCTGTTGGGGGTTTCATTAAACTTCTCTCCACATACCAAGACAGCTTCTTCTAATGATGAGTTTCGGGGCTGTCCAGTAATCCTACGAAGTGTGCGGTTACGTGTCTGAGGCAATATAAATAATGATGGTAAATTTGGGAATATGAGCTCATTATCAAATTTTTTTTTATTCTGCAAATCCCATGCTCCAGTTTATCCCCTACCTTAGCTAAATTGGTAAAATGATCAATGAAAGAAACAGGACAGCAAGTGCCCATGTACGATGCTCACTCCTTAGGAGGGGCTACGGAATCTGTTCAGGTACTAAACTAGAAAATATTTTCAAGTCTGCCGATTGGTCAAATGTCTCAACCTTTTATACATTCTATTTAAAACTTGTTGTGCAATTTTTGGCTGTGGTTCTATCACAGCTTTGAAGTATGCAAAACAGGAACCATGGCGCCATGGCATAGCCTACTGATTATTATCTATATTTATAAAAGTGAAAATGTGTGGGTGTGTGGCTTGGCGAAGCGTTGTTCTATATACAATTCTGCACTGTTTCACCAATCTGCACCAAATATTGCATAGTTACATGTTAGGGCCCTCCAGACAATATGGGCTGTGTGACATGTGAACACCCCACGTCTTATCCCGGATTTCAGCACCATCACACGTGAAGCGGTGGCTTGAAATCAGTGATACATCAATACGGTCGTAGAAGGACCGGTCTCGACATGAGGAACAAAACTCAAGGTCCATATGGGACCTCGAAAACCAGGTTTTAAGGGTCTACGATGCAGTTTGAGATATTCGCACCGCAATGAACTGCACCACCCCATGATGCGGCGACAAGTGGGGAGAGAGCACAAACGCTCCCAGTATGCAGCAGCACACCAACTCTCGCCTCTCCCCAAGGTCTGCTGCGGGAAATGTCAGCTAACCACACACGCCCATTCTCAGCTCGGTGTACTACAGGGTGCAAAGCACATCAAGCGATAAGTGAATCGGAACAGTGACGTACAGGAACATTGATTTTCAACAATTGATGAGTGCCAGGTCTGTCTACAGAACCCGTTCAGAGAGCAGGTACTTTTTGTTAGGTATTGGGAAAAGTCATGATTCTATTAATTGCACCGAGCTGAGTATTCAGTATGCCTTACCTAGTTCTTAAACATTCTTTTCTTTAACCCAGAAACTGGTGAAGATCAATCACAATAATTTTTCTGACCTTGGACATATCTGTTTTGGGGTTCCTTAGTGTATGGCTAGTGCATTCTGAACGTAGGCTGCTCTGCTACTCCCCCCCCGACCACCCCCCAAGAGCCATATGACATGACAGTGTCGGCCCCTCGCAGAAAGGGAGGCAGACTTGAAGGGGGACACCAAGAAGGGTTTTGAGAGTCATAGATTTCGTGGTGGGCACTAGGCTGTTTAACAAGATGCAAAATAGAATGCTTGCCATCAGTTTTACCAGCAGCACAAAAGATAATGACACCTTGAGATTTAATATTCTTAGCATGTATTAATGTGAAAGGCTCAACTTAAAATGTATCTCTAATAAAATGTATGACTCGATCCATTTAACCACTCTAAAATCAGAATAGATCAACCACTCACCCAGTGCCGGACCTAATGCTACATGTATCAATTAATTCATTTGATGCAGGCTACATCAAACATGGATCATAAGGAGACTCGAAGAAGTAATCCTACGCAAGACATCGCTACAGTGGTTGAGGCCTTTCCTCATGGATAGAGCAGAAATCACGTGACTTCCCCCCCCCCTTTGAGCTCCACCTTAAGCAAAAATAACTTTTCAATTCCCTCAATTCCCTATCGCATCTCATTGGCAAAGTAATTATGGTTCCCCCGATGAAAGTCAATATAAAACACTGACTCGCTGGATACAACTACATGGATAACACAAAAATCATTATCAAATTGACCAGCAGCAAACCACCCTCACCAAACGCCTCACACACAGGTTCAGTGGCGGATGGTGAATTCTTTTAATTGGTGGAAGGTAATGGTTGGCCTTGAATATGGGGGAGACCGAAAAAAATCAAACAGCCTTTGCGACAAATAAGAAAGTCTAGAGATGGAATAACACTTATGTTTCCTTTACCATTGATGCCCAGTAAAACAATTCCATGCCACAGTAACAAAACCTCTTTTCAGAAGCCTGCTCACGGCCAGGCGCATATACACATTCACACAGCATTCAATCATACACATTCACCCTCTCATTCACACGCGCACCCATACACTCTTTCACTCACAGGCAGATCCAAACAACATACACCCTCTTATTCAAGCGTACACACTTACAGGTTCAAACCAACAAATACATACATGCATACTTTCCTTACCTGAAATCCCGTTATGGACTCTGCCTGACATGATGTTCCTCCGGCTCCCGCACAGCACGCTACCGTAACCATGAAGCAGAGAGAGCTTCCTCATTCACAAGGGCAGGCGTGGTGGGAGCTGGAGCCCCTCCTTCATGACACACCAATGGACCTGAATGTGCGCAGAGGCGCAAGAGTGCCCCATGCACATTCATGGTCCCTGGGGCCTCTGCAGGTGACCGTTGGCAGTTGGATCTAAAGTTACCCATTTGGACTGTTTGGCATATGTTCGAGAGGTGAGAGGGGAACCAGTTGAGGAATGTTGCAGGGACAAGTGGGACACCCAGCAAAGGACCCAGGGCTAAAAGTAATGATGTTGGTACCTTTGCTGTCCAGACAAGTGGTCGACTGTAAATTGGTCGACGTAATTTGGTCGAAAACCAAATGGTCGAATTTTTATTTTTATTTATATATGTATTTCCCCCCCCCCAAAAAAAGGGGGTGAAAATAAAAATAATTCGACCATTTGGCTTTCGATCAAATTGGTTCGACCATTTGTCCAGTCGACCAAATTTTTTCGACCAAATGTCTGGTAACCGGCACCTTTGCAGCCATGTCCTGCGCTTTGCATTTTCCTGAATCTCTATTTATTACACATACGTTCGATGAATACATAGGAAATAATGAAATGGCACACATGGCGCTGGCATTGGGGAACTGAGAATGAGCAGAAAACATGAACCCGTGGCCGTGTAAAAATGAATCGACAAAACAGGGCAACCCCAAATCAGAAGCTCACTTTCGTCCATGCACATCTACACATTCTCACAGCATTCATTTCCTCTCATTCACACGTGCACCGACACACACATTCACACAGCATTCAAAGACTTTTTAATTCACACACACGTCCAATCAACATACAGCCCCTCATTCAAGTGTACACACTGACAGATACAAACCCACAAATACATTCATATTTTCCTTACCTGAAGCCCTGGTCTGGACACAGACACCAAAGCAGAATGCTACCGGAGGCAACGAGATCGTCCTCGTTCACAAAGACATGCACGGTGGAGCCGGAGCGCCTCCTTCATGCGCCCCAGCAGACCTGATAGTTTAGGGAGGAGCAAGGGTGCCCCTGGCACATCCAAGCCTGCAGTACCCCAGGCTGCAACCCTAATGGGCCATGCAAGGGGGCAGAAGAAAAACGCCCCCAGCCTTCATCTGGACATGGATGCTGGGGTACTGTAAACTGTCAAAGGGAAACCAGATTTCCCTTCGGCAGTTAAGCCAGCTCAGGAGTGCTCCCTCACCTGTGTGCTACAGCAGCAGGTGGCGCGCTCCGTGATTTCACTGGGCTGGCTTGGCTCATCCATAATGAGCGGCGCGTCGACACCCTGCCAGCCTTCATGGGCAAGCTGGCCCCACACAGTTTGCACACGGTTGATGACTAAACAAAAACTCAACTCGAACAAAACATAAATCATGATCGTTTCACCCAATACCACTCTAGAAACACTGCTAGCTCGGCCTCAAAAGTGATTAAAGAAAACATTGGGTTCCTTATGGGCAGTGTAACCACCCTGGGACCAGAAATCAATGGTCTAAATAAAAAATGAACCTCCACCTTCCCTCAGTCGGCTGGATAAGGCCGTGCCTTTGGTTCCGGCGCAAGACCCTCATTGTCAGATGACTGGTTTGAGCAAAAACAGACTAAGCCTATATCTCACCGTGCCAGATGAGCTCTTTGCAAGAAACAGAGCACAGCAGCAGGAGTACTACTCCAACTCAACAGGAAGGGACACAATACCAGGCCGAAGATCTCTGCAGAGGGCTGCCGGGTGCTTGCGGGCAGACACAGCCTAGCTCTCCACCAGTAACGCGTCAGGCAGATATACCTCATCGAATCCGGTTTAGTTTTTGCCACAAGGTGGCCACCTAGAAGTCAAAAATGATTGCATTAGAGTACAGCTAGGGGGAAATGGCGTTTGAGGCGGAATACAAAGCTTGTAGTAAGTAAGCTTGGCAGGTTGAGCGTTCACTGCTGCCGTCTGTGTGTAATGTGCAGGTTGCAAATTCGAATCCTGGCAAGGCCAACTCAGCCTTTTATCCTTCCGAGCAACACTGGTGATTGGGCCAGCTCTCGCCAGATCTGAGATCCAGCATCAGATGTGGAGCCGGACCTCGGGATCTGGCCAGAGTCAGCGCTGGGGGAAAAAAAAAATAAAAAGAAAGTGGCTGCCAGCAAACTACCTTCCTCTGGTGACCCCATGCAAGGGGTCACAAGAGGAAGTTACAGTCCTCAGCCACGACCCAGTCCTCAGCCACGACCGGGTTTATTTATTTATTTATGCAATGTTTGTCAGATACATGGACCCGGATTATTTATTTATGCAATGTTTGTCGAATATATGTATCCGACAAACATTGCATAAATAAATATACAGGTATTCGACAAACATTGTATGAATAAATAAATACCCCTATTAACGTTGAAAGTATCCCACACAATGCAGCCACCCAACTGCTTTCAGAGGGGAGCTGCAGGAGCTGTGCCAGGTGTGGTTGAAGTAACAGAAAACGCTGCTTAAGGCAAACAGAAATCACTGTTTGAATAGTACCCAAGGGGGAGTTTTTTTAAATAAAATGTGATAAAAATTGTGCATTTTAAAGAATATTTTCTCAGCAACACTGGTCAAAACTATCATCCGCATACTGAAGTAACTCATCACCAGTGCCATGGAAGTGGTTTCAAGTGGAATTTATATATGGTTTGGAAACGAAGCAGCATGAAAGAAATAGTGCCGTTTTAAATTATTATTTTGGAGATTTCCTTTGATCGGAGGTCAACTGCCAGCTCTGCCCCCCTAAACCCTGCCTCATCGGGCACCCCCCCAACACAAAAACTCTGCCTCCACTCCGGCCCTTGTGGGATCCCACACCAATTTCTTTTCATTTCCAACACTGCTTCCGAGATGGATAAAGGAGTACCAGCCTTGTTTGGGTGATACTGTATGTAAATGTATTCTATGCAGAGCGCTTTGGCAAAAGCGCTATAAAGATAACATGACATCCTCATTGTAGGTAATGCTGGCATATGTCATATTGATAAACCAGACCCCTTTGGGCAAAGCTTGAATGAAACGGGTGAGAAATTAATCCAGTGGAAAATGTCATGTGGGAGCCCACAAAACATATTCATGTTGGCTGTACGTCCCGCAACAGGACTGGCTGTAAACTCTGTGTTTGAATCGCTTTGGGCTCTTTCATTAACATGGTGGCAATTAGGTGAAAACATGTATGCCTCCGTCACCAGCGGGAGAATCACAGGGACGCAGAGGACATCAAGTTTACTTCTTATCCAGAGTGGTGCCAGCACCGCAGATGTGGGACTTAGGGAGCCCAGAGGCATGGCTAGGTGGGCGTGGCTGGAGGGAGAAGGAGGGTGGGCTATAGCCCTGGGTCTTTTGGTTGCAGCCATGGATAGAAGCTCAGGGGTTACATCCAAAAGGCTAGCTAGCCCTGAGTCACGACCAGGGGCGTTGCTAGGGCAGGGGGGGGGGGGCTAAAGGGGCTATAGCCCCTGATCTTTTGGTTGTAGCCCCGGATAGAATCTCAGGAGCTACAGCTAAAAGACTAGCTAGCCCCCAGTCCTGACAGTTCCGACATCAGCGTAGCCCCGGGTCTTTTCCAGACCTAGCAACTCCCCTGGCACGACGGTCCCGACATTAGTGTAGCCCCGGATCTTTTCCAGACCTAGCAACTCTCCTGGCACGACGGTCCCGACATTAGTGTAGCCCCGGATCTTTTCCAGACCTAGCAACTCTCCTGGCACGATGGTCCCGACATTAGTGTAGCCCCGGATCTTTTCCAGACCTAGCAACACCCCTGGGAGCCAGGGAAATTTGACGAGAGAAGGGTAGAAGTTGAAAGGTTAATCCACATTAATCAGAAGATTACTTCTCCTGATTGCCAGTTCATGTCTCCTGGGTAACAGAAGGAACGTGCGCAAATGCAACGGTTGAACGGACTGCGGTCACAGCAAGGAATCATTCTCCGCTTAGACGGGACCCCCGCTTTTCTGGGCGAAGATCAGTGGCATAATTAAAGGGGATCAAAACGCAACAGGGTTCCTACATAACGAAGTGTACCGAAATAGCACACCGCTCGCTGGAAAACCGCTATAATATTCACCCACGGTAACTCAAAGTCAGATGCAAAAATATTAGCATATTTTGGAACACATTTATTGTCAAAACACGTACGTAAAACAATATGGGAAGGCGCCATCCCGGTATAGAGCAACTCGCGAGGCATCAGGCCGGTTAAACCAGCAAGATACATCAGCAATTGTAAGGTTCATCTCTGGGCTGCAAGCCACAGTTTCGAATCTCAGCAGGGGCCTCTCCGCCTTTCATCCGAACAATGCCTGCATTCTGTAAAGAATTCTTACTGGCTCAGTGTGTAAATAAATAGCTCAGTAAATAATACACCCTGTCACTCAGAACAAACAGTTGCTTGACTAAATGACCCTCATTCTGTAAATAAATTACCTATGAGATAAGGGAAGGGCTGAAATAGCACCAATGAATGTTCCTGGCTACTTTGCATACAATCAATGAATATATTGGGAACATAAGAATGACCGCAGATTTGTATATTTGACAAATATGCCTCCGATCGTGATTTAAGCATGCAACCTTTCTAAATATTTCCTCCGTTAGCAAGTCTAATGGCCGTGGCTTCCTCACTCCTTACACACGCCAGGGGGAAATTGCCTCTATGTTTATTAGTTGGGGATACTAGTAGCAGTGATTTAACAGCAGTTCTTGCAGGCTGCTGGGGCGCCCCCATAACGAGCCCAAGCCCACCTAAAGCAGGACCAGCCGCTCGACACCCAAAGCGCATAACCTGAAGAGCCAAGGTACTGAATTCCCATTAATCAGCTTATTTGACCCATAAATAGCAGTCACCTGGCTCCATCCATCCATCCATCCATCCATCCATCCATCCATCCATCCATCCATCCATCCATCCATCCATCCATCCATCCATCCATCCATCCATCCATCCATCCATCCATCCATCCATCCATCCATCCATCCATCCATCCATCCATGATTATAGGTTTTTCTTTGTAAATATTAGACAATGCGTAGTTATTTGCATTTCTCTAAAACAGTAGTTGCGTGGCAGTACAAGTACATATACCCTCATCGGTTTACATCTCGGATCACACATTTTGATGCATTACTAGACACGGCTGAGGAAACTGTAGTGTCTTTTTCAATTCCATTCCTCAAGAGGGACAGCAAATGGGGGAGCGAGTGATGGGGGCGGATGCAATTAAGGTGCGATGGACGGGTTCGGCAGTCTTCTTCCGACTACGTTGAATAAGTGGGAAAATATATTTGCTTCACTAATGTCTAAAAAACAAACCGGTGTTAATCACAAAAGATCTGCTTTGGAGGAATGCGAAAACATGTATTCCCTCGCCTCCGTTGAAGGTTTCTTTGATTTAATTAGCCTTATAAATTGAGGAGGAGGGAAGGGTGTGCGGGGCACAGATTACAAAAAGTCGTACGCCTTCATACTGTAACAAAGACATCGATGCTGCAAACACACTCGAGCATTATTGGAAAAAACAAGGTCATGTGACATTCACCCGGTAAAATCATAGGCAGTAAAGGTCAGACAGAATATAGGAGGACAGTTGACGTCCCCACGCGCATAGCAAGGGAGTACCAGCATGCTGACAGCACCTCAAACCATTTAGCACCCTTTAAGGGCAGGTGTTGGGGTACAATACCAGAAAGAAGTTGCAGCAAATCAGGTCTACACACAAGAATGGGAATGCAGAAACCTAAATGCTCAGATAACATGGCCGACTGAGGTGCGGGCGAAACGTATTATTCGCACTCATCAATCAAAGGGATGCATAGTATCCTGAAGCCATTTTTAGGGGTGTGCAACCTTTGGCTCTCCAAATGTTTTGGATTACAACACCCCCGCCCGTATCAGCCTTGGCCAATGAACAGGGACCGTGGGAATTGTAGACAAAAACATTTGGCACTCTACAGGCTGAAGACCCCTAATGGATCAATGGAAATTAGGACTTGGAAGAGAAAGGCTGTATTTGGAGTGGCTAATTCAGAGAAAGCAATGAAAGAAAGACTTGGATTTTAGAGCATTCCATGTAATTCCGAATGTGGATAAGCAAGCCATGAAGTACAGACCAGCAGTATATATCAGGTGTGTGTCTGTGACGCCGAAACAACAAACACATAAACCGCACCAACAGCAGACAAGGTCTCGAATCGGTCCGATACCCACAGCAAAGCTCAGCGCACGGTGGGTGTAAACCGAACTGAAGCCGCCAAAGGCACACCACTTCTCACTTCAACCCACCTTCTTATTTGCAGATCCGCCTGAGCGCCTGGGGCCAATTCTGTTGGTGACGCTGCGCGTTACAAATACCTTTAACATTTAACATGAACTATTGGTTTCTGGACAACTGTGTAATTATTGGTCTTTCCCCGTCCTGAAACCGGCCGGCGGTTGAGCCACAGAATGTCAATAATAAAGGTCATCCACTGGATTACTCCACATGATCACGTATGTGCTGCGTACGAGCTGTGTCACAAACTGCTGTGGGGCATGCATTTTAGGTATCGTTGAAATTGTACGCAACGTGAATATATTTATATTTTGTGAAAAAAGTGCAATTGAAATGTTTGTCAATTGTATAAATTGTGGGGGCAGTTTGTCCACACTGAAGATATCTTCGAGGGTTGTAAAGGTGTGTAAGTGAGTGAAGAGGTTTCGGGGGAAGCAAGTGACCCTGTGAACAAATTATATTGTATTATTATTTATAGTGGGCTGTTCATAAGTGATCTTTATAAATATTTCCTCTAGTCTCTCTGGGGTCTGTGAGTAGTGAGTGAAGAGGTGGCATCTTCCGATAATGTTCAGTTGGATATGTGCTATATTGGTTCAGACGGAAGACCAAATGTGGGAACCTATTTAAATGTGGATCCGTCCCAAGCCGAGGTAAATTCCATGGTTTAAATATGTAGGAGGGGTGGTGCATAAGAGTCAAGCATAACATCCAATAGGATATTGCAAGACTATCCAAAAGGACACTTGATCCGTCAAAAGCAAGTTTCTCCATTTACCTAAATGTTTTAAATACAATGAAAAATCCGACAAGTCTACTACTAGGAAAGATGATGGGCGGTGTGAGGCGCCGAAATAAGGAGACGGACACAACTTAGTGGTTCCAAAAGTGCTTTTATTCAAATAACAGAAGGGGAGAGAAAAAAGCCCTCACTATCCCTAATTCTACGTGGGGTTGCACTGCTTAACAAAACCAACTAAGGTGACAAAAATAAAAACAGCAGCAAAAGCCCACAGTCTTGTGTCTAAAACCTATCCTGGCCCTCACAGTCAAATATGACAATGTATTACTTACCGTGAAAGCATTTCTGATGGTTGTATCTGCTTAGATTCACGTGCTGTGCATAGGTCCGACATCCAGTGGTCACTGCGGAGTATTGCATTTTGTTTTTCGTAGTCGAAAAGGGGACGTCGACAAGGCGTGTCTGTAACACTATCCCTATAGTGACGTGCGTTGTACCCACAATCCCTCACGCGTCGAGGTCCCTCTGTTTGTATTTTTCTGCCCTGAGGGAGCCTTCTAGACGTGAGTGAGTACAGAAAAGAGAGAAATATAGTAGAGGATGTCTATGTTCCTTCCATCTGAGCGGGGAGGAAGGGCGGGCGCATGTGAATCCAAGCAGATACAACCATCAGAAATGCTTTTACGGTAAGTAATGCATTGTCTTCTGATGTTTGTTAATCTGCTTAGAATCACATGCTGTGCATAGACTAGCGAGCAGTACCCGGAGTTGGCGGTGGGTTATGAGAAGGAACAGTAGAGAAAAGATGTCTTAATACTGCCTGTCCCACTTGGGAGTCAGATCTAGAGTGTGCATCTAGACAGTAGTGTTTTGTAAAGGTGTGCACAGAACTCCAGGTAGCCGCTTTGCAGATGGACTCAAGGGGAACATTTGCAATGAATGCTATGGAAGCCCCAGTGCCTCGAGTGGAATGTGCTCTTGGCTTGAAGGGTAGTTCTCTCTTAGCAAGAGTGTAACAGAGAGTGATGCATTGTACAATCCATCTAGATATAGTGGACTTAGAGACTGCATCTCCTTCTCTTCCTGCTGCCACCGAGACAAAGAACTGATTAGTCTTTCTCAGTGATCTGGTTCTTTCCATGTAGAACATGACAGCTCTGCGTACATCTAGTGTATGCAGACTTTTTTCTCCCAAGCTGGAAGGGTTTTGAAAGAACGTTGGTAGTTCTATAGATTGGTTTACATGAAATTTCGAGATGAATTTTGGTGCAAACCTTGGGTGTGTGCGAAGAACCACCTTATCCTTGTGAACTGATACGAAGGGGTCTAGTACAGAAATAGCCTGTAGTTCACTTACTCTCCTAATGGAGGTGATAGCTATTAGATTAGGAAAGCAGTCTTAAGAGTGAGGTATTTAAGAGTTGCCTTGTGCATGGGTTCGAAAGGAGTGCCCATGAGTCTAGAAAGTACCACGTTTAAGTCCCATCCGGGAGCTGGGTTAGCTATCGGGGGGTGTATTCTCTTTACCCCTTCCATAAAGGCCTTGATAACTGGTATCTTCCACCACGACACTTTAAGTTGGGAAGTGGTGTATGCAGAAAGTGCCGCTAGGTGGACTTTAATGGAATTAAACACTAGACCTGAATCCAGTAAATGGGTCAAGTACAGAATAATGTTAGTGGCAGAGCAGTCAACCGGGTTGATGTTCTTACTTCTACACCAGATGACAAATCTTTTCCACTTGCTAGAATAGCAGTGGAGAGTATTAGGTTTTCTGGCTTCCTTGAGGATGTCCATACATCTCTGAGGGAGATGTAAATGTCCAAATTCTATGATCTCAGGAGCCAGGCTGCTAAGTTCATGGTCTGAGGGCATGGATGCAGTGTCCTGCCCTTGTCTTGTGACAGCATGTTGTACGGGCAGGGAACATTGGGACATCTCCATCAAGTGAGCGAACCATGGCTGCCGGGCCCACATTGGGGCTACTAGTATCATGATAACCTGCTCTTGGTGCATCTTGTGCACCACTTTGTTGAGGAGGGGAGTCGGGGGAAAGGCGTAAACAAATTTCCCTGACCATTGAATCAACAGACCGTTCCCCTTGGACTGGTTCTGGGGGTACCTGGAGGCGTAACTTTGGCATTGTGAGTTCTCCAGGGTTGCAAACAGGTCTATTTCCGGGAAACCCCATTGCGTGAAGACGTCTAAGACGATGTTTTCGTGTAATTGCCATTCGTACTCTTTGGGTAGGGGGAAGTCTCTGCTGAGTTTGTCTGCTAGCAGATTGAGTTCCCCTGGTACATGTTGTGATAGTAGGAACATGTTGTGTTTGAGAGCCCACTTCCATATATTCTGGGACAGCTTGGACAGTCCTGGAGAGTGAGTGCCCCCTTGCTTGTTGAGATAGTGCATGGCTGTGGTGCTGTCTGTGAGGACCATCACTGTCTTTCCTTGTAAGTGTTCCTGAAAGGCTTTCAGTGCTTTGAACACTGCTAATAGTTCCAGCAGGTTTATATGCTTGGATGCTAAGCTCGAAGTCCACACTCCGTGAGCAGTCTGATGGGATAGGTGAGCCCCCCATCCTGTAAGGGATGCGTCTGTGGTTAGAGTGGCTTCCACTGCGGGTGTGGCAAAAGTTTTCCCTAATAACAGGTTTTCCTTTGTCCACCACCGTAGCGAGAGAACCAAGGCCTGCGAGACCACCACCATATCGTCCCATTGTCCGCTGGCCTGACACCACTGGCTGTAGAGCCACTCTTGCATTGGGCGCATGCGCAGGCGCGCGTGAGGTACCACATAAATACATGAAGCCATCATCCCTAGCAAGTGCATTGCTTTGCGTACCGTCACCTCTCGACCTGCCACATATTGGGGGATCTGAAACAACATGTTTTGGACCCTCTCGTTGGATGGGAAGACGAGGCCGTCCTTTGTTCGAATTAGAGCCCCTAGGAATTGTTTGATTTGGCTGGGGTCTAAGCTGGACTTCTTTTCGTTGATGGAGAAGCCCAGTTGGGACAAAAGGTCTACGGTCCTTTGGGTATTGGAGAAGCATGTTTCGTAAGAATCCCCTGTTATGAGCCAGTCGTCGAGGTACGGGTAAACCGGGATGGATAATCTGCGCAGGTGGGCCGCTGCCACTGCCAGTACTTTTGTAAATACCCTTGGTGCAGATGCTATCCCGAAGGGTAGTACTCTGAACTGATAGTGTTTGTTCTCTATCTTGAACCTGAGGTATTTTCTGTGCGCTGGCAACATTAAAATATGAAAGTATGCATCTTTCATGTCTAGTGTTGTCATGTAATCCCCCTGCGATAACAGTGGGATTACTTCCTGCAAGGTCACCATACGAAACTTTTGGGGTTTGACAAAGTTGTTCGCTGGGCGCAGATCTAATACAGGGCGCATGGTTAAGTCCTTTTTGGGTACAAGGAAGTACACTGAATAAATACCTTCTGTTACCTGAGATAGGGGGACAGCCTCTATAGCTTCTTTTTTCAGTAGCTCTTCTACTTCTTGAAGAAGAATAGTGAGGTGTTCCGGTGTCATGCGTCGGTTCCGTGGGGGTCTGTATTTCGGGGAACCGTTGAATTCGATGCAGTATCCGTGGGCTATGGTGGATAATACCTAGCGGTCTGACGTTATTCCCTCCCATGCTGAAAGGAACGATGTTAGCCGGCCCCCGACCGGTGATGCATGGGAGGGGACCCGAATCTTTGGGTCATTTGTTGGTATTGGGTGTGGGGCCTTTTGGACTGGAGCCGCGCCCTCTTCCTTTGCCACGACGTTGGCCTCTTTGACTGAACTGGGTGCTTTGGTTAGAGGGCCAGTTGGTAGCAGAGTAAAATTGTTGTTGGCTTTGCTGTTGGCGTTGGCCACGAAAGGAGCGTCTATTGCCATAGCTGCGTCTGTTAGGTGGCCTAGAAATTTGGTCAAGAGTCTTGATGGTATCAAACTCCTTCTTCGCATGTTCTAGGGCCTCATCAACTGCTTTCCCAAACAGATGTGTTTGCTCTATGGGCTTATTTATTAGGGAAGCCTGAGTTTCTGGCTTAAATCCCGAATTGCGCAGCCAGACATGGCTTTTGAGAAGTATTCCCTGAACCAGGGAGCGGCCAGCTGTCTCTGCGGCATCTAAGGAGTTCTTTACGATGCCCTGGTTTACAAGAGCTCCCTCTGATATAGTAGCCAACAGGCGTGAACGCAGGGGTTCTGGTGCATCCTCTGCTTCGCTGTGCAGCTTGCTCCACTGTGCATCTGCGTAGCTAGCTAGTAGGGAATTGTTATTCGCGATCCTGGTTGAGAAGGCGGCGGAGGTCGTTATTCTCTTCCCAAGTGCATAGAGCTTTTTGCCCTCTTTGTCAGGTGGTGCTTCACTAGTAGATAGTGGTACCCCCACTCTCTTTCTTGTGTTAGTCACTACCAGAGAGTCCGGAATAGAATGTCCCCTGATGTACAAAGGGTCAGAAGACGAAGGGCTGAAGAGCTTTTCTATCCGAGGGTTGTCCCCTCTGACTAAGGCCGGATTGGAAAGGGAAGGAGTTATTCTTCTCTTTATAGAAGCCAGGAGCGGAATGGACTGGCTGACCGGGGCTTTTTCTTTAATAACTTCTTCTACAAAGCCTATGTCCTGAAGAGTCTCCCCTGTGTCTATTTCAAAATGCGCTGCTGCCTTGCGCAATAGTGCATTAAGTGAAGGCTGGTCATCTATGGGGGAGGTGTTCCCAATAGGTGAGTCCTTGGGAGGAGAAGGATGAAAGACATCAGGGTCTGAGTGCACTGATGGGGAGTGCCAGGGCTGTGAGGTAGCTGTATCTTCTTCAAAAGCTCCTGCGCTAGTGTAAGGGTCTTCCTCAAACCTCTCCTCCTCAAGTTCTTCCTCTCCACCTAACCACTCCTCATCTTCCTGGAGGTATTGCTCCTCTTCAGTGAGGTCATGTGCATCTGTAGAAGGGGGAAACAGCCTAGGAATCTTGACCCTAGGGTCATCCTGGGTCCATTCTCTTGGTCTTTTGGGTGTGGGTGGGTTTTGTCTACCCAAAAACCTCTCCATCTTTTCCATACAAGAATGGAGTCTTTCCAGGGTCTCATGGGGAACCCCTGAATAGTCTAGAGGGGGGAAATTAGTGTTTTCACCTTCAAAACGCTTCGAACGCTCCCACAACGTCGACGAAAGGTTTCCGTCGCCCTCAGAAAAGCCCTCCGGTAGTTCAGAAGTGCCTTTAGATGGATGGGGCAGTTCCTGGCTACTCGTGTGCTTTTTCGGCGTTTCTATTTCCTTGGGTGCGGTATTCGACGTCTGTTTCGTCGTCCGCTTACATTTGTCCTCGGAAACAATTCTCGCCAGACTCTCGACGACGACGAGTTCGTCAGTCGAGGGTTCTGGAGTCGGCGTTGCCTGCGTTGCGCATTGTTTTTCGACGGCCGCTCTATGGAGCGTTACGTCGGATGTTTTTGGGGTAGCGCCCGTATTAGATGAAAGCCCAATCGCTGGTCGCGGCTGCGTTTGCGGGTGGGGCTTGAGACCCTTGCGGTCTGAGGTCGACGCCGGAGTGCCCTGCGTCCCTTTCGGCGCTGGTGGATCCTTCGTCCTGGACGAAGAAGAGCCGTGGGTTGTGTGCTTAGGCCTATGGGGTCTGGGTGCGTCCTTGTCGCCGGGGTGTTCATCTCCATAAGCAGGGCGTGAGCCGAGCCCGTCGGGGCCGGGGACGGACGTCGAGGAGCGCGAGCGCTCCTTCTGGGGGTTAATGACTTCCGTAACGGACATCGAGTTATCACCCTCCTCGTCACTTTCTGTAACAGCGGCGGCGTAGTCCGCCCACCTCTTAACTTTCCCTTCTTTAAGAGTTCTTGGTTTCAAGAGCTTACAGGCCGCGCAGCTGTCCTCTTTATGATCGAGGGGCAAGCAACGATTACAGAGCTTGTGTTTGTCCTTCCAAGTGTATTTGCCCCTACAGCGTGGGCAAAACTTAAAAGGTGTCCTCTCCATAGCTGAGGCAATAAAAACTGGTGATAACAACCCCAAGGGAAAGAAAAGGGAGAAAGAAAGACATTCTTGACGAGAAGGTAAAAGTTCGACACCCCCACTCTCCCTACTGTATGTTGGCCGGCGAGGCCTGGCCACGTGTTCGGCAGCGCCAAAGGATCTCCTCCGTCTCTTCTCCTCCGTCGAAAACTTGCTCGGCAGCGAAACAGCTTCACAGCTAACGTCGAGGGGAGGGATCTTTTAACAATAAGTATATATTAAGGACCGAGGTCCGTAGTAATTGTTTAGCAATGTCTCTCTAGGAGCTCCGCGTAAGGCGACCATAAGCTAAGCTGGGCGGAAAAAAACAATCTGAGGGACCTCGATGCGTGAGGGATTGTGGGTAAACGTACGTCACTATAGGGATAGTGTTACAGACACGCCTTGTCGACGTCCCCTTTTCGACTACGAAAAACTAAATGCAATACTCCGCAGTGACCACTGGATGTCGGACCTATGCACAGCATGTGATTCTAAGCAGATTAACAAACATCAGAATCGAAACTACTACTAGGGAAAATAATATACGTGTGGTGTCTTGGCTGTTTTCCTACAGCGACTCCTTTATCCTGGACGTGCCAGGGGAAAAACCCTTCCCTGGTGTTTAGCTGCCAGGAGAACAAACCCTTCCCTAGTATTTAGATGCCAGGGGTACAAACCCTTCCCTAGTCTTTAGGTTCAAGGGGAACAAACCCTTCCCTGGTCTTTAGGTGCCAGGGGAACCATTCCCTGGTCTTTAGGTGCCAGGGGAACAAGCCCATCTATAGGTGCCAAGGGAACACACCATTTCCTGGTCTTTAGGTGCCGGGGAAACAAACCCTTCCCTGGTCTTTAGTTCTGTTTCTTTCCACGTGTGTTTGGGCCCTCTGAAATGTTTGTGCTAGTTGTTTCCTGTCGCCCCCTTTTTGAGCCAGTCCCGGGTGCTGACCTTCACTGCGAGTGTAAAGGCCCCCGTGTCTTTGTTTTACAACGTTTATGGCATACTCACTTGGTTTTTTCTTGCCTCCTTCCAAGCACTGCCAAGAATAAACCCCAGTCCCACTGGGGATGCTACTTTACTAGGTATTCTCGCAACTTTTGTAACATCCTTCCACCAGTATTTCTTTTTATTTCCATTTCTCCTTTATTTGTGTCATCCTGCTTTCTCCGTGTGGCACTTTCATAGATCGATTGGGTTTATTCTCATGCCCTGATCCAGCTAACTTGTTCCTGGTGTTGCTCTCCGAATTCTCCAAAAAAAAAAGGGGGGGGTCATCTTGGGGGTTGTTGCCTGCCCCGGGGTGGTCTTTGCCCAGCTCTTTTTCCCTTCCCCAACCTCCTCTGTTGCCACCAGTCCCTTTTCCCTCCCCACTCTGTACCTCTTTCATCGCCACTGCCTGGCTCACTTACTTCCTGCCCGTTGCATTCTACTTCTCCGCGGGTATGCTGTCGGCCTTCTCCCACCCAATGTTGCAGACAGCACCGACTGAACCTTCTGTCCGTCTATTGCCAGGGGCGCTCTTCTGTTGCCTGGTACAGTTTACCTGTTCCATCATACGGCAGCATCGGTCTCGGTAGTACTCAGAATTCTGCCATTCGCCTAGTCCCATGTGGGTCCAGGGGCTCTCTGTTCCCTCGGTCTCACAGAGTTATTGTCCACCACCACAATCCATTCATTCCCTCACTCACTCACTCCCGGGAACGCTGTTCCCTGTCAAATATGGACCTCCACTGCTGCGAGCTGCCGGCGTCCCACGTGGCACCCAGTGACCCTCGCAGTTCCCGTAACCACTCTCCTCCCTCTGTCCACCACCTCTCCTAACTTCATGAACAAGCCCTATACCACGAGTGAGTCCTTCTTTCGTGTTCAGGGTTAGCCGTTTACCGACCATAGAGAGAGGACTACGATACTGGATTGGATGTCTTACTCTTCTCTCCTCATGGTGGAGTTTCCTCGTCTCAGTATTCCTGGGGTTATCCCTTGTAGGGCAGGTGTTACACACATACACATGTATCCATATGGAACGTTGGTACTTGTCACATATGGAGTTTGGGAAACTTCCAACACTTTCCTGGGCTTGGGGAAAGGGACGTGGATATGTCCTCCTCTTGCCGGGATGATTTCCCCCCGACTCGTCACAGCGGGTGCAGTTTTTGTTTATGGAACCATCCAGCACGCATAATGAGGTAATTTGTCCCCACTTTGTAAGGACAAGTCAAAAAGTAATTGGTTAAAACATTTAGTGAATTGGGCCTCTTGTTGTAAGTATCGTCACACATTGGCAATAACAGGATGCAGAGAACATATATGCCAAGGGTTTCTTAGTTAACCTCAGGCAAACCATGAAGAAACAAGGGTTAACACCTAGGTTTTTTTTGTTTTAAGAGGGATACTATATGATACATAATGCAAGTATACACAGAGCACCTGCAAGCTACATTCACACTATACTGAAGTTGTGGGACAAAACAGGTAGGAGGTTCTCACAGCAGAGTGTATGTAGTGGAGAGGAGGGTCCATGGGCAGAGCCTTACCAGCTTGCAAAATGAGTTAGCTGTGCATCAGATTCCACCCTCTCCCTTAGAACGCTGCATCAGGCAAGGTCATGGGAGCAATGTGTGGATGTAAGACACAAACCACAGTGAAGATGCTGCCACAGTAAATCACGCACACTCTGCATATCAAGGTCAAAGATTGAGTTGATCAAGACCTAGTTTTCTGGCAGCAGTCACTGCACTCCCGGTCTACACCAGCTATAAGCAGTGGTACTAGGAGAGGGACAGCGAGTGGCCTCATCCAAAGTGACAATCCCTTCCAGCTCATCTAACCAAGTACCTCATAAAAAGGGAAGAGGCAACGTGTAACACTGAGGACACTGCACAATGATGGAAAACTAAGATAGGGCAGTCAAATCTCAGGGACAACTCTCTATTCCGACACTTCCTGACCCAACCCCCTCCTCGTAGACTCCAATACAAATCAAGAATAGTTTGAGGTTGAAGCACAGGTACTGCAAAGAATGCAGTCTTCAAAGACACAATGAACTAATGATGAAATGCGCCAAGGACTTAAAAGATCAGTCATGAAAACAGATCTGGTTCACCCATACCTCCCATGACTGCCCAAGAACAGTTCAGCTTATACATGTCTTTCAAAAGAGGAAAGGGGGCTATGGACCCCATCAGCATGCACTGTTGTTACATAGAAAAAGTTCACAAACACTAACCTCTAGAAACCGTTTCTGAATGTGGCCAACAAAATGCTTTCCTGAATCACAGAGTACCATGCATCCACTGAGTGACACAAGTGGATCACAGGGAACAGCCGCACAGGTGCCTTGTCGCGCGCTGGGGAGTTGAAATTCGCTGAGGGAGAGACTGGGTAGTGCAATGTGTGGCAGCAAGCAGATGTAGGTAAGGAGAATGGTGACCATGGGGCCAGAGGTGAGTAGAAGGGGGGGTGCACAGTGTGAGGCTGAATCAGTGTGCAAGAAATACGGGTAGAGGGTTGGTGACAGGATGGGGACGGAGAGCGACAAGGGGGTAAAGGTGGGTTTTGGGGGCTTACTCCCTGTAAAAAGGGTAGATGAAAAGCTGGGCGAGAAGTAGGTAGATGGTGGCATCAGAAAAAGGAACACAGGTGTAAGTGGATGTTGGGAAAACATAGTGGGCATTTTCAGGAAAAAGCAGCTGCTGGGAAAATGAGGGCCAATGAACAGCAGGCGAGGTCAACAACATGGATCCAACCTGGTCACCCTTGACAGCCTAATAACAGGATGAAGCTCCTCTTACCTCATTCCTTCAGTGGATCTGTTCTGGTAGTTGTGATAGAGCTGTGGAGTTCCCAGCATGGCTTCTGTGAACACAGCGAGGAAGCCCAGAGTTTCTACGAAAAGAACCGAGTCCAGGGAGAGGTAGGTGATGTATCCCGTCACAAGGGTAAAGCTCAACACGCATTGAAGGTAGTCTGTGAACCTGCTCCAATGCCAAAAGCTTTTCATATCAAAATCTAACGGAATAAAAAAACAGTACATACAATATCAATGCATTTCCTCAGAGCACGCATTCATCGCAATTTAATATCAGAAATTCTGGAATTTAAAATACACTGTAAAAGTGAAGTTGCCCAAAACAGATTTTATGTTGCAATGATACAACACATTTATTTGCCATAGGTTAAAAAACACAAACAGGATTGCTTTGTGTAAATTCAGTGTTTGCTGTCATGGCTTTTTCTTGCTGTCCATGTTGAGGATAGCAATATTGTTAGCTAATTGAAGAAGAAAGAACAGGAAGGTGTAAGGGTGTCGAGGCAGGAAGCCGACACAAAGGTGGCATGATTTTGTTTATAGACTTATTATTGTATACAAATGATCTTCCCTATCTCTAACTTCTAAGAGGGGTTTCCCTGCCTCAAAACTCACACTAAAGGGTCCATCGGAATGTCCATCAAATTAATCTCCACTGTCCTGTGTTACAACCTTCTCCTATCCCTCACATTACAACTAAATGATAAGCTAACAGAAAGTTCCTTCTTCATGTGAATGGCTCCCTCAGAAATGCCTGGGGGAATGACTCCCTTCCGCTGGCTTATGGTTTTCACTCAGTCTTCATGCAATTTCACATCCAGGAGGATGACACCCTTCTCATGTTGCAGACCGACCTTCAGCCACCGCAACCACCCACAGCTGGCTCAAAATGTAATCTCTCGCCATAGCGTTTGTACAATAACCTAGGTCGGTCTACCTCCTTGCATTGTACTTCCATTATCTGGCACACCTTTGATCACCATATAACTAATTTTAAAAAACCTATAACACCTTGGTGCACGCCCACACCATGCAACATCGTCTTTATCACAATCAGTGTCCTGAAGACAGTTCGGTGCATTCAGCAGCGCTGCTCTAATTTCAAACAGCCACTGCCTTTTTTCTACCAAGCACAGAACCAGAAACACCAACAACCACCAGTGTGTCGACAATGTTAGCGTATTGCTACTAAATTTAGCAATACGTGAAAGAACAGTCACTTGTTTTACTAACCCACTCATATGCCTACCACAGTGTTTTCTACAATGCATCCCGAACGTGATACCTGAAGCACATGTCTAACTGTGTAAATATGTGTTTTATGTTATGTTGAATTAAACTTTCGTTTTATGACAAAAACTATTATTCATATTTTTTGCTCCCAGTGATCTCTATGAGCTAGAATTTGACTAGCTCCACTGCTACCACAAAGGTGACCTCCCCTTACGTCAATGACAAGGGTAGCCTTTGACTCTAATTCTCTTGTGTTATCCTGAGGTAGACCTACACAGTTTCCAATGAAACCAGGGAGACTGACCCCTTTACCGTGGTGAATCCAGCACAACTCTTACCCAGGACCAAGAGAATGCCTCCCTTCAGCTGGTATTACTTGGTTCAGTTCACCACAAGGCCAGGGAGAATTGCTCCCTTCCCCGGGCATCTTTAACACAACTCCAAGAGCCTGTACCAGGAGAATGACTCCCTTCTCCTGGTGTTGCTTGGTTCAGTTCACAGCAATGCCAGGGGGAATGACTCTCTTCCCCTGGTGTCTTTAGCACAACTCGTAGTACCAGGAGAATGACTCCCTTCTCCGGGTATTCCTTGGCACAGTTCTTTCTCATGGCTTTCAGCCTGCGGTGGCCCATGCGATTCTGGTTTGTTCTTAGTAAAGTCCCAAATCTCTTCAGGGTCCCAGCCCCTTCCTCTGGTGGTCAGTGGTTCTGTCTTTATCACTGCGCGAGGAAGATGATGCTGGAGGCATGACTGGCACTGGCTAGGCCCAATAGTTGGTTTACTCCCACTGGGGCGAGGCAAAGCTGTTTAAGCGTCTCTCCCCACCTGCTCTCCCGTCCCCTCCAATCCCGTACCTCCCCTTACCTTCTCTGGGGCTTCAGTAAATCACCAGGGCTTCCTGGGACCGGGGTCAGCCTTGTTGGCTCTTCAGGATACTCTCCTCATCAGGATCTACACTGCGAGTCTCCGCGCACAGCACAGCTTGCTTCCCTCTCAGTCGTGAGCTGGGGTCTGCACCAACAGACCCAACAGAGAACTCCCACAGCTGCTAAGGGGAGAGGATTTCGGGGCCCAGTTTCAGAGAGAGCTTTCTAAACAATACAGACGGTCATGAACTGAATTCCTTTTTGCAACTGACAGCCAGATGAGAGCAGGCAGGGCCGGTGAGATGCCTTCCCTGCGGTCAATGTGTAGGAGGACTCAAGATGCTCTCTTGTAGACACAAGTTCACATGTTCAGAGTCCACTCTGATCTAGTTGGTTACCATGAATGAGGCCAGATAGAATTAGGGTGTTTACAGCTGTTACTCCTTAGCGGAAAGGGATTACTTACACAGAAAGAGTCATTTGAATTGGACGAAGAACAAGCCGACGGCAGACATCACTTGCAAGGATAGGGGCAGGTGATGGACGATGGTGGGTCCAAGATCATTGACAGATTTGGGAGGTTCTGGACAAGTGTCCAGGGCAGGACCACAGATGTGTGCACCAGGGGTCAACTCTCCCCCAAGGAGCACGAGATCAATAGTGGGGGTGGGGGGGTTTGGTGTATGAGGGGGGGAGAAGGGAGTCCATTTGTCCTAGTTGGTGCATAGAGGAATACACTGACTGGAGGCAATAAGCAGGGGTGGGGGAGTTTAAGACATAGTTTTCCGTCCTGTCAGAGGATATGGGTGTCAGATAAATGAGTGAATAGTGGGGGCAAGAAGAAAGATGGAGCTTGAACAGAAAGTGAGAAAAAAATAATCCAAAAAAGGAAAATCGGGAAAATGAGAAGTAGCAGATAAACATAAATAATGGAGGATAAAATCCACTGTGATCTGGTTTTTTTTGGCAAGGTGGCAATGCAGGACAGTCTTTGTGATGCCTCCAGACGGAGCATGATCTAGGAGGATCTGGTGATGGACTACATCAAAGGCAGCAAATCAGTCCAAAAACACCAGTACCTTGGCACCACTGATGTCCGACGTCATGCAGTAGTCCTCCAACAAGGAGATGAGGACTAACTCGGTACCCTTGTCGAGACTGAAGCCTGCCTGGTGAGGTCACAGAGGACAGAGTCGCTCTCAATGTGGGACTCATAACTGCTGGCAAGCAGTTTGTTCTTTTAGGAGCATAGCAGGGAACAGACGCTTTGGGATCAGTTTCTTTAGTGAAGGGGTGGGACAGAGCTGGAGGGGTGCAAGTTGTGTCACAGTCTTCAGAACGTCAAGGGAGATTGCAGGCCGGAGGGGTCTGAATGAAGAAAGAATACAATACTTGAGGTGAAAGGGGTAAGAACCTGTGAAGGAGCGGTGGAGGAGAGAAAGCCCACAGGGTTGGGATAGGGTATAGAAGGGAGGACAGGATTACTAGACATAGTTAGCCGAATGGTAGGTCTATTTGTTTGGTAAGCAAATGTAATTTTGTCGCAAAGGTTTTGGGCAGGGGCCAAGGCAACCTTGTGGGGGCAAGAATTAGAAATTGCACCAGAAGCCTACCGATCCCACCTGGCCACAGATGCAGGTCAAGCCCACCTGAAGGGCTAAGGGAGAGACATTAACAAGTGCCTGCAGGACTTGTACTCAAATGTGCCCCAGCTCCACAACGAGAGAGTGCCAGTCAGACCTTTGGCAAGGTGTTACTTGCTTCTCCTATACAGCACTAGCATGCAGGACAAGACCACTTGTTATACATACACATTTAAGAACATGGGCTATATTCATACACCAAATAACATCCCAAAGTAATAAGCATATTCAGCCCTCAAGTTCTATTTGTTTGTCTGTTAACGCGTGCATTTTTTACTTGCTTATCTGGAGCTTTGCAAAGATAGGCAGGCAATATTTTTATATGAATAGTGTGTCTACTTTCATCTTTGCATTTCCAAGTTTCTTTGGCATCAAAACCCTCGAGGACAACACAGTATTATCTTGGCTTATGAAGGTTCCATATGGTTGCATTGTAGCCATTTAGTCCACCTGAGAGATACTTACGGGAGAATATCACACATAGGTCAGAAACTAAAGATACCAGAAGTCCCAGGCTCCTTCTGAGAAATCTATTTGCAGTGATTTGCTGGATCTATGTGACTATTGCGGAAAAATAATTTCAAATCCCAAAATACTCTTCTTTTACCCCATTTTACTGAAAATATATGCGGGGGAGGCCCCCCCACACTCCCGCACCCCGATACCCTTCTTCCTTTTTTATGTACTTAACCCACACCCTCACATACATGTACGGTAAAATGGGGCTCTCGAAATACGATATTTTGGTCTTCAACGTTTTTACAATGTTTATTTTGGTATGATCCCGCTTTGCTTATACGTTTAAACTGTTACAATAGGTACCAGTGCAAAGATCTGGTTGGACGATAAGGAACTGCCAGGGAAGACCAGTGGGAAGATCCCAGAAGAGTGAGGGCTTTCCGCAGCATGGTGACTGTTTTTAGTTTTATTTGTTGGTGAATGGCAAGACACTCCACTTTGAACCACAATGAAGAAACATGGTCATGCATGCAGATGCCCAAGGCCATTCTGACCACTTGATTTAAAAAAAGCTGTAATCTATCCAGCAGTTTGCTGGAAATACCACTCTAAATGCTGTTAAAATATAGCATCAGCTGATTTTTATGGATGCAGAAAAAGCATTTGATCGGATTAATTGGAAGTTTTTGGACTTTACATTGAATAGAATGGGCTTCGGTGCTACCTTTTTTAAAGCAGTTGGTGCTTTACACTCATCGATTGGTGCAAGAGTTTTGGTAAATGGGGAACTCTCAGCGTACTTTCAGTTATCAAGGAGCTCCAGACAGGGATGCCCGCTCTCGCCATTCCTTTTCAACTTAGCACTGGAGTCTTTAGTGGCTTATCTCAGACGAGAACCAAGTCTTCAGGGCTTACAGGTAGGTGATAGTGAAATTAAGGTTCTATGCTATTCAGATGACATGAGTGTGATTTTGGAAAACCCGAATGGGACGTGGGGGGAGACTCATTTAAAGAAATGTTTGAGGAGGCTGGTCTTTTGTCGGGTCACAAGACTAACTGGGAGAAATCAGTGATTTTTTCAGTTGGACCACGTTGTTCACGTGGAGATGTGGCCTTGTGGAATTGCTAATGGGCCGGCACGAGTGTTAGTACTTGCGGGTCCATTTGGTTCGGGATCTGAAAGGATTGTTGAATTCAATGTGGTTAAATTGATAGAAACACTTCAAAGGGACGTACACAGATAGGATTGCTTGACTCTCAATGTCTGGGCGAAGGTTAATGCAATTAAAATGTTGCTATTGCCTAAGGTTTTATATGTCATCCAGACACTTCCTCTGAAGTTCCCTAGAAAGGCACTCAATCGCATTACAAGGTGTTTGTGTTACAGACCTTTCGGTGGGGGGAGGTTAAGAGACCAAGGATTTCAAGATATTTTGATTCGTCCAGTGCGTGAGGGGGGATTTGGATAACATAATCTTGAAAATTATCACAGGGGACAACAGTACACGAGACCCTCCTCCGCTGATTACAAAGCCGGGGAGAAATGCTTGTCTCAGAGGTACCAACCTTGACTCCAAAGAAGAAGAAAGCCAAGCGGTTCATCACAGTTGGCGAGTTGAGGGGAGAGCCGATAAGAAGTCAAACTGCATTTAACGAAAAGTAGCAGCCGGCTAATTTGAACTTTGAAAGGTTTAAAGAATCTATTGCAAGAGGAGGAAAACCACAGCAACAGAGTCGTCCGCACCATGTGGGTGCTCACACAGGAAACTCTGGGTGAGTACCTGATGGTAGAGACTACCGTAACCAGAAGGCCTTGGGAAGAGGCGAAGGGAGGTCAAAGTGGTCATACAGGGGTTGTGTAAAATCCCCTGTACCGTCGGAAGACTGACCGACAGATGATTGTGAAGGAAAAGGAAGAAGGAAGGTATATGTGGAACAGAACTTTGTGTAAGTTTGTTGAAAACATCAGGCTCTTGAAGGCAAGAGACTTTTTATTGAAAAGAGACTTAACCATCGAAGAACCCAGTAGCTGATTCTGAGCTGTCGACTCGTGCTGGGAAAGCTGGAGTGTGTGCTGTGCTCAGGAGATCCACATTGTCCCGTGCTCAAATGTGGGGATAACACTTTTTCCTTTATTGAATACCCTATCCCACAGTCTTTCAGTAATTAGTTGTAAGGATTTGGGAATAGTTTATTTTTTAGCATAGGCCTTTTTACTTTCACAAGACGCCACAAGGACTGCCTTATTTTTCATTTGATGGTTGAAGGTTGCTCCCATCTTAGATTTAGGTTCGACGTTTTCCACCCTGCATTTACAGTTTAATAAACACCCTTGAACTGTGATCACGTGTGTCTGTCTTTACTGTTGCCCCCACGAGTTCCTTACACTATACATTGAAAGGGAAAGGTTTTGCAGTACTCGCTAGGAGAGTGTATTCAATGGGAAAGCTGCCCAATTTGGCAACAAAACTACCCACTACTGAGGTGACTAGACAAGCACTTGCTTCATGGTTAATTGGTTGTGGTGAGAATTTACTGATTCACTACAAAGCCTCATTGTGGAATAACCCAGGGCTGCAGATAGCGAATAAGATCCTGTGCTGGCGAAGCTGGGTGAAGAGAGGGATTTTGAGAATTGGTGATGTTTGGAGTGATGGACAAATGGTTCCCTTTGATAGACTACTGACAGATTTGGGCCTGCGACAGAGGGAGTTTAGAAGGTATATAGAGTTGGGTGAACTCTTGTCACAGAGGCAGGGAATGTTAAATGAACCAATGAGAGCTATGCCTTTGGCATGTAGTGCGTTTGCTACACCTCCACGCATGGTATGAAAATGATGCCTTTGGACGCCTTCTGTGCTGCTTCCTGGGAGAAGTTGCAGCAAGCCTGTACGGGAGAGCTGGGGTAGGAAATCTCTGTTAAGGAATGGGATAACTTGTCGTGAGTTGGAACTAGATCTAAAATGGACTAAAATCTGTGGTTTACCCACCAGAGGATCCTGTTTTGTCTATATTGGACCCCAGAGTGGATGTTCAAGTTGTGCATGAAGAATGAGCAGTTCTGTTGGGGCTGTAGTGAAAGGGGTGGTACATTGCTACATATGCTGTGGGAAGGTCCTAGAATGACTGACTTTTGGGGAGGGGTTCTTGATAGATTGGGTTTGATCCTAGGAACGGCGTTTCCTAGATCGACATGTACTGTGATTTTACTTGCGAGACCAGGGAGATGCGATGTAGCTAAGAGTTATGTTGTTTGGATTGATAAAGTGCTGTAATGGCCGCAAAACAGGTTCTAAGGGTTTGGAAAACAAGGAAGAAACCGTCGGTATATGGTTGGTTGTTGGATTTGCAGACATTGTCTAGCTTTGAGAAATTCATGATGCGAAAGCAGAAACCCAAAGGTGATTACTTGGGAGATGTGGGGACCATTAAATGAGCTGTATGGTTGAGGATGGATTTCGAGAGAGAGAGAGAGAGAGAGAGAGAGAGAGAGAGAGAGAGAGAGAGAGAGAGAGAGAGAGAGAGAGAGAGAGAGAGAGAGAGAGAGAGAGAGAGAGAGAGAGAGAGAGAGAGAGAGAGAGAGAGAGAGAGAGAATATATATATTCTACTTTTGGTTCTGTTTAATAACTATGTATGGGCTCAGTAGTTTATGATAGCCATGAATCAAGTGCCTTCGAGAGTGAGCAGGCAAAACCTTTTGTTATTCCCTTGATGAGGTTATCACTAGATTGCCTGAAAATCTTATTGCTTCTGAGCCTATGCTTATATTCTGTTTAATGTCGGTCTTTGCAAATGATAAAGATTTTTAAAAAATTAATGATGAGACATATATATATCATCAGCAAGATGGAGCCTGGTGGATTGGGGATTGGGCTGGGTAGGAGAAAGTTTTGAAATAACTCAAAGCCAAAAATGAGCTGTGCTTCAGTGGGCCAGGAAAACAACATGGTAGATGCAATATCCCAACAGCAAAACAGAATGACCTCTGGCTTGCCTGCTTGAGGCCAATTGGCTGCCATGCAGCTGTACCAGACAATCCTTCAGGCAGTAGCGCTTACTGCTGGATCAAGAATTTTTTTCACAACTGCCTATCGTCCACATACATTTGAAAACCTGAATCAAACCTCTCAAATCAGCCTGCCAAAGTTCATATATAGGCATTGAAGACTAGTTTGGAAATGGACAAGCCCTGCGAGATGCCACAGGTAATTGAAGTAACTTCTAAGCCTAACCTACAGTGTCTAATTATCCAGGGCAAAGCAGGACCTGAAAGACTAATCCAATTGGCAAGGGAATTTAGAAAGATAGGGTCAAGGAGGTTCAGTGCCGTTTGCTTGACCTGGTTATCCTACTCAAGACATTTCTCACAGATGTCCAAGATGGTAGTCTCAGTCCCGCAGCCCGGTCTGAATCCAGATTTAAATCATGAAGAAAGGCATTGGCTTCAAAATGTTCTTAGAGTTGTTGGGTGAAAATATTTTCCAGAAGATTCTCTCCACTCTCAACATCAGGTGTGGCGAGTGAAGTGGATCATTGTCTGTCAAGGAAGGATGGTCAGAGGCTTTTTTCAAGAAGGGTGCGACAACAGTACGTTTACAAAAACTATGATAACCATCTGTGTCCAGAGATTTATTGATCAGAGATAGTAACTCTGGTAAAATGGATGGCAACATAATCTTGAAATTCTTAACGACGATGAGGAATTCCCCAGGCCTGAAATAACTTCCTACTACGAGCAAGCTACCATGAGCTCAAAACGAGAAAAGACTCATTCAGGTTTAGGAGACATGCTATTGGTCCGTCTAGCTTGGAAGCCTGGCAAGAATTAGGCATAATCTTATTCCTGATGATTTATTTCTGCTGCTGATCTGCATGCAAGTAAGAATTAATTGGGGGACTGGATAATTGTTTAAATAATGTAAAGAACACCCTAGTAGAGTGATCTGCTAAATCAATGAGCTATGCATGAAATAGCTTTTTGGAAGTTAAAATACCTGCTTTGTATATTTTATTTTTAGCCTTACAAAACTTTCTGTCTTTTGTGGAAAGGGAAGAGCATCAAAGTCATTCCAAACAGCAGCACTGTTGTTTCAATGCAGTAAAATGCAGAGTAAACAGTGATTGACGTATTCTATGCCAAACCTCTGTATGTGGCGTGCCGTGGGAAGAATCACATGAAGGCTATTAAAGATGGCAGTAAACAAATACAACATACAGTAATCACTTTTTTTTTAAAACCTGTCATCAGCTACGTATGATGCGCCACAGTACATGAACTCAAGTAACATGCTATGGTTTTACATCAATACATTAAAATTAAGTGTATACGTTCCCGAGTAACTACAATTACATTTATCATTCAAGTTCATATGACATCTATAGTAGAACACCAGACCTGCGACAAAAGTTATAAAATTGAAGCAAATGTACGGAGTGAGATTACATTGAATGCACCTTCAATTGATTGTATCCAAAAAGACAAAGGAACATTCAGGTAAACCTGGCCGGGCATGGGGCAGCCAGTACAAGCTTACAGTCCTTATAGTGTGTAGCTAAGAAACATGGAATATTCCTCTTCCCTTTGTTTAAAGATCGGAACTCAGAAAAATAAGCCAGATCTTGAATCTCCAAAAGCGTAGAGGTCATTGCCACACTGAATCCTGCAGAAAGTATTTACATTCTGTCCCTGCCCTGTCCAATATACTACTAAACAGTGCATCAGAATAAATGTGTACCTCCAGTACATTAAAAACTAAGAGGTCACTGTGCCTTGTTGTCTTTCCTTGCACTCAGACATGAAGAGAATCTTTCAAAAGGATAAAGAGATCATTGTTCGATAAATAATCAATTCGATTTAAGTGGTACACTTCTCTGAAGAATGTTCCAGAATCATTCACACCAAAGAAAAGAAACATGTTGGGAATAGGAGGCCCATTTGATAAGATATATGAATTGTATGTATTATTTAATAAAGCAACACAGAACAAAAATCTTAGAAATGTGTAGCTCTTTTTACTGATTTACTGTTTCGTCTTAAACAGAGAATGTACAGGAAGAATATGTGTAAAGTTAAAAGGTCCTGAGGTGCAATTGAAAGGGATAACACTGTGATTGATCTGGTGTGAAAGATTTATATGAAGATGATGGGTGGATGTTTAACCAAACCATATAGAGATAAGAGAAGACTCTAAACTTCATCTTTTCCAGTCTCTTTTCTACTTTTAAATTAAGTGATTGATGTCATTTTGTAATCCTTTTTATGGTCTATTTTCTTCAGAATACATTTAAATAATTATATAATCCATCATGTAGGTGAGCTAACAATCCACAAATAGATGCATACATCAAGAGAAAAGTACTAGTAACTTAAACCTGGAAAACTGAGACCGGAAGGGCCATATCTTTAATAACTGGCATCCCTGCCTTTCCAGAGAGATCATGTTGAAAGTACCAAAGACACAGAATTGTACAGAGAGTGTGTGATATCAGTACAGTGATGAAGTCCCCCGTCTCACTCTGGTGCAGGCATCATATATACAGCTACGGGTGGGGGGGGGGGCTGGGACACCTCAATTAACACAGGAATCTTGAAATCCAATTAGAGAGACTGGACGGCAGGGCCAGGGACTGTCCAAGGGGTCTGGGGAGCAATCTCTAGTCCCATATCAGGGCTGTAAGCCACCCCCAGGAGTGGATCCATACAGCGAAACCCATCCCTGCTAACACAGCTAAGCCTTTTGTTCACATGGCAAAGGTGAAAGGTGGGGCCAAAGCCCCATGAATGCCTACAAGCTTAGTTTGGCATGGTGGGTGTTTGGGGGGTAGGAACTGGTGACCAGGGAGTGAAGACAGGAGTTTGTTTGGAGATGGTTGGAAGAGAGCACGAGCATGAGCAAGAACCACGGAACTGGAGGAGATGTCCAGGAGACTGGGAAATACTGGTGCCTGGGCGCTGGAATAGATACCCAGGCGGAGACCAAACCAATGAATCAGGAGAAATGGAGCAAGACGCAAGGAGTGGGAGAGTACTGGCCCAACAGGGAGCAAACAGTGGGAAAGAAGGTGCAGTCCCAAGGGGTAGAACAGATGGGAAGAGAGCTAGAAACCATTCAGTTAGAAAGTAAAGTGAAAGAAGGCGGTGCAATAGAAGATGAAAAGGGTGCCCATAAGTTTGAAAAAGACGGGAGGGACCTAGAAATCATTAAGTGTCAAAGTAGACTGCCGGGTGTATGGATCGAAGGGGTGAGGAAAGTGAGATTTGAAGAAGCCAGGAGAAGAGTGATTCCCAAACTGATGAGGTGAAGGTGTGTTGGGGAATAAGTAGGAACTTGAAGAATAACAGGAGTAGGAGTGGTGAGAAGCAGGAGATACACAGTAGGAAGGTACGGGCGGGCCTGGTTGACCATAGGCCAGTATTATAGGCAGGCAGAGAAACAAGTATACCACAGGGAGAGAACAGCAGACGGAGAGGTGACGTAGGGGACCAAGACCCAGATCTTGACTGGAGGAGAAAAACAGGACTCAGTAAACAAACCACTTGGCAGTCAAGGAATCCCTGTTCTATGTCTCTGCCCAATGCCACAGGACTAGTGTTCTCCAGGTCCCCCGAAGCAAAGATACCGAGGAGGGGGATGAGGGTAGATTCGCTACTGTTGCAGAAACACTATCCCTCCCTCCTCAAGGGGGCCGACGAAACACAATGTTTGAGGGATGGACTGGCTCTGTGAATTTAGGAAAAAAGGTCAGGAACCCCTGAAAACCTACAAAACCAGGATTCAGGATCCCATGGAAAACCTGCAACAGGCGACTCAGACTAGACTTCTAAGGACTATTGTGTGTGTGTGAAAACACGGCCTTCCTGAGGAACACTTTTCTTTTGATTCAGTCCGCTCTCACAGACAGTGCCCAAGCTCTGCAGCATCCTTCCTAACTATGTCATGCCAGCTTTCTTTGGTGTATTGGACATCCTTATTTTGGTCTCCTGTTTTAATTAAGTACTTTGCGGTAATTTACTTAATTACAATTACTTTGAATTACTTTGAATTGTATCCATTATTTAAAGGTGGATTGGGGTATGGGTGATAGTGAAGGTAGAAGGGGTGCAGGTAATTTCATTTGTTGTAATAACATAGAACCTTTATGTATCCTTCCCTAAAAAATATTTTAAAATTCATTTTTTGGTCATAATTTGATCATTTGATCTCGGTCACAGAATTGACAGTACACGCACCCACTTTGCACTCGGGAGCTTAGTACAACACATGGAGAAGTGCAGGGAAGGTGAACTTGAGATGAGTCTTTTGGAAACGGTTTTTGTCTGGAATATAATCTGCAGCTTGTGCACTGGGTAGCTAACAAGCACCGGTTACCAACTGGTGGTGGCCTGCAGCAGCCACCCTGCACCAGATAAGGGGACAGAATGAGAACAGAAACGTGCCCACATGAGCAGTGCAAGTTCGGTCTACTGCTGCACAGTGGACGAGGACGAACTATGCTGTTAGTTTACAGTTCGCTGTTGCCGTGATACGGAAACAATACAAATGTTTGGAATATCCTTTTGTTTAAAAAGGCACATCGCGTGTCACCACCAGTGGTAGAAGTGTACCAATAAAAGTAGTGGACCTCTGATCTCGGCAGGGACGAGAGTAGGTGGAAGCATAGTGTAACATGTGACAGACTATTACAATGCCCCGGCCACAACACCCTAAGTGACTAGTAACTACAGCTCCCATTACAACTTTACACTTGCACAAGGATGTGAAGGGACAAGTCCTCAATATAGAATGGTGACTATGGTACAGAGAAAAAAATAAAAAGTAGTGGAACTCTGCTCCCGACCGTTCCCGCTCACTTCGATCACCACAGATTTCTAATAACCCTGGCACTCTAATCAATTATAAGCACACAACAAAAACAAGTGTTAAAAACAGTTTTGGGCAGTATTCATGAAACCTCAGATTAAAACAAAAAGGGCAAAAAAAGGGCAGGTTGTTACAAGAAAAGAAAATTAAAAAGAAATTGGTCCACAAAATAAATTCAATAAGTAAGAAACAACATCTAAAGAAATATCTAAACAACGTATTTAATGGTACATTATGTATGAAAACATTAATATAAGCAGGGCTCGAGGGTACAAGAGGGTGGACGGAGATCCCCCAATTTTTTTTCAGGAGTCCTCCACTTTTTCAGAGGGCACCTTGATATGCTAATTTCTGTTGACCCACATTCAATTGTTATGTTAATGAGTCCCCCACACTTTTCTTTTTAGGACTTAACCCCCGAATATAATGTAGATTCCTAATTCTATATGTTCGGTCCTATTAATGACAATATGCATGCCTGGTTAATGTAAGGAAAGAAAAAATAAAATCTCGTATCTCTGGAAGACCTCAGGTAACAAACGTCTTTCTCGCTATTAATATGAATAGGCACTCGCACAGCGACCCCCTATGAACGGAAACCTGGACGGGCTGCACGCCATTGTCTTTTGCTACAGTTTCAGATGAATCCCGGCACACATTAAGGCCAGTCAATGAATCGGGAAGGCTTGACTTATTGCACGGTCGTGTAAATGAATCCCAGCACACATTAAGGCCAGTCAATGAATCGGGAAGGCTTGACTTATTGCACGGTCGTGTAAATGAATCCCAGCACACATTAAGGCCAGTCAATGAATCGGGAAGCCACGACATATTGCACGGTCGTGTAAATGAATCCCAGCACACATTAAGGCCAGTCAATGAATCGGGAAGCCACGACATATTGCACGGTCGTGTAAATGAATTCCAGCACACAATAAGGCCAGTCAATGAATCGGGAAGCCACGACATATTGCACGGTCGTGTAAATGAATCCCAGCACACATTAAGGCCAGTCAATGAATCGGGAAGTCTCGACATATTGCACGGTCGTGTAAATGAATCCCAGCACACATTAAGGCCAGTCAATGAATCGGGAAGCCACGACATATTGCACGGTCGTGTAAATTAACGAAAATCTTTATTGTCATTGGTTAAGTGTCATTGTTTAATTGGTTGCAGACAGTTCAATGGTGAACCATGCATGCACAAAACACCACTGGCACTTTGTATTTGCCGAACATGTTTAGTAAACGAGTTGTGGGGGTGGGGGGTGGCGGTCAAGTGGTAGAGGGTGGAGAGTGACTTTCAAACCCCATTCCAACTTGCTTTTTCCAACCCTTTATGTGTTTACTTTAATAGTGGGTTCTTGGCATACTTTCTCCCCCACCCCCGCCCCCTTCACATTTTATTTCCAATATCTTGTTAACCAATAATTTAGAAAAAAAAGTGGTCTCAATTCAAAATAAAAACAAACTACTTAAAATGTAAATATAATGGAGCCGGTGTGAAAATACGTAAAACACAACCAGTGGCTAGGTGTACAGCAGGAGTGAGATATATGGTTACAGCACAATAATTTAGCTTCCCTAAACATAGGAACTGAACTATTTAAGTTTTGCCCTGAGGTTTATATAGAGTTAGAATTCATTATATCCAACTAATGCTGCCTATGGGCGACTAATCATTATTAATGAGGTTTTAATCTTCCTCGTGTCAAAAACGCTAGAAATACAGAGTAGGGCTGGGCAAAATTGTCAAATTCCATTCCGCAAGCGGCAGAAAGGAAATCTATGTGATTTCCATCAGTTTCACCCCAATCTGCCATTCCGCCATCCTTGCGTATTGAAAAGTGCAGCGCAAAGATTCTAGCGCCCGTTGCGCGACCCCAGCACGATTCGAAATGAGCCACATGAAGTTTTTATACAGCGGCTTGAATCTAGCATGGTTCAAAAAGTGCTGCATGACGTTTCTCGTGCTGCTGTGCGAACCTAGCAGGAATAAAAAAAAAAAAAAAAAAAAAAAGGACAGACAAAGTTTAGTGCTAAACAAGTACTATTTGAAAAAACCTGAGTCAAGATTGTGTTGCTGCATGAAACTAGCAAGGATAAAAAAAAGAACCGTGAGGTTTCTCGTCGCGCTACACGACACCAACATGGGAATGCAACACCACCATCCGTGTAAAACTGCAACAAAGGGCAAAATGTCAGTGGCAGCGGAAACATAATGCTGATTTCGCACTGTACAGGCCGAATCTGATTCCAGTGCGAATTCCAAACTTTTCAGTTCACAGGCGGAAATTTCCCTCGACCCCAAAACAGAGGAGTCCGAATGATATGGACATAACGATCGTAATGGACTATCTTGGTTTAACTTACTGAAAGCCTGGGCATCAGCCAAACGACACTCCACGATTTCACCTCCATCACTCGATGTCTGCATTTGAACCAACTGCGGTTGACCAAATAAACTCTCATGTAGAGGAACCCGAGGTCTTCTGCAGGGCTACATCTGTGGAACATTAACATTCAACCTCTACATGGAACCTTTAGAGGAACAACTGACCAATGTGACGATTGCTAGGTATCGTCACTTTTCCTCAAAGAGGAGCCCTTTCCCCTGAGGCTAGGAATGTTTGCCCGCTACCCAACAGTCCCCCTATGGGGGGTATAATGTGGGAGGATCACTCCCCAACATGCCTTAGCCTCCCCCTTCAATTGCCAACCACTACTGATAGCTAACTAATGTATTTCTGTGCTGCTAGGAGTACAGCTAAGATAGAAAGTAATAGGACGAAAAAGAACATAGAAAGCATAAAGAGTACTGAGACGAGGTGGCTCACAGGAGGCATGAGGAATACCAATGAGGCATTAACAACAGTTTTCTTTGTTTGTTTATTTTTAATGCACAGCAGACCCAGGGGTATCAGGGCGCAGAAGATACATGAATGCTCTCAGCTTAAAGTTGCAGTTACATAAAAGGCTTACAATAATTTTACAAGTAAAAATTTACATGAAGGATTGCATAAGCGATTACAACATTTACATACATCATACAGTTGGTCTGTATAACAGCTACCTACAGGCAATGGGAATAATCTACACATAATTACATGAATTACCACATTAAAGCACAGCATAGGAATAAACTATATGATACATATTTACAATAGAAATAAATAAGTGGTATATAGAGGATGAGTCGGTCTATTGGAAAGTTAGTGGTCATTTTCTCTGAGCCATTACGTAGTGTTAAGTTTGATGTTTGGAAAGGTTTGGTCTGCTCTGAGGAAAGGGGGGAGGGAGTTCCATATTTGGGCTGCTTTGACTGGGAAGCTGCTCCCTTCGGCTTTAGACAATTTGAACCTAGGTACAACTAGGCAGTTCGTGTTAGCTGTCCTAGTGGGACGGCTGGGGATTTTTCTGTTAAATCTCTCCAGAAGGTAACGGGGTGCAGCGTTGTTTAGGCATTTATGGATTAACGAGATGGATTTAAGTGAAATCTTATCGCTAGTGCACAGACATTTGTTTTGTCTCCTTATATCTGAAATGGGCCCTCTTCTAGCAATGCCCTGTGCTGCTCTCAAGGCATTATTCTGTAGAATTTGTATCTTGTTAACAATATGTTTGCTAGCACACAGGTATAGGGCATTACAGTAGTCCCATTTGGACAGGATTAACGCTCGGGCTAGAGTGGTGCAGCTAGTCAGGGATAGGAATGGTTTGCCTGCTCTGATTAACTTAAATGTATATGCAGAAGCAGATGCCATAGCATTGACCCGTTTTGTAAGAGAGGGTAGAGTCAAGGTAAATGCCTAGTGTTTTTACCTCTTTCGCTACTTTAATGATGTTGCCATCGATATTAAAGGAAGTGTATTTACAGCTAGGTTTATCTTGTTGAAGTTACACCGCGGCAGAGCAGGCTCTTTAAGAGGGAAAGTGAAGGACTTGAGGTCTTCGCCTTCCTTCCTGGTCGGAGAACATGGGCGTATCGAAGCACATGGTGGACCCGAGGGAAGGGTTCTGTAGAGGACGCCGGAGAGAAGCTGAGAGAGTCTGTGACGGGTCCTGCGTTGGCAGGACCGAGGTCAGGAGCAAATAGGCGAGGCAGTGGCACAACCTCCAGAAGGAGCTAGACCGTGCAGTCCCTGAATGGTGCCAATTCTGCAAGAAGCCTTAACACGCGGAGGCACCGCAGAAGCAGAAAAGCCAACCGCTGCGGGAAGCAGGAGGAGCCCTACCCAAAAGGTACGGGGAATCACGGGCGGACCGGTAGGGATGTGGGGGGGATTTAAGAGATCTCAGCCTCAGGCCAGGACAAGTGATCCAAGGGTCTGGTACTCAAACAAAATTAAAGAGTGCATCTAAGGGAATCTTCCTCCTACCCATGGGAGGGATAAAACCACTGACAACCAGAGACGGGTCTGGGACCCAAACATAAGTGAAATGTATTGAAGGTAATCCTCCTCAAACCAGAGGCTGTGATACGTTCACTAACCAGCAAACAAGGGTCTGGGCCCCCCACAAAAGAGAAGAGTGCATCCGAGGACATCCTCCTTTTACCAGTGGCAGAGGCAAGCCCACTGACCACCACAGAAGGGTCTGAGACCCTGAGATAAGTTACAAACGTGTTAAGGCAACACCCAAGGGAAAAATGAACTTCCAAAGGAAACACCAGACAAAGGGAGTCAGTCTCCTCCTGGTACGCTGAAGAGGCACCAGCGGAAGGGAGTCATTCCCCCAGAATTGAAGAGTGCTGATCAATACCAGGAGAAGGGCGCTATTCTCCACATGTCTAAAACGTGACTGTACAAAGTGCTGGATTTACCAGCCTGGGGAAAGGAGTCATTCCCCCTGGCATCTGTGTTAAAGAAGACATTTCTGTGAACATTATACATACTCAAAGAGAAGGGAGTCATTCTCCTGTGAAGTTACATTTCAGTGAGATTTCTGCAGGTCAGGAGAAGGGAATCATTCCCCCAGGCATTGTCTTTGCAAGAGAACATTGAGGGAACGTTACCCATACACCAGGAGAAGGGAGTCATTCTCCTGAAAAAAGAAATTTGTTGGACAATATTAGTTTTAGTTGTAGTGTAAGGGTTAGAAGTAGGTTCTGACACAGGGTGGTGGATTTTCATTTGGCCTGACATTCTGACAGTTCCTTGAGATTTATTGAAGCAGGGAAACCCTTCTTAGAGATGGGGATAGTGAGGGTTTCATTTTCGTTATAACCACAAATATGCCATCTGTGTGTTAATTTCCTTCTTTGACACCCTTACACGAAGCAGGGCATCACAATCCACCAACACGCCAATGACACTCAGCTCTACCTGATGCAGTCTTTGGCAACAGTTATCTACTGCTTGAGATTTTACCTCATTCACTCAGATGTCATCTGTGTACCTCAAATCAAGCCATGTCAAATATTAGATACAGGCATGAGGTCCTAATTGTGCCTACTGCACAGCAAAAAATCCCATTTATAAGCCACGATCACACATGCTGGAAATATGTTCAAATAACTGATTCTGACCAACAGGGAACTAGTGGCACCAAAACAAATGCAGCTTATGTAGGTGCAAACATCTCTGCAATTACCTCATTTTATCCTTCTGCTGCGAGATCAAGGACATCAGGACTAACATAGCCTCACGTTGCCAAAAGTCACAGTGGAGAGGCGGGGTGGGGGGGATGAATAGTGGAGTACCGTGGTAGCTGGGTTCTGTCTGCTACATGATGCTAGCCCTAGAAGGAGCGAATTGGTGAGAAAACGGTAACTAACCAAGTACAACGTTCGAGGAATTCTGGAGGTTTATTTTAAGGTTTGCACGAGAGAGACGAGACAACTGGTTAAAGTGGCATTGGCGGTTTTTAAAGCGAAGGCTATACAGGAGTGCATCCATGGCACAGAAATCTAAGCAATAATTTTCTCTTCGGAGTATGAACATTACTTGTATACTGCACCTGATTTTAATGCAAGAATTTAATCAAATTATGTTTAGGTGTAGTGTTGGTTGCACCCCTTAGGAAAAAATGGCATACGGCACTCTCTGACTAATGGCCGGCATGTATGACAAGCCCCGAAACACTCCCAACACTTGATATTTATTTACCCAGCATTCAGAGATCCAAGCCTGTGGTTGAGGAATAAAGGCATTACTAATTTATCAGCATCGCTGGAGTACATGGCGCTGCCATCCAGAGACTGCTTTTTCGCTGTCGCAAGGTACCTTTTTTTGGCCTGGAATAAATATTCCAAAACTAGCGTTTGATATGTTTCGTTAAGCATAAGTTATGATTGTACTAAGGAAGCTTTATGTAGGGGATTTCTTTGGAATCTGTTATGCATCATTCGATTCCTGTATGTATATGCATATTGTGATATTATTCGGAATAAACTACTACATTCGCCACAAAAAACCCTGTACCCAAAGTGCCAATTCTTGAACAAGTCCACACTCCACAAAGGACTACACTTTGAAGCCATGTTTCCAATGTCTAGACACCTACACACGTGGTTAGTGAGGTTTACATTCAGTCAAATGCAACAAGTCAGCACCACCTGGTCCCCCAAACAACACCAGTGAATGTGCACGCAAATCACTCTTCACGGAGTCTGTGGCGGCCTAATCAAGTAATATCCACCGGCCCGACAGACTCATTGCACACTCGTCCCGCTCAACAGCATATCGCGTACCCGCCGAGATGGGGAAACCTCCATTTTGGTTCCAGTAACTGGTGGTGTGCCAGCAACACTTCTGCCATCCTGTTCAACGTCTACGCCACACCACTGCATTGCACCCGCTCATTCAGTCATTTTCTGCAACCAGAAAACCCCCGTTCTTTGAGAAGCTCCCCAACCCGTCGGCGCACACTCACATCAAGGACGGTGGTACTATGGCGCCATGCCCCAAATATCGAGTGGGAAGTAGTTCAATGCAGTAAATTAATCAACCAACACCACTACCCCAAATGAATGCTTCAATGCACCCCCCATATGTGTCATCATTCCCAAACAATGGAGCAACTAAGCCATGACTTTATATTAAAATACATCAACATCGGCATTAAAAACTAGTAACATAGTTAAGAAATGGCCAACCTTGAGACCGTGCCCAAAATAAATGGCCTCGTTCCAATCCCACGCTTTCAATGAATCCCAGCTACTCGAATATTGGCATACCCGCTACGCTTGCACAGGGCTGGAAATCACTCACGCACACCTTTGAGTATTTCTACTGACGAAAAGATGTGCAGCCGCAGTGCCCATTCTCCGGGGTTGGTTGTCAACAGAAACCTGCGCACTAAACCACATAGTGGCAATGCTTGAGACCCCACCCCCAAACTGCCTTCAACCAATAGCAGGCCACGTGCCAGCTTAGAGGAAGTTCAAGGGTTACAGGGACATTTAATGAGCCATTGCGTTCCTATACAGATGGTATGGATGACCTGTCCCCCGTCCTCCTTCCTTTAAGGCCAGTAAAAGTCATTTTGCCCCGAGATGATGGACAAGCCTTTTTACCAATGCCGAAATACAGTATTTGCTTCTACAAGATGAAATCTTGATTCCCCCCCCCATTGGTGGTGCTCTACACCGACATGTAGTCTCGTTCGCCCAAGAACCAGCAAAGCTCCATTGTCAGTTTGACCCAGAGACGTCTTAATGGGTGGTGAAACTGAGTGCACACTCAGGCCATGAACCTGGGAGTTGACCCTACTTGGCACCCAGGTGCAACCAAGTCCATGACCTTTTTGCACAACTCCTAAATACCACGCCATGCTCTTGTATGGTGCGCTGCTGAAGCGCCGAGCCTGCTGACCAGCCTTTGTTGAAAACTATGGTCTGAGCGGAACAATTAAACCGGTAATGCATTCTGGGCTCTATCACGAGGTTGGCAGTATCCCAGCGGTAATTATGCTGGGATACCACCAACGCAAATAGCATTACCGCTTCTCAGTGCGCCAGGTCACAGGTAGGGGTAAGGCAGTATATGGGTATGGGGTGGCGTTCCAGTTTCAACACTGGAAAGGGGATATTTTTACCTCCATCAAAAAGCTGGAGGCAAAAGTCCCACTACCCGCCCAACTCATGATTGGGCCAGCCCTTAAATGCAGTGGTAATAGCGTTACCGCCACATTTACGGGCTACCAACCAACTTGTGATGAGGCCCAGAGTTCACTGTAGTATTTTATGGCGTTTGCGCTTTCGCTATAAAGCACCCTGTGTGGCATTTTCACACTTCTTTGGGAAATGATCTGAGCATGTGCAATAACCGAAGTTGAAATGCGTATTGATACGAGTGCTATCATGGTGAAGGAGATCCACTCATTGCGTTGAGTTTGGTGGCCGAGATTGTGTCCGCACAGCAGATCACATCACCAAATCTACACAAAGCAGAGACTCTGCCTTTCCCCTCTCTCTCTGAGATTTATACAGCTCAGCATATAGAGTTGGGTGAGAGCAACATATTTAACACCCCAATAAAGCGCATAAAGCATTAGTCGGGAGAGGTGATTTGGTAGCCAAATTGAAGGCAGCAGAATTAGTGGGGAAGCTCATAATCCGGCTTTGCCACCGCATGATGCCATAGTCCCAAAGAGGTCATTTTAACGCTCTGCTGGGGGCCTGTTTTGCCTTCTCTCAATTGTGTGGCATTCTGTGGGCAAATGCTGGCTTTTGCTTCCATGTATGTTAGTGGAGGAGGCCCCAGACAGGGGAGCCACAGACCTGGGGCAATTCTATTATTGGGTCTCCTTACTGTGTCTGACCCAAAAGGATGGCTTTTAAATAGAGTTCAAAATGCTATTCGTCCAATTCATGGAATTCACTGCTTGTGGCCATGCCGGTGTGGCACTGCGAGATGGCCAACACCGGATTTCTCTTCCTCCATGTGTGCACCTAATTCACTTTGCACAGAGGCTGTCTGGGCTCTGTCTCTTCTGACAGTCGGCTGGGCAATCCCAGAGTTAAACAAGCCTCTACACGCCAAGGGTATTAGCACATTTCAACTGATCACACAATCACTCCGTGACTAATTTCAGTACTTCCCTGTAAGTCCTAGAAACTGCCCACACAGGCATGGACGAGCTTTACGATCAGCGCAATGGTCTGCTGATCCCACAATGACACTAGGGCAATGAAAATGATCACACACTGCATTCCCAACCCTCGCTCCCTTTCTACGTGACAAATCTTACATCTGACCCTTTCCCCACCTCCACTGCCCATTCTTCTTGCAGACGGCGGCCTGTATACCCCTAAATGGGGCCACATGCTCTCTCTGGACTAGCCGTAGTCGACCTATAAGCATGGGATCCAAATCCATACTGCTCTGCATTGTCTTGTTTCCAAGACAAGCGCATTGCCTCAGAGTTATCCTTGCAGCCATTCCCGTGTGATGTGCGCAGTTTCCAAGTCAGGTCTACAAACATGGGGATTATTTTATTTCTTAAAGGTCAAACATTCATAATTAATTCATGGAACCGGTCAATAGTGATTCCCATTTACGAAAAGGGCGACGAGCAACTAATGCCTATTGGAGGTCAGAGTACCTAAGATTCCATTTAAATGTACTTCAAACTGGGGAAGTAAGCAAAAAACAGGCTCGTTTTACCGACATTTCTGGAGATTGTGGATCTTGCCATAGGAGAGGCGTAGCCCAGACAAGATGTCATATTATGATGGAATATGAGGCATTACAGGCAGTAAGAGCAATTGTGGCCAAAATATGTTCCTGACATCAGGTATTTGAAAGTGATGGAATTTACAGCCGATTGAGTAGTGGTGAGTAAATAGGGTTGACTTGCACAAGTAATTAAATTGCTTCATGGTGCCGGACTCATCCAATTAAGATGGCAAAGACGGAACAATATGATTTTTAGGTTTGTAAGATAGTTTTTATCCTCACTCTGTGCTATTGGGTAAACGTGTAACTTTGTATTGCATTTTGGATTAAGAAAGTATCAAAATGAATTGCTTTAAAGTCTAAAGTTTGAATGTTGATCATGTGTTGAAGTCTGAATTGTATTTGAGACTACTTCATAAATTTGTATGCAATTTTAAATTAGATTTGGCAATCTTTTTATGTATGTGCTGAATTGATTTGAAATTGTATTAGATTTAAGGCTGCATATTTGTATGATGTCTATGTTTTAAAGTGCGAACTGTGTTGTATTGTATTTTGTCTGATTGTGTGATTATTTGTACATGGTTTGATATAACCAACTTTACAATAAATAAAATGTGGTAAATTGCTGCTTCACCACTTAGCCAGTGTGTGAACTGTGGCCACTGATATAATGCCAGAGTGCCTGCCGGGCCTGTCAACAATTGGCAGTCTCTAAATGTTTCGAAGCGGCCAGTCCCTAGGAGTGATTTCCTTCTCAACGAAAACAGTTCATAATAGCCTCACTGATTCGTTTCCTATGGTTTTGCTTCAGGCATAATAACCACCACCGTACACGCAGTGCACACCACAATGTCATCGGTTCCTGGGCTCACTGGTGTAAACACAACTTGGAAACGATGTGCCTTTTCCAATCTCAGTTCATGTTCGGATGCCTGCCCCTCCGGGTAACTTCTAATCCATACATACATTTTAACTATGTTATGCTATTGCATGTGTGCCTTGCTCATTCCTCCAATCTGTATCCTGCATCCCTTGCCCATGTGCACTTTCCTCATGGTTTCTGATCCCCGACGTGTATTTCTGCTGGAGAACATGTACCTTTCTCATGGCGCCCAAACTGGGACCTGTATCCGCCCTAGGAGACATGCGCCTCCCTCGTGGCTTCTAACCTCGTAACATAAAACATATGCATCTTCCTCGTGATGTTGGGCTGTATCTATGCCCAAGTACGAGACCATTTTGACATGGCCGCCGATCCGCGTTCAGCCTCTGTGCACCATTTTGACATGGCAGCCAATGTTACACTGTGGACTGCCAAGGTTGCCAGTGAAAGGCCTCTTTTTTGTTATTCCGATTCCTGCACGGAGAAGGGGGGGGGGGGTCAGCGGACCTCGAGGGAGTTTCCCTGGGTTGTGACTGGGATAAACGTGGGTGGGAGGGTAACAGATTGTAAGATCCCTCAATGTCATTGGTTGGGGGGCACATTTGTCTGCGTAGGAGGGCCCCAAACCCCGTAATAGTGCCTCGCCAAGAGCTGCTATGCGCCTAAGCTTGCTCAGAGACGGACCCTGGAATCCTGCGTGAGGAGACCGCGAGATTCTGTCCAAAAAAGCATCCAATGATAAGAACATCAGAGGAGTTGGCGGACCTCGATTGCGGTCAATTTACCTTTAAACACATCTTATTAAAAACCTCCAGCGTCAACTCCTTTCGACAGTATCATAACGTGTTGCACAAAAAAGCATTAACATAAACAACTGTCCTCGTTGTTTTCAAAGTAAAAACAGAAATTCATTTAATACATTTAAAAAACATGTATTTTTGCAACTAGAAAAATAAACTCGTCCGTTAAACTAGAATATTGGCGCCGTTCTGCTGGCACGCTTCTTTGCAATAGGAAACGGCGTTAGAGCGTAACACTGAGAAGAAATGCTCCTTGGATTGGAGAGCACTGCCACCCACTGGTTTACAAGAAGCCCTGCAGCCCTCAACACAGAAACTTTGGCCAACACTAGCCGTGCTGCTGAGTCGCACAGATAGTCCGTTATGCCGGGGTTGTAAATCAAACAGCTGGCATTAAATGTCAACCCTTGACGGATCAATTTGAGATCAGAGGACATAGCTAGGCTGCTTGATCTACAGCCTCAAGACGAAGCGTGCTCTCCTATAGCGATGAATATGCGACGACATTTCATTTCATCACATCACATTTTTTTCCTCGGTGTTTAAGTGTTCACCGCCTCCTTCTGGTCACCGTTCCAGACAAGCTTTGACAAAGCCACTGGGTCTGGCTTCATTACAGGCCACTGCTGGTAGCCTCGGCATGCCCAACTGCAGCCTCACCTATCCGGATATTGCCTCTGCATGCCCGGTGCAGCCGGGCAGAGCGCCCAAACGCATCACGATCGCCTCTGTGCGCTGTGTCATGAGTTTGATACTGACTCAGAGTCAGCCCTTCAGAACCCCCCCCCCCCATCCAAAGAGAAAGGGAGTATCGGCCAGTGGGTGACAATATTTATTACAATGCTGGAGGAATCCACCATGGCTCGCTAAATAAATCAACACTTTTTTTTTTCAAATTTGCAATTACTGCCATTATGCTATGTCGACCTAAAGCAGGCAAATGCCGAGATGAGCGCCATCATTTAGTATTTCTCGATGCACGTTATGACATACAGGGCCGCAGAACGGTCTTCAAGAAGCAGGACCAAGGCAGATGGGGTTCAGTCGGGACAGCGAGATAAATCCTCACTTCATTCATGGGTCTGCGGGCAGGTTAAAATAGCTGGTACAGCTGGTGTGTGCGCCAGATACAACCTCACATTGCCTTCTTTGTTTACTGGTAATTTGTAGCACCTTAATGCCGAAACATGTGTCGCTTCAGAGCATGACACAACAAGAGGCAGCGCAATGGCAAAGAATGCACGAGGGAGAGAGGAGAAGGAAGGGAAGGGGCAGGTGGGCAGGCACTGGGCACGAGAATGGGGTCAGTAAGCAAGGCAAGAGATGAGGGGGTGAAGGGTGTTCTAGAGCGCGAGAGGGGGCCATGGGGATGGGGTTTGGTCTGGGGCAGGGCCAGCCTCAAACATTTATTTTGAGGAGGGGGTGGGGGGTTCTGGATTGCAGTTTAGAAAGCTGGTAGTGAGTAGCACCATTACATCTTTGCGCTGCCGGCTTTGGCTCGTCCTCGGAGCTCAGGATTCAGGGGGTTCTCCCCCTGTGAACATTTTGAAAAAATGGCTTCCAAAATGTTTGATTTACTGTCCAAACTCACACAAACGACCTAAAAAGCATTAGGTTTTAGGTACTAACGGTGGTACATTAATCTTACATTTGCAAGTAGGATGGTGTATTTTACAGCAGCGTGTATTGAGAATAGCTGGTACTATGTTTTATGCATAAGAAAGTCATTACATAGATATCCAGTAATGCAGAAGAAATAATCATTTTCTCATGCTGTTATTGGCATTCATATAAGTTCATCCTCATAGTAAGGTGGGATTTTAGGCATTATCTAAAAGGGGAGAAACTAAGCTAAAATGTCACGTGTTTACCACTTAACAAATGCAACATTTGTCCTACCTAAAATGGAGAACAAGTTAGAGTTTGCAATTGAGGTAGAAGGTAGACTTGTGGCATGTCATATACGAGCTGATTGTTCCCACCAGTGGCTACTGCTTACTAGGAAATTGACATGGTCACTGGAAACATACTCGCCTGCCTCCCACCAATCACAAAGTAGGGGATGAGGATTACAGGGAACCTATGCAATCCCCAACAGATGTGGGATGTGTGACTCCCTTAGACAGAAACCACAGGGGATACACACATCCAGCACTTAAAGGTTTTTCTGATTTTTGGGGAAAGTTTGGCCACTCCAATCGCTTCGGAGGTGTGCATTGTGCTCTTCAAAAAACAGAGTGCTCTGCTACAGGTTGCAATCGCGAGTGATTGACTGCTGGATCCATGACATCATTTAAAATGTTGAAATGCTGCCAAACTGCATCCTAGTTCCTTTTTCTTCACTTGTCTTGGGAGTTTTAGGGGTCCCATCCCATGAAGCAAGCTGCAGCGTGACTTGTGCTCTGGGGAGAAGTACCAGGGATCATGCATTCCGTTATTACTGCTCTTAGCTGAAAGCAAAGCATTATTAGCAACAGGACGCAGGATTTAGCAAAGGGAAGTGATGAAAAAAATGCACTCCCCGCTTTAAAATAATTGGGTGTCAGGTAATAATGTCTCCATACATGATGTCCCCCATATATAATGTCGCCGGGAAAAGCCATTGGCGACATTATATATGGTGACATTATGTATGGAGGCGGGTTGCTGGGATTTCCCCGGCTCCCCTTGTAAAAAAGAATTCAGGGGTTGCAGGGGTGTCCCATGCATGTTCAATGTAATGTCTCCGCAAAAAACTGCTACTTTTTTGTCAGGATACATTTTTGCGGGGACATTATTACATGGAACCAATAATAGGCGCTTAATAGTTTGTTTTTTTGTTGGCTAATCTAGGGCAAGTAATAAACGCTGGTTGTGAGGTTTGAATTGCGGGTCCGATAGCCCCGATTATTGAAACATCCATTACCTGCGAGAAAAGAAACCTGCAGGGCTGCCTTGAAAGGCTGAAGTCTATTGGGTTTTCTGGGCATCACACAATTCGATAATGCAACGTTTGAATAATCACGAAGCACATCACTAGCATATGTGTTGCCCCCTTGTGACATCCCTGACCCCCATCGAAGGGTCAACGGGCTACCTTAAGACAGCAGCAGAGAGGGTATCGCCCGACAGCCCCTCTGCCCCCAAACTCGTATGGCACGTGATATGCAAGTCCAAGGAAGATGCGGAGTAGAAGCTCCCTGGCTGGAAGATCTCCCCGACAGGGAGGAGCAACATATTGGTCTGAATGACAGATAAGAGTCTCCTGGGCAAGGAGTGCAGAATTGCACGTAAACATGTTAAGGGAGGTAGGAGCGTATAGGAAAAGCAGGACCACTGGGCTGATCCACTTGATGAATCAATGTTGGGTTCTTCCTGCAGCCGTTGCCAGGGTTCCTGCGGGACAGAGCTCCTGAAGTCCCGATGTTAGTGGGAAATTAAATGCTGGGGTTGGAACCCTGGCTTTAGTGGCGCTGGGTTTGACGGTCGTTGTGTATTGAGGTAATGCCCGGGTGTAGGCTCATGCAAGCACTGCTGGACACAGTTGGATTTTCATGTGGCTTGTCTTTATTGGTTGCTCAAAGGGCAATAAGTTGCCCAGAATTTTGTTAACGATTGTTGGTACATTTGCATGACGAGAAGAAGCCAACACGTGTTTCGACCAGGGGGTCATTATCAAGGAGTGCGATTGCAGGTCTAGTGGGTCCCTGAATAATTCCTGAGTAGCTTCTGTGAAGCTCGTCTACGCTACGAATTTGTCACGCCTTGCGGCAATCGTATTATTCGCACATAATCCGATCGCCGTGAGAACTTTGTGTCATGCAAATGTACCAACAATAGTTAGCAAAATTCTGGGAAACTTATTGCCCTTGTTGACCTTTTTCACGAGGCTTGAGCTCATCGTTCCCATGTCAGTATCTTGGCCAGAAAAAACATCAACACATGTTTCGCGCAAACACACGTCCTCTGGATGTGGATTGTGAAAGGACTGAGGGAAAGAAGATTAGGATATTGGGAGTTCCAATGCAGTGGCAGAGGGCACACTGGAGCTCGGTGAGTGTTCGTGGCCATTACAGGCTCTGTACGACCCAAACACGTGGTGATCGCTATTCGCACACCAGGGTAAGCCCTGGGGTGTAAATACTGTTAAAGTACCACTGTTATACCATTATAGGCTCAACGATGAGGGCTTTACCACCGGTTAATGCACTCCTGGACACCGTGGGCCCTCGCTGCAATAACCAGGGGGTGGCATTAATGGTCGGTATAGATCTTGGTGTTGGTGTGTAATACTGCATTCTATAAAAGAAGGAGCACATGGAAAAACAGTCTTGAAAGAGTCTACTCCCTTATCTCTCTAAACCTTAACCAATATGCTCGGCTAACCTCTACTCAATCTGGCTTTCAATGTGCACACTCCACTGAGACTGCTCTTCATGTTCTCGTGTCGTTCTGCCCGATATAACAATCTTTCTTCTATTTTGATTCTTCTAGATCTTTTGCTTTTGACACTGTTGGTCACCCCACTCTTCTTCTGTTCTTTCCAATCTTGGATTTTCTGGCTCCGTTCTACAATAGTTTAACTCCTATTTTTCCGCTCAGACCAATTCCATCTCCTGGTCAGGTAATACTTCCTCCCCTCAGCTTTTACTTTATGGTGTCCCTCAAAGTTCAGTCCTGGGCCCCCCCTTCTATTTTCTATTTACACCATTCAACTCACCTCCCTTATTAAAGTCTTTCAATCTTTCCCGTTACTTTTATGCAGAGGACTTCCAGATCTTTTTCTCCTTTTCTTCCTTCTCAGACTCCCTGCACTCCCGAATCTCTTCCTGCCTTCATACTACTCAATCCTGGATGTCTTTCTTAACCCTCTGAAAACGGAAATCCTCTATACCCCTCCTCCCCACCATCTCCCGTCCCCAAACCCTAGTTTCTGCCATTTTCTTCCCCCAAAGCTTCTATTCCACTGTCTCCTTCTACGGGGGCAGGGACACGGCCACACAACACTCTGGACATATGCAGGCACGCAGCACTGGCACGACCCCTGAAGGACTTGAATCCCCAGGGAGCACCGGCAATGTGGTTGCCATGGCAACCCTGTGAGTGAAGCGCTATGTCGCACATGTTGCCACGCCACTCCGTTTTTTATATATCGAGGGCTGGCGCTCAGTCAGGTGCTCTGAGTGGCAGCCTCAGTGATTTTTTTAACTCAGTGGCTGCCATTCACAGAGGTGTTTTTATAATCAGGGCTGCATGGGTGGTGCACTGCACCCCCCCCTGCTCTGCCATGGTTCTGCCCCTGGCACAGGGGAAGAGCCCTTAACAATTAGATACAGTTTATGGGAGAACCCTCCGAGCAAGAAATGTGATTGTCCAAAGGCCTCAGTCCAGCTTGTATCGCACAAGGCATTATTCTAGCTCTGTTTTCCGGATAGAAAAAATATTGTGGCACCTCTAGCTTAGATCATCAAATCGCATTGGTAAGAAAACGTTTGAATTTCAGGCAACCTATATCCCTGAACGTTTCTTCCCAAATGTAGGCGATCATAACACCACCAAGGATTACTAGTTTGCTTTAGAGGGTGTGAGAAAGTGGCAAAATGTTGTGTTTTTTCAAAACATGCCAATAAAATGATGTACAAAGAAGCCTTGTGACACAACGAGTCATAGTTGCGCTTCAGGCTGCAGGCAGGGCACACACATGGGCTTTTCAGCAATGAGACTGATGATTTGATTGCGCGATAACAGACCCCTTGCTCTGCTCTCTCACCCACTTGCTCCTGCCTTTACCTGTTTTCACCACTCCCTTCTCCTTTCATCGCCTCTTGCCCTTTCTCTCCTAACCTGCAACACTCACCTCCACGATCCGTCCTTTAGCTACACTCCACCAGACCTCAACCATTCCTCACAATACTACCCACGGCCTGACTTGCACTCTCATTTTATACTATTCCTCTTCCCTTTTTGTCTCCTCCCACCCCCTCCACCCATCCATTGGTTGCAGCGCTCACCTGACTATGGGCCAATCTGTGGCTCTACTTTCCCCAGGGGCCATGTTAGCCAGGTGCAAAGCTTTAACCCCTTCTTAGCCCCGCCCCTTTCTTCTGCATAAGTTTATAAGCGGTCTTGGGTATTTTGCTGTCCTGTTGGGTGCTTGGCATTTCATTATCTGCTCGCTGCGGTATGTTATGTGCTTAGCCGCTCTGCTGGAAGCGGTTTTCCTCTTCAGTGAGACAGGCTGTCTCCTACACATGCTGTGTGGCCAGGAACTCTAGGATTTCTGGTCCTGGAATACAAAAGAGAGAACAGTGGCTAGAACAAGTACTGGGAGTCATCGTGTGGCAGGTGGTGGCACCGGTAGCAACATTCATGGGCTGCAGGGTGACCAGATTTAAAAAGTAAAAAAACGGGACAGGGCAACTAACAAACGAGGGCTAGCTCTTGAAAATGGACGTCAAGGCACTACACTTCAGTAGCGGCTGGAAGAGAAGGGGGTTTAATTGTTAGTGTTCAAATAAAACACATAATTAATTTATCACAAACCCACACTATCTTAAGTTGTAAAATGCAGCATTTCTTCTGTGCGAGATTGCGCATTCCTGCCTGCCAGCTATGAAGACCTACTACCAAAAACCGGGACCACTGCAGTTTCCAATGGGAACATGATCTTGAGAAAGGGGGGACCGAGCACCAAATACCGGGACAGTTCTGGCAAAACCGGGATGTCGGGTAACCCTAATGGGGTGGCGGAGCCAGGGACTGGGAAAACCCCAACTCCCTGCTTTTGGGACAGGGCTGGCTCTGGCTGTCACCCTGGTAGGCCTCCGGCTCCAGTTCGGGAGGGATCCCTGCCACCCACCCCCCCCCCCGACATAGTCCAGTCCTGGACACGGTCACACTACAGAGGGTTCTATCCTTTGCAACTAGGAATAGAGAAGCACAATTGAAGTGCTCCAAAGGAGGGATTCCATTCTCTTGCACATGCTTAAGGAGGGGTTGATCTGCTCAGCAAATTGCTGGCGGAAATGTGGCTAGTAAGGCAGTCCCGCGACGTGCGCAATGGAGTTATTCAATAGCACAAACCCTTCTGAAGCAGAAAGAGAGCAAATGCTATAGTGGGGTTTGCTTTCCCCCAGTTGCCTGAGCTAAATCTGCTTGGGAAATGTATGCCTTTTCTGGAAATTACTAATTTAGAAAATTAACAGGGGATCCCCCACTTTGCGGTCTTCTAGAAAAAAAAACATACTCATGCTTTGGAACACAGAAAGAAGGTCTACCAGTATTATGATGATTATTTATAACGTGCTTAATACCCAGAGGTTTCTAAGCGCGGGCCCGGGGTTCTAACCTGTGTTGCTCTGTGTCGTCTTGCTTCCAAGCTGAGCGCGTTGCCCCTGAGCTATCCTCCCGAGATTGCAACATGGGAGGCTGTTCTTCAGCTGCTGTGCAAAGCAGAAACAGCAGCCTTTAAGGGACTATGTATGCCTCAAACAGCTGAAAGGTCGAGGGAATGATATGATCAAAGTATGTAGATCCACTAGTAGATGGGGTGTAACCAGGCACTAGCAAGCCTAGAGAAAACCGAAATCCCCGTTTCTGGTTAGCCTGCTCTATTCTCCAACCTCATCGCAGGCATCCAGAATGGTTCAGAATCACCTCTTTTCCATGCTGCTGCTGAGCCGCTCTCAGTAGCTCGGCCTGCCCTCCTCGTGTCACCATGGTAACATATTTCAAAGTCCAGTGGCTCTCACCCAAGAGGACTCCCTCATTTCGTTTTCGTTAGATTCCGTTACTGTGGTCTGTGGTGGTGTGGCCCATGTCACCCGACTATGGTCAGAGAAGAAAGACTTCCGATTCCATGCTCTGCGCAATATTATAGACACGTTGTCGAATAGCGGAGAGAGCAGCTTTGCGCGAGTTTATCCAAGAATTTGTGCTGCAACTGGCAATCTCCAGTTACACTAGGGAAGTTGCTAGATGAACATCGTTACGGGGGGTGTGGGGGGATCGCATAAATTATTGTATTCATCTGCCCAGTTTTCTCTCGGGAGCATCCTGGCTGTGGCCCTGCAAAGGTGTCGGGCCACAGAGTTGGCAGTGCCCGCCTCTGGGTGCGGTTCCAGGTGCCAGAAGACTGAGGGGAAGGTGAGGGCTACCCTGTTTCCATAGGATTGAAAGCCCGAAAAGCGTTGAAAGGTTTAAAGATTAGGGTTTTCCCAGTAGCACCTCCTTATTTCGACAGCGGTGCTTTATACATTACCATGTTTTTGGGTTTGCTTTCTACTTTCTCTCTTGTTCCCTTTCCTGTTTGGATCAGTCAATGGTTACGTATTGCTATTTGCCACACCGTTCTCTAAGCTCTCTGTAAAATGTATAGAATTACATTTAGTTTTAACGAAAAGGACTGGCCATTGCACAGAACAATCGATAATCGTTGACAGATAAAAGCAAATGTGCGTTTCCAGTCACCTATAGCACCATACATGGTTGGGTCGCTCCACGTTTGCTAATTAAAAAGAAAGGGAGGTGTGAACATCACTCAAACATGAGGGAGAAGGGAAACGTGAGAGAGTTTTCTTATCTTAATCCAATTAACAAAATCCTGTCAGGTGCCCTTCAAAACATGACCGTGCATTTCCCCACAGTAATGAAGCAGGGCAAGGCAATAAGAAACGTTCCGGGAGTAAATTACTCAATACCCCAGGCAATGAAGGAAATTGAGCCAAGTGGAATGTATTCCCCACTGCGCGCAGCTTCAAAGGACTTCAACCCACTGCTTCTCCGTGCGCGGCCACGCAGCGCAAGAGAAAAGGCGCGCTTACGTCAAAGCGACATGAGCGATATATGCAAGTGCGCAGAGTGTATCAGAAAAGCTTGGTGAGCCAAAAAGATCAATAGAGGAGCGGACGCACATAACTCTTCAATGAGGCACAGTAAAATGCACACCAAGAGTGGACAACTCGCTTCAGTTGCTCTGCTGCTTTTCAACATGTGGAAAATAATGTCCAGTGGCCAAAACAAAGGACAATTGTTACTCAAAATCATCTCGCCTGTGGGGCGTTTATGATGAGACATACAAAAAGTTCAACACAGTGTTGAAAGTAACTATGCCATTTACAGCTTAGACTTCTAGTGCCTGCATGGTCCAAAAAAAATGACGGGATTTATAGGAGGAAAAATAAATCAAATCAATGGTATGGTATGGTATTGTTTATTTATATAGCACCTGCTATATAAAGTGCTCAAAGAGGGTCGGAACGTGGGGAAAATACAACAGTCGTTCAGAGCCCTTAAAAATCTGAGACAATAATAGCCTGCAGAGGCAGAGTAAGTGCTTAAAATACATTTAACAGTATGGGATATATATATTAGGGGTGAAGACAGGGGCGAAATGGACAGACGATCTTCAGGCGTGGTGCGATCGAGCAAGTGCACAGAGGGTCACAGGGAGGGGAAGGTCAAGTGCACCCAGTCGGTTGAGACTGGGGTAAGTGCAGAGAGAGCCACTCCCTTGGGTTAGTTTCTCAGTGTGTTGAGGGTGGGTGGGGTGTAGGGCCCTGAGGCAAGTGTGAGAGAGGACTGGCGGGGGTGGCGTGGACCAGTGAGACACTGAGCTACACCAGGTGGCCAGTCAGCCTGCTGTTAGGAATAGGAGGGAGAGAGGGAAAGGACAGAGAACTAGCTTAGCAGGGTAGAGGGAGAGAGAAGGAAGAGGAGAAGGGGAAGGTCTTGAGGAGTTTCCGGAATTTCAGGAGATCCAGGTCAAGACGTAGGGCGGCAGGGAGGCTATTCCAGAGGGAGGCCCCTGCTGAGGATAAGGATCTCCCTCCAAATCTCTTGGAGAGCCGGCTCACACGCAGAAGGTTGGAGGCACATGAGCGGGGGCTCAAGGGGGACAGTATTTAGGTAGATTGGGTTACAGGTAGGTAGGTCCCAAGCCCCGGAAAGCCTTGTGGACAATGCAAAGGGACTTTAATTTGATCCGTGCAGCCACAGGGAGCCAATGCAATAAAAAAAAAAAAACACATTTTTAGTGCCGCCTGCTGGCATGGTAATGCTGTGGTTGTGAAGTGGTGTGCAGTTGGCTTTGTCATTGGCCAGTTCATGGTGCATGTCCATGCGCATCATACCATAATCCTGTGCCTATGCCCGAGTGGCATTACGGCTGGAGCGTCTTTGAGGCATCAGTGGGTAGTCAGAAGGGAGGCCTCTGGCACGTGACTTTACGTTGTGGTCCCAAAGTGTGGCTTATAAACTGGACCACAAATGTTTGACTTGATATAAACAAATAAACTCGACCTCTTGCAAGGAATGTTAACAACAACCTCTAGACCATTCCACCCTCACCTTAACTTAGAACGCATCTTGACACAAGTACAGGACCAAAGTTTGCTTAGGGGGTGTGAGAAAGTGACACAATGCTGTGTTTTTTCAGAAAATGCCAATAAAATGATGTACAAAGAAGCCTGTGGTTTTCTTCTTGTAAGAGCTAGGAACAAAAGGTTTGCATTCGCCATTTTCCAAGCTTTCAAGAACAGGTTGAGTGGAAAGAACATTTTTTTTTTTTTATAAGTGTACCTTCAGTTTTGTCAGAGGTAGGCGATTTCCCCCCCCCTTTTTTTTTTTTAATAGGCCATGCTTGCACAGAATGGAAGAGGTGGATACGAAAGCTCAATGGGAACACAGAAAGGCGTACATTTTTTAAAAGTACTTACAATTCCAAGTTCAGGAAAGGGTCATTTACGCAGGTCAGGCAACAACTATGGGATGAACGTGATTATTTCATATATGAAAATGTCGAATTCGAAAATCAAGAATTCAACATGATTGTATACAAATAATCACCTACATGACCCGTGCCCGCTATCCACCCACCCCCTTACCCTAAAAAACGTACCCTTTGCTCCTTACTTACCTTTGCACGGCCACATCTCCATCACTGTGACGCGAGGTCCGACTTTGCTTTAAAAAAAAAATATATATATCTTTGTCCCCCGCTGTCCTTGTTATGGAAGCAGGGGACACCCCCGCCACCTCTGAATTCCCTTAATGTCAAAGAAGGGGAGCGGGGAACACCCCCACAACCCCCGCTCCCCTTTTTTGACATTTTGAGTCTTCCGTTTTTTTTTCACTGCCAAATTCGGCATTTTGTTTCTTGCAGTTTTGTAGGAGCTTTTCCCTGGTACCAAACTATCTACCCATAATTCCAATAGTTCGGCAAAAAAATTGGAAAAGTAACTGAAATAAAAAGTATGTGCTGGACATGTTTGCACTAGTAAGGTAATGGCTTCCATGATTATTAAAGCAATGCACCACATTACCCAGACTCTTCTAGTTATGAAATCACACATTTTTGTAAGGTTTCACAAAACAAGCAATACCACGAGCCAAAAACCAAGCCATGGTACACAATATTTTTATGCTGACGGACGAAAACTGATGTACTTAGCATTCGAAAATAAGGAAAACCAACGTGGTGAAGAATGGCAAGCATACATGTCTTGAAAGGGCACAGGCGGGCCTTTTGAAGGATAGGTGACTTTTGCAGGTCACAAAAGAGTGCAGTGCCTAAAGCAGCGACTAAATCAAGGGCACATTTGGGAAAGGATAGGGTTGTGTAACAAACCGCAGTAGGAACATGTATAAATATATGAAAACGTTATCACAACGAAGAGAAAACACCACATGCCCTACCTTCAAACGTTCCCACAGGTGTCGCGATGAAAAACACGATAAAAATGGTACCTCATCTGTGTGGGTGCACTTAGTTGGGCACAAAGGGCAAACGCCCTGGGGAGACTATATTTATAGTGTTCTTGGTCTTCTGGACAACCCACAGATTTGGGCCTGGCGTGTCGCAGCCACCAAGGAAAACAATGAACCCTATGTATTTCTGAAAAAAAGACACCTGTGGGAATCCAAAGAGGTCTCACTTGAGTGTATCGAGTTATAAGTCATTACCCAGAATGCTTTGCAAAATCCAAAACGTAGGGAATAAAGCTCAATTTTGAGACATTTGTGACCAGGAAACCACTGAAACACTTGTGCAATATTGCATATCCTACCTTGCCATGTTCCCACAGGTGTCCCGATGAAAACGGTACCTCACATTTGTGGGTGCACTGATCTGGGTGCAAAGGGAAAAGGCTTAACTACTTGCAAAGAGAACGCCATGGGCAAACAAAATGTATAGTGTTTTTGGCCTTCTGGATAACCCACAGATTTGAGCCTGGCATGTCGCAGCCACCAACGAAAATAAGGAACCCCAGGCATTTCTGAAAATAAAACACCCGTGGGAATCCAAAGAGGTCTCGCTTGTGTGTGTAGCACTACAATGTATTACCCAGAATGCCCAGCAAATTCCAAAATGTAGGGATAAAATTGAGAAATTTGCCACCAGGAAACCGCAGAAACACGTGTGCAACAACACATTTCATACCTTCCCACGTTCTCACAGGTATCCCTATAAAAACAGTACCCCAAATGTGTGGGTGCACCGACCTGGGCGCAATGGAAAAGGCTAAACCACTGGTACACTGAACGCCCTGGGGTACACTGGATTTGGCCTTGTGGATACTCCACACATTTGGGTTTGAGGTGTCACAGCCATCAAGAAAACAGGGAACCCCAGGAACACCAGGCAAGGCCCCGATTTCTCCCTGGAGGCAAAACCTTTAACACAACCCAGCCATAGTTACCAGGACACCCGAGGTTGTTGCCTCCGGCCAATGAGCACCTGTCTTCAATGCGGGTCAACCATCCCAAAGTCCAGCCAGGGTCCCAGGGAGCCCCCGGCAGGGTCCATCCCTCCATGCGGGCCAAACTTGTAATGCAGCCAGGTGAGAGCTCCAGGATGGTTGGGGTGATGTCCCTGGCCTTGGGAGCCTGTCTCCCATGTGGGTCGACTCTGCCCAAGACCAGCGGCAGTCCCAGGGAGCCATGGCAGGGACACCATCCCTCCTGAGAGGGAAAAGCTGTAACGTATCCCAATCAGAGCACAAGGACGGCTGGGTGTGATTTCCCCAAATTTTGGCACCTGTCTCCAATGTGGGTGGAGCATCTCCAAACCCAGCGGTGGTCTCAGGGAGCCCCGGCAGGGTCCCCATCCCTCTGTGGAGGGAAAAGCTCTAATGTGGCCCACCCATAGATCCAGGACGGCCGGGGTGCTGCCCCCGCTCTTCGGGGTCCACCTCGCACCTGGGTCTCCCACCCACCCAGGCCTGCAGCTGTCATGGGTCGACCCAGCAGGATAACTGTCCTGCTTGGAGGGAAAAACTGTAATGCGGCATGGCCAAAGCTCCAGAACGGCCAGGGTGCTGCCCCCATCCTTGGGTGCCCGTCTCCCATGTGGGTCGACCATCCCCAAGCCCAGCGCTGGTCCCAGGGAGCCCCGGCAGGGTCACCATCCCTCTCTGAAGGGAAAAGCTCTAACGTGGCCCAGCCAGAGATCTAGGATGGCCGGGGGTACTGCGACAGACAAAACACCTCCCAACCCCAAAATCTTTTCCCTGGTGGTTTAGGGCTCCTTACTGCTTCCCAGAGTTGGCAGAATGGGACTAGATCCTCAAGCATGCCCCCCAGGGAAGCAGAAAGGATCTGTCCCTCTATGGGGGGATTCCTGACGGGGCTGGACCTACAGGCATAAGCCCCCTGGTGCCCCCAAGTGTGCCTCTGGCAACATTACACTATGTTGTTTTGCCTTGTGGGGGTTCGGGGGCCGGATTGGCCTGGGGGGCGGAGGGGGTGGGGCACCCCCAAGATCATATCCCTGGTGGCCTACTGGGCACGTTATTCAAGGCATTCATTATACAGTGATTTATAAAAACAAAGAAAATTCAATAAGGATCTTTAACACCTACAAAATTCATAACTACATGAAATCCGTATCAAACACCCTTTCGGTGAATGCAACTTCATGTACAAGCACAATTTATACGTATTGAACTTACAAGTGAACTTTAACAGAAGCTTAACAATACAAAGGAACTAAATACAGATGAACCAACTATTCCTTGGGTTCCAGAGTGAATAGAACTTTGGAGATGAAATTTAACAAATTATTTAGTTGCAACTTTCCAAAGATATTTTGATACCAAGACCAACCACGTCCATAGGGGGCAACTCTGGCGCGGACCGTTAAGAAAGCTGGAAATCCTTATTTACTGGAAGCAAATCTTGGGCAAGGGAACCCAGAGGTTTTAACCTGCTTTGTGGTTGGAACTGTGTTTTGAAACTTGGGGCAGGGAACCCAGAGTATGGATTGAGTTTATATCTAAACTGAAGGCAATCCGGAGACTTTTAGAACTGCTTTATTCTTGAGGAAGGGAGCTGAAAGAAAGCTGTAAGATGGACAGAGCTCTGAACTGTGTTGAACTATGTGTTGTTGGTTGCTGACATCCCTACACATTGTATAGATTAATTGTGAGGACAAGTATAGGTTTTGGGCAGAGACAGATTTCAGACTTTGACTTTCCTTCGTTTTGGTTGGTAGGGAAATCCCACAATAGGGTAGGGCAAGGTGCCTGTTTTTCTTTTCCATCCTGACGCAAGTTAATAAACTTTTATTTTTCATTCAGAATCTGTTATCTGTGGCTTACTTCAAGATGCCAACACAATACACACACTCCTATTATGTCCCATATGCTTGTCTGCATGCCTGATGTACCTTCCCGCACCACGAGATGAGGCTTTGCCAGTCTGTATACAGACACCTATTTGCACTGTAACCCTGTTGTATGCTCTTTCACTTCACTAATGGATATGCACTTTCTGTACCTAGCGCCCTGGTGCCTATCGGTTTGCGGAGCTGAAATAAATGCAGAAATAAATACCACTAAATGTTTGCAGAGCTCTTTTTGTTTTTTAACCCAGTGAAAGTAGAAGTTACACAATTGACAAACAAAATCAAGGACTCCAATATGCCTGTAAAATCGTGCTCTGTGGTTTGCCTTAAAGACCTTGTCCCCCACTTTAGCCCCAGAGATCACCCACATTCATGGGTGTACCTGCGTTCATTAAACAAGCAGTTATTACTCTGCTCCTTAAACAGCCTATATTTAATCCTAGTAAGCTGGTCGGTTGCGTTGCAAGCCACCTTCAACCCTACCACACCAAACAAAGCATTCGAAGCAGATATGACACAGCAGCACCAAGAGCATGTGGAACACCCCAACATATTACACCATACCTAGTTGCCCTTTAGGCCCATTGGAGGAACAGAAGCCAGACTGCCAAATGAGAGAGTAGATCCTCCAGTGACCCTGGATCAAGGGCACATGGCAGTTCTTATTCTCACACATCATGATACCATAGATCATGTCACTTTACTAGTCTCGGGAGGATAGCTCAGGGGCAACGTGCTCGCCTTGGAAGTAAGACGACACAGGTTCGATCCCCAGGTCTGCGCCTATAAACCTCTGGGTATTAAGCGCATTATAAATAACCAATCATATCATACCAAAAATGAGTAACAGAAGGGAAAAGTGCCAGTTTCTCCTCTTTAGTAGATTCAATCCTGCCTCTGAAATACCAACAGTCCACCATGTCATTCCAAAATCCCCTTTGCTTCCTCCTTGTTTATTCAATATATACATGCTCCCTTTGGCTCAATGACCAACTGGGCTTCCAGGTGTATGAGGTTGACTTGCAATTTCATTTATGGGTTTGGGGGGGCAAGGGGGTAAATCGCCACTGGAAGAGGGCGATTGTCCTCTGCTTCAGGGGGTACAAATCAGAGTCTCTCATTCTGGGAGGCATAACCAATAACACGCCCAGTCTTGCACGCTTCAATGTCCTATTGCACTGGGCAATGTCCCTGCCCTATCTCAGATGGTCAAAACATTTGGGGGTCCTTTTTGACAGAGATTTCGTTCACGACTCATGTCAATGCAGTCTTTGCTGATACCAATGTTCAGCTTTGTTGCCGCTCCTGCATATACACGCCATCACATTGAAGAGGCTAGATCTTTAGTGATGACCCATTTAAACTATTGCCAAGGTGAGGCGCTCTGGACCCTACCGCCCACAAAAAACAGACAGTCTCCAGAGTAAAGAAATTAATCCTCAACCTCGAAAAACCGGGATTTCATAGTAACACCAACACCATGGACTCCGGGTACAAGGGTAATATTGGTTTACACAAAAATTGCCTAAAGAGGATTTACATCACAATTCAAATTTTAAAAAAAATCTATAAAAACAAACACTCTCTTAATCCAGTTTCATTCCTACCAGTCAATAGTGACATCAATTCCCAAATGCTTTGACATGATTATTTACGTAGATAAAAACTTCGAGCACAAGCCGTTATTATATTTAACGAGTGAGGCTTTGTGAACTGTTCTCCACAGATGACCGATTTCACACAAGCTATACAATCGATTACAATATGGGCACCCTCGCACAAACTCTAGCTACAACCTTACTTCTACAACGCCAAGCTCGGCCCAGAAGCAGAGCTACTGAAACAACTCTGCATTCCGGTTCACTTTTGTGCGGAATGTGGAGGCCATTTGCAGATCCCGATTTCCGTGCTCTTTAATGAGCGGTTGCAGACAACTTATCCTCAAATTCTTGTAATGTGGACAAAGGAATAGAACAAGCATTTGTTTGAGAAACAAGGTTTTCAACTGGGATTGTTAGATAATGCAGTGATAGGGCTCAAAAGCCTGCTACTGTTTTAATCACAAGCTAGTCCAGCAATATCCTGGAATAAGAAGAAGTGGGTTGATGCTCAGTCCCTTCTTCATAACCCAATGAGCCTCCACCACCTTTCTGTTGTCAGCATCCACAATACTCTATGGATTATCTCAAAGCCTAACCAGGTCAAACATAAGGAAGATATTGCCTAAGCAAGGTTGCATCATAATCTGAGCCATACTGCAGACCTCCTTTAACTGAGCTAGACAGGGGTCCAAACCTGACCATGGTCAAGTCTGAACCCAGAGAGTCCTAAGCCATCCTACATTATCAATTCCTTTTGTGCCCAGGTTGATGATGCAACTGCAGATCAGGAGTAGGCAATGCTAATGATACTAAAGGAATCATCGCATTGTCGACTCCCAGAAGAGGGGCTAATTTGACAAAACCCTAAATCTCCCGTGGTCAAAGTACGAATGATTGTACTTTGGACTTACCAAGCAGTAGAAGACAGGAAACTCTACATTTCCCCCAAGTTAGTATGCAGCGGTGCCATGGCATTCATTACCTGGCCCAATGCACCTCCTGCATCCAAAAGGCGAATAGCCTCGACATATATGCCCATGTCGTCATAAAGCAAAACTTCAGGGGGCTTATTGTTAGGAAAGCATTCCTAAATAGTCCGTGAGAGACAATTTTTATAATCTTCATTTTCTCAGTATTTATTACCAAGTCTCTATTTTCACAAACATTATTAAACATGGACATCAGTTTCATCAACGCTAACTCAGTCCAGGCAAAGAGCACAGGATCGCCTGCATAGATAACTAGCAATAGAATCAAATTAATGGCTGGTACATCAGCTCCCGCCTCCTCGAATGCCAATACCACCCAGTCAAAAAAAAGCTTTAATAAAAATCGGGGCAACGTTGGCAAAGTCTGCTTAACCCTCATGGCCACACAATTCCTATCTCACAAAGCCTGGTTTGCTTGTATACAGTAACCCAATTGCATGAATAATCTCCTGGTCAATTCCAACCACCCCATATACTTCCCAGAGCTTGTGCCTATCCATAGAATCTAGCACTGTTCTAAAGTCAAAGAAGGCAAAGAGCAGAAGGCCTGTTCTTAGAATTACATACTTCTGAATAAAAAGTCTCAAGTGTTGATCAGTCAGTTGTAACTTGTTCAGTTCTGTACCCTGGCTATTTGCTACAAATATGTAACTCACCCAGAATTTCAGATCCCAGAGCCAAAAGAATAAGAAGGACAAGCTTCCTATGTATCCTACAAATAAGTCCAAAAGGGAGATGGCAACAATCCTACAAATCACTGTTCTATCTCCAGCTTTATGAATGGAGACCATTACAGCAGACTGCCAGGATTTAAATAATGTTCTTATGTCAATCACTGCTTCTATTAATCTGCGCACAACTGGTGCACAGATTTCATGGTCCGGTTTATGGAGGTCCACCAAAGGATCAACCGGGCCAGGCGTTCAAGGCCCTAAAACTGTACAGCTTCTTCAATTTCAACTAAGATAAACGTAAGAATAGCAAGAAACATACCAGCCTCAAATGGGATGGGGTGATCTGGCGCTGAATGCGCTCCCACGGTTTACGTGCTGCACAACCTGGACAAAAGTGTGTGAACTGCAGTTTGTGATTCATGCTGTTCTGTGAAACTGATGATCGTATTCCCTGTGGCTCCCGTTTTTGGTTTTTAGCTTCAACTAACCTCTGTAGCACCTGTCATTTTGGTTTAGCGTACGATTTCTTCTTGTAAAAAACAAAATTAAGTTCTTCTAACCTCCCCGCGCCCCCGTTAACATCTCAATTTAAATAGCCCCACCTATCTTGAAGCAATTTATCCTGAAGCAATTTGCATAAAACGGTCTCCATAAGTTCTTTGTCAAATCATCTCATTACGAGGCCCAATATATATCCCTCGGCTGGATAAAAAAAGAAAAGGTTGGATCTTCTCTACAAATAGCTTATATTGTGTTAAGACTTGGCAGACCGGCTCCCCGCGAATAATAGTTAATTCACACAAGCCACCATTAAATATAACTGGGATAACATCTTGCTCCTTAACTAAATGAAGCGGTCTCCAATTGCTGGATGGCGTTATATAGGGACCAGAAGGAAGAGGAGCTGCAATTGCCCCTTTCAATTTAAGGATTGTACATAAAAAAGTCACAATCGTTTCAATGCTTATTTACTTACTTGCATATTTAAAGCGCTCACACAGCCCGGGGGCATTGATGCGCTGTTACAGACTTTTTTTTTTATTTGTTTTTTCTTTGTTGTCTTAGTTACATATACCCAGAGGTTTCTAAGCGCAGACCAGGGGATCGAACCTGTGTTGCTTCGTGTCGTCTTGCTTTCAAGGTGAGCACGTTGCCACTGAGCTATCTTGACATAACATCATCGCTTCTACCAAAGGCCAATTGCCCACATTTATACAAATGAGATCAACGTGGATCCTTTATTTTCAGGACACAAGATACCATTTGCTGGTGTACTAGATTGAGGGCCCGATTTTAAGTTGCATGCAAAATAGCAAAAGTGCCCTTCTTTAGAGGAACAACTCTTTTCTACATTGCAGCCGATTCAATTGACACCAGAAAGTGGCTGATCGGATTACAATCCGCCACTTTCAGGCAACGAGTGCTTGCCGTACTTTACTGCTTGTCAACCACCATATAGGCAAGGCAGTGACTGAGGGTGTTCTCCTGCCTTTACACCCCTTTAACGCCGACATAAAAAGGCGGGGGTTCATTCCTGAAGTTGTTTTAAAACAGGTTTTCCACTTACCTTTCTTCGAAAGCAATTCAGGATTTAGCCACAAGATGGCGAAGTGAGCTTCGCTGTAGACAAAACAGCATTGTTTTACGAAATGTCACTATAAATAAAGATGAGTCCTGAACCTGCTATAAAGCACAGTCGACTATACAGGGAAGTCCCGCAAAAACACTAATCTAATGAACTTTGATGTAAACCATATTAATACTAGGGCGAGTAGCCTAGGAAACTGGGCTTCCTTTTGATGTGGGCGTTACATTTCTAACAAAAGTGTCAGGTTCAGAGACACTTTTGGTAATGTTATGTTATATTAACGGTTATTAGACCGTGCACCGTGACCACCTGCGTGGCCCCTTGGCGTTCTGGCGGATCTGTAAAGCAGGAGGGGTGGGGGGGGGGGTGAGTTACTAGGACTGAGCGTGAGTAGACAGCCTGAGAGCTGTTGATGTGCTATTGGCAGCTTCAGTTCAGTTTACACCTTCCACTGAGCGTAGGTGTGTTTTGCGGTTGGTAGCCATCATGTGCCGTTGTGCAAGGCTATGTGTGGCTTGTTTCATTGTAGAAATGTGTCTGACGTGTGGATTGGGCGGTGTATGTGCTCTGCACACAGGGCCGTCACGACTCCTCTCCTGTCAGTCAGTGTGTTCACGTTGCTCAGTGTGCACACGCTGACTGATAGGAGAGGAGTTCTCTCCTGTCAGGCAGCATGTCTAGGTGTCGGAGTGCCATGGCTGCCCAGGTGCTTTTGAAAGGTGCATGGAGGTAAGGTGTTTTTTATTTTAAATTGAATGTGTATATATGCATACTTAAATTAAATGAGTATGTATATGTGTATGAATGCATGTTGCTGTTTATGTTTGTGTCAATGCTGTTTTGGGTTTTATGTATGTGTGCATTTAAGTTGTGTGACTGGTGCATGAATGCATGGGTGATGGTGTTGAATGTGAATGTGTGTGAGAGCCCACCCGTAATGCAGGCCACTTAATTAAGGGGTGGGATCATGGCATCAGAGGTGCACATAGGCTAAAATATTGGGGGTCCAAAAGGGTTGGGGGTGGTACTAGCACTTCAAATGTTGGGACAGGCGCTAACTTCAGGGGCTGTGAGGGAGGGGCAAACTGACTTGTGTTGGGACATCTAACATCTTTCCACATTCGAATCAGACTATTCTGGTGAAGCTTCAATGTTAGAAGCAACTATCTCTCTCCTTAATTTCTGAAATGTCACACTGCTGTGAGAATGAGATTTCTCATGTCACCACTTCCCTTGTAATCACTCCTCTGGCATGCAAGTGCTAACCCAACATCACAATTTCAATGACCTAAACATGAATGCACATGAATGCAGGTGATAAACATGAAATGTTTTAGGTTAGTAATTGCAGGGCCTTTGTTAACAATGAACCCCAGGCACCGTTTAATGTCTTTGCTGTGTTCAGTCTGGCCACGGCTTTGTTGGTCAGCCCGGCAGGGGGTGGATGACGGTTTTGAAATCTGATAGTAAGTAGGGCCAATACACCCATTGCGCTGTCAGTCTCCCGACTAGGGGATGAAGTCTGTGTCTTCCACCGTCGGCAGTTGAAATGGGCCCCTAAGTAGCTGCCCCCATGGTGGCAGTTTATGACACAGACACCTACTGAAAATCTGCAGCTTTTAACCTCCTCACTGCATTATTTTGACTTCATTATTGATTTAAGCACTCCACAGGTGCCTTGGCCTATTTTTCCAATCTGTACGGCCAGGGGAGCCCCCCCAAAAATCACAATGAAATGGGCCCCCACCAGCCTTGACACATCTTTAACCAGCCCTGCTCCCCCTTCCCTTCCAATTCCCTAAGCCCAGCTGGGAAGCTGAATAGCTATTTCACATTCCCTTTGGCCAGTAGTCATACCTTTCACCCTAATTCAGAGACTGTTTACTTTCATGATGCTATGCTAATCTCTCGAGAGGTGGGCCACCTAAAAGCTGAGACCAGAAGTTAAGACTTAATGAAAGTTAGTCTGTTGCTATTGCATGGATACACTTTGTGCTCTGCATGTTTGATGCTGCTACAGCTCCTTAACGAATGCTATGAGCTGGCAACACACCGAAAGAGGCCTTCTCCCTCAAGGTGGGAGGGCTTCAGCCCTCCTTAGTCAGGGCCTGGCGCCGCCCATGCAGCCAGGTCGAGTCAACAAAGCCCAGCATTTTGTGAGGGGGCTCAAGCCTGATCTGCTCAATGGTGTTGCACCCTGTGTGTCTTTCATGAAGTCCTATTAAGAACAAACATTGGCAAATCTAACAGTTTGGGCTTGTGCATAAGTAGTAGGCATTTGCCAGGCACTGCTATTAGATGCTCAGGTACTCAAACCAGTTTGCAACTACTACCATCAATGGCCAGGTAATATTAATACAGCAGTGCCTTTCCCATGCCTACATGAATGCCCAAACTGTTAGCATTGGCAATGCTTGTTTTGCTTTACCCTTGATGCACAGGACTATGCATCAAGGTTAAGGCAAACATACTACTTGGCTAAATTGCCCATATTGAATTTAGTCCCATCTATCCAGTAATAACACTTATGGTGCTCAGTCAGCCTGGATGTACTTTCTGTGGCATGGCATTTTTACTGGCTGGAAGTATGTCCAAGGTAATAATGGCATATATTGGTGCAGCCTGAATGAACATACATGGGAACAACCAGCATGAATATATTTTATACTAGCATATGTTGTGTGCAAAGGCGGGATGACATGCATTGGAAAATGTTCCTGTGCATGGTTGGTGACTTGCAACTATTGGGTTTTCCATGTGCTCCCATACAAACCCAATTGCAAACTGTATGGATCTCTACCCAATTTTACAAAGAAAGTGCTGTAAAATGCATGATTTTAAGCCAATGTTTCAGAAATGTTCTTGGGATTGAGAAACCCCCTCAAGCAACCCTTGTTTGGTTTAGGCTCCCTCATTGTGCTCTGTCGATCCTGCATAATTGGCACAAACATTTAAGCCTCTTCAGTTAAGAATTTGACCAGCCTCCACTATACGTCATCTATCTGTCACTGTGTATGATGTGTGTTTTAATGCGCATACAGGGGGCAGGGTGCTCCTTAATGCTGGCATCACGCCTCACATGCTGTCATGCCATCCTATGTATATTAATGCAGATGATACAAAAGTTAGTCTGGCATAAACCCTTCTTCAGTAGAGAAAACTAACTTTGTTGTAGTTATAAACTATATTTGGGTTCCTCCACTCAAACTCAAGGGGAGATTTCTTGAGACCTGTTTGCAGAGGTGCCCCCGCTGGCCCAGTGCAGAAAATCCTAAGGGGGCCTCACCAAATGTTTTGCCCCGAGCGTCACATCATCTTGCGACAGCCCTCTCTGCACATGATAACCTAGCAGCGCTCCCTCTGCAAGCCTTTTACAGGGGGAGTGTCGGAATATTACGGCACAATTGCTGGACCTCAGAATCAGGCCATGGGTGCGTCTACTCCAAGAATAAAACCCCAAATGTGTGCTGGCATGCACAACGCTATTTTGGGCAAAGGCTCAAAACTCCCTACAAAAACTGGCACTACAGTGCCACCGGTCTCAGGGCTCCCAAAACACAGACAATCCGCCAGAAGAAACTAACTGAGAAAAGCACTGCAGCAAATCCTTGGGAGTAAAATGCCCGAGGATGATGGTTCGAATACGACCACAGGGGGGGGGGGGAGCTGAAGAACGACGACATTATCTGTCCTTCAGAAAGATGGCGAAGATGGAAGATTTCAAGGAAGCATTTGACTGCTCAGGGACTCGACATTGTGGTAATGCCAACTCGGCTGGACTCCAACTGTCGTTTAATTTAAGCTCCCCGACTAGCTCTTTCTCCATACAACCCCTACTCAACCCCATCTCATCTGCCATCTCCCAAAGTCAGTTCCATGTAATGTCCTCTCTAAAATATCGCCATACAAAAAAAAAAAAATCCCAGAAAAAATGCCGTTTTTTTGTGGGGACATTGCATGGAACATGAGGGGGACACCCAGCAACCCCCAACCCCTTTTTTATTTTTCATGGGGAGCAGGGGACACCCCCGCCTGCCCCTGTCCCTATATATGTGGTCACCTATATAATGTCACCACAAACTTTTCCCGGAAACATATATGGTGACCATATATATAGGGATATTATTCCCTGATACCCCAAAATCCTATACCAAATCTACATTTAACTTGTCCCTTTACTCTGTTCATACAGGACTGTCCGGTCTGCTCTGTTTTTTTTTTGTAATCATTTCTATGCAAGTTTATCAGACATACATTTTGTACAGAAGTGTTTAAAAGTATCGGAAAGCTGGCACGTATATACAAACCCTACATTTCGGTGTCGTTTACCAAATAGTACCTCCCATGTGAAAATTACCTCTGGCATGCACACAGACATTTTTGCTGCGTTAAAAGCATCTTCTTATGCATCTTACATGAAGCTCATAGACACGGGAGTAAGCAAAAACATTCATTTTGAACAAGGAGGCAAATTTGCTCCAGTAGGTTTTGTTCTGACTCAATTTGCTTCGTGAGCCTGGAGTGCACACGTAGACATGGCGAGACATCGGATTCTTTGTGGTTTAAGAGACTATGGGCCTCATCACGAGTTTGGCGGTAGACCTTAAATCCGGCGGCAGCGCTGTTACCGCTGGATTTAAGGGTGCGCTAAATCACGGCTTTGGCTGATAGATTTTGCCGATTTTGCCGATTTTGCCGATTTTCGGCGTGTTTACCGCCGGCGGGAAATGCGCCGGCAGTAAAAGTGCAAAATTTCCCCATTGAGCCCAGTGGGGAATGGGGCATTCCCGAATGGGTTCAATGGAGAATGGGGATTTCCCGTTCCACCAAACCGTGATCCGGCGCTAATAGTGCCAGTGAGTTTGGCGGTAGGGCTAATATCGCCAGCGCCATTTGCGCCGGCGTTACCACCCAACTCGTGAGCAGGCCCTATGTGCCTAGGCGTGCCTCCATTTTGGAACTAAGCTGTCAAACCAATGGGTAGAGAACGTTTTGCTCATAAGCCGCATCGCCCTAGAGACGTGAGGGACCAAAGACGTCCAATATCATACAATGGACACTTCAAAACCAAAACTGTCTTACAGTCTACAAATCAAAATTAATCAGTCTGTAGAGATTGGGTCACAATTTGTGGTGCAGTTTCTTTCCTACATCCCATGGGCCTCCCCTTCAGCAAATATGCCCTTTAGCAAATATTACCAGTGAAAGAAACACATATTATTTGTATTCAGTCCAATGTTGAACAAAAATGGTTTATGTTTCAACATGGCCGAACACACATGGATTCTGCCTTTCTCCCTTGAACTAAAACGAGAAATGTACAAGACAACATGTATGCCACAGACCTTTGAGGATATCCGTGAACATGAATCCATCTACATGTATGCGAGTATAGTCTCTCTCTTCACCCCTCATCCTTGATTTAAAGTAGTATTTCTACTCCTGCTAGGGCTTACTCTGCACTCAAAAACTACTATATGATATGATAGAGCCTATACACAATGTGTTTCAAAGCACTTCAAGGCAAGGGGGGGGGGAACAAGGGAAAATAAAATGACATTCTTACAGGCCATGAACAGTAAGGATGTGAAAATAACTATCGTACTCGGCCTGACCACATTTCAGATGGTGCAAGAGCTAAGACATAGATAAGGAAGGGAGGGGGAGAGTGGGAAGGAAATGGAAACAGACAGGCGACTACCGTACTAGGCCTGACGACATTTCTGGTAGAGCCGGAGAAAAACAAAAGGTGAGTGAGAGGGGTGCAGAAAGGGAGGGGAGGAACAAAGCAAGCGACTGTCGTACTAGGCCTGACGACATTTCAGATAGTGCTGGAGGGACAAGTAAGGTGAGGGGGTGGAGGAGACAGACGAGGTTGCTATCATACTAGGTCCAGGGACAATTCTGATAGAGTAAGTGCATAGAAGAAAGTAAGGGGAGAAGGGGAGGAGATAGGAAAAAGGAGAAAGGGAGAGAAGGAGAGAACAGTCAAAAAGAGAGGAGAAGCAAGAGGGGAGAGTAAATACAATTGCAGAAGTCAGTAGTAACACATAATGCAAGCCAGGATAGAAGATGAAGATGGGAACAGCATTATTCAGGGCCACCATGAATACAAGATGCAGGACATCCAGCATGAGAGTTGAGAAAGGGTGACACACCGTGAATCAATGAAGTTCATAAAAGTCAAATCCAGCATTGGCCACAAGACAGTGATGGTGAAACCAGAATGTATCAGGACAGACTCCTGCAGAAGTAGGCTGGAGAGGGGGGAGGCTATGTATCTGGCTCTGCAAGAGGTGTTGCTTTTACCCAATTTAATGGTACTGAATCCTTCAGCCTCAGAAGAAGGCTGATTCGAAAGGGAATTCAAACCTGGGGCTTACTAGGCAAACACTCTGCAGCACTCGCTCAACTCAGTGAGCTAGCCGACACGGTTAGGCTGCACAGACTACCAAAGCGCCGAGTATCGAGAGTCATCTTAGAAGTAATGTTTAAAGATCTTTAATAAGGGCGAGATTTTCAGACTGGGCAAGCCGGGCAGCTCAGGCGCCTTGAATCTGCGATCTAATTATTCTGCCACATAAAAAGGAATAATCCACACTAACAAATGTTGCTTCGTCCAAGGTTCAATTTGGTAGCTAAAACAGTAACGTCTTATATTATTTTAAAATAAAAGGCGGGACAAGAATTATGCCGTCACCTGCGCCAGGGAAATTTGAGCACCATAACTCAAAAACACAAGATGCAATGAGCCGACCATTGCAATTCATGGGCTGGAAAACGTAATAAAACACATTGTATTACTGTGGGGTTATGGGCCCATTCCACGGGCAGCACCGGGGTTAAGAGCCCACGGCCCCAGTTAACGGCCCAAATGAAGCGGGTACATTATGCCATTAGCACCCGGCTTACCAAAGCGGCAACCAGGGGGTGCTAAAAATAATAATAAATAAAGGCCTTTCCTTCCTACAACAGGACGCCACGTGCGTCCAGTTGTAGGAAGTGAAATCCTTTCCCAACATGGCCGCCATGGAAAGGGAATGTGGGGCTCCGTACTGAGCCCCTCTTCCCTTTCCATGGCGGCTGTGGGAATCTGAGAGGAAGGTGCGGCTACAAGGGCCGCTGCAGCCGAAATAAGGTAAGTGGGGGGAATTAATACACAAAATAAAATGCAGGCGGAGGGTGGGGCAGGGGGAGATGGCGGCGGGGGGAGTCGGCCTTCCAGCATCTTGGAATGCAGGCTTACACCAGCGGTTCAAGCAGGCGTTCCTAGCCACCTAATTGGCTGGCACCCCCACCGAGGGTGCTAATTTATATCACGATTCAGGCACCAATTGAGACATTGGAGCAAGGAGGCTTTGGCTGAAGGAGCAGGCGGTACCCTCCTGTCCAGGCAGCCCTCGTGGATTCCCTATAGCCGAGCGTCGACAATCCTTGTGAATTCCACGAGGACCTGGGTGGGGGTGCTGCCTCCGTCCCATAGCTAGAGGGGGCCGGTAGATTTGCTCCTGCCCATTCCCCCTCCACCAAAGGTTACAACCTCTAATTCAGGCCATTAGCGACACATTGTGTTGTCATATTTTAACAAGTCTTATATCCAAAGTTTGTTAGTATGGTTTTTGGTTTAGTGTACTAGAGATCATACCCTGCAACGCAACACAGATTCCCAAATTATTATTATTAGGGTATTTATTGAGCCAAGACCTAGGAACAGGAAGCAACAGAGCTTTACAATCATAGGGTGAAGAACAAGGTTAGGGAGCAGAGAAACAACAGATTGTGGACCTAACAGGAGAGGAAGGCCAATTGCCAGCAATGGGTCTACAAGTAACCAGGGGGGGAAACAGTGGGGATCAGATCATCCAATCTCAGGTATGGTTCGGAGCAGACAGTGTGCAGTTATCAAAGATAAATACATTTGAACTGAATAGACCTCGGGTCTCCAACGCTTTGATTGGCCCTGTGTTTGGGTATAAAATCTTCACTGATGTCATATGCTTTCACATACTACATAGACAAGGACTCATTCGACGCTCAAAGCTTTTATTCAGAATGTGAAGCCTGAAAAACAGGATTTGTTTTGCCCTGCATATAGTTAGTTACTTTTAGTATATGATATCTTGAAACCGGGAGGAGTAGAGTAGATGAAAGAATGTTTGTCAAAATGTATCTCAATGTCTTATAAAGTTTGACACTGCCTGGGAGACAGCGACAGTGGTGACATCCTAGGCCTTGAGGGTGACGCACATCGTATCTAAGGGATTTGGATGCCTGCCGGCTTTTGGAGTTTCAGAGACTGGTGCAGCACTCAACTAGAAAGCTATATGTTCACCTCAAGAAGTGCGACAGAGAATATGGGGACACTTGCCTGCTGGAGGTTTTCCTCCAAAGAAAATGAGAACAATACTATGTATGTAGGAAAATGCATGAGCAGCCCAGTAACTATAGTTTAGCAAGATTCACAATGTACACCACCACATCGGCTAACCCAATACACTTTTTTTTCTTCCACCATAGAGTATTCCTGACCCCCCCCGTCAAAACTAGATCATTGTAAACTGATGGATAAGAAATTCTGGTCTTGTTCAGAAATGGAGGGGTCCCTTAAACATAGGTGTGTTGAATATAAATATGTGAAAGTATTGGTATGCAGAGTTTATATCGAATATTTTATATAGAATGAACATATATCAAATAATTTATAACAAACATTTTTATAAAGAAAGAATTTAGGGGTGGGGTAAAGGGTTAAATATTTTGTGAAACGGTTGGGATAGGTTTTTGTGGGTGGGAATGGGGGATTAAGGTGGTCCCCCAAAAAGTGCATTCTCTACACAAATTGTCGTCGTAAAATATTCGATATATGTTCATTCTTTATAAAATATTTCGGTATAAAGACATGGAACCAAAGTATTTGCGTGTCATGCATGGAAGGAATTATTACTAAATGTTAAGATAAAATTAGACCTTCATTTTCAATATCTGATAGTAGGAATTATGGTTTTGGATTGTGTTTATGAAAAAGCAACATGTGCCCTTTTTATTTTATGATTTTAGTTGCTGATCCAACAATCACTTCCAACTGTAAATAAGAATTAATTATAACATGTATTGAAATTCTGTAAGTAATATTCATAGATTAGATACAATGTTAGCTTCATCGCTGATGCTTCTGAAAAAGTAGGAAAAGAAATGGAACCCGTGTGTTAGTTGTTTTTTATCACACTCCACTTTCACTGATCTACTTATTGCATGCGACTGTCTTGTAATACCCCCACGCATTACTTCTGGATGTTGTTTGCCCCCCCCCTTCCCCTCGTGCGTACGTGTGTGTGTATGTTTCGTTTGTCATTTTTGGTGTACGTTTTCAAAATCACAATATTTATAATATGAATACACCAATAGCCAGATTAGTATTCAGCTATCCATGGATTAAAATGTGTAGGATCAGATTGAAGCATGGAATCTCTTATTGTACAAAATGATAATACTAACCTACATTTCAATAGCTGAAAGATCGTGATATGATTTGATATCATTTGGATTTGCGTATTTTCTAGACTATGTGACTCGATTGTTATACTATTGGTTTTAAGCTGTATATCTACATCTTAATTGTATGGCTCTGACTATTACCGAAACAAAACCTTTTAAAACATAAAAAAAAGATGTCCCTCCCCCCCCCCCAGCCCCCAAGTACACGGCTTCCCTTGGAAAGCCCATGCCAAAGGGAGTCAAATTGCACAGTAATCCAGCAAGAAGGGGCAACCCAATGCATTTGTAGTTTAAAAACAGGAGGACTCCTGCTGCAAACAAATATTTTACTATGGCCATAATGACAAGGAGCCCGGGCCGTACCAGGTGGTAACAACCCAAGGCCCAGGTTAATAGGCCTGAGTGAAGCAAGGGCCTTTAACGAGGGCCCCAGGACATTTCCAGCCGGTACGGCCCAGGTTCCTCGTCATTATGACCCTTAGCACACATGCAGTATCCTATGAGGTCGCTAATGGGTTTCATTTAAAAAAAAAAAAAAAAAACGTACACTTCTGTGCTGCGCAGCATTGTTCCCGAGTCCGTTTTCTAGGTTGATTACCTAGAAAACAGAGTTCGGAGACTAGGGCGCAACGCCATGCAAACCTAAGGTAGGTTTTTTTTAGTTTTTTTTTTTATTGAAAGAAACACTCTAAACAGCCGCGTTGGAAACTACACGGGTGCTAAGAGGTGAGGGGAGGAAAGGAGAAGAGGGAAAGGGGAGGCGCGTTGGCCAGTAGCACCCCAGTTGCTCGGAAAGCAGGCTTATATGCCGGGGAATCCAGCCCGTGTTCCGAGCATGCGGATTGGCCAGGCCTCTTTCTAGGGTGCTAATCAACTATATTGCAGGAAAAAAAAAAGAACAAGTGAACGGATTAAAATAGAGCCCACAAGCAAATAACACCAACCCAAGCAGAATTTGTATGTCAGCACTGTATTGCTTTGGGGACCAAAAATTGAATGTGCAGAGAAAGAATACTAATAACAAGGTGCCACAACATGCGTGGTGCCCCACGTTTACAATGTGGACGTTCACTTTCTTAAACTCCATTGACTTATTTCTGTTAAATGTTATTGTAGGTTAAATTCGGATAAAGCACACATTTCACCACAGCCGTGGCTCGTTGGCACTGAAGAGACCACACACCATCTCCCAGACCTCCCCATCCACTTAATCTCTCCTTCTAAGTTAACAGATGTGTCCAAGTTTTCTGAATAGTTAATAGTCTTTGGGCCCTCAAATTGTGCGCAAGCGAGTTTCAAAATGTAGCTGCAAGTACAGAGAAAATATGTCCTCGAAATTGTGCCTACTCAATTTTGGAAGATAAATCAAAATTTCTCCTTAACAAAGAATGAGCTCTTTCCAAAATAGGCACCAGGCCCCACGCGCATCGCCTTGAGGTCCATGGCCCTCGTTACAGTTTTGGCGGTGTGCCCTCTGTAATCCCGGTGGGGTTACTGGCAAAACTGCCTTAACGTTTATACCGCCCAGCATCCCGGTATTACTGGGATATTATGGCTAGGCGGAGATTCCTGTAAAAAACCATTCCATGTAGTCCCATAGGACTCCATGGATGGGTTTGCCGGATACTACCGGTAATGGTGTCGGTAATTCAGTTTTTTTTTTTTCCCCCGGTTGGGGCCCGAACTATCAGCATGTCCGGCCTGCCAGTAGATCACTGCCCCACCGGCAAACGTGTGTTTCCCCAGTCTGGAAAAATGCTGGTGCCGGAATTACACTTCGGAGGAACTCATTATGAGCCCCCATGTGTCTGCCAATTGGCTGCCAGTGGCATTGTCTCAACACTGGAGATACATGCTCAAAAACACATATGCACAAGGGGAGGTGACGAGGCGCAATTCTGCACGCGTTACATCCGGTGCAGAGGGAGCCCTAAAAAGGTGCAAAGCTTTCCATGGAAGATGTGACAAAGTTGGCATAGGGCACAGCAAAGCAGCGGGCACTAATGCCACCACTGAAAGAATCCTTCACTCAAGTTTTTTTTGGTTTTGGAAATGTTCCCAGCTCTTCGGCCGAAATGTGTGATGGCCAGGCCTCAGAATCTCAGGCAAGGTGGGGATCATTTTGAGACCATCTTGATTCAGCCTCTGATTAAAAGCAAGTGGGCAACACTGTCAAAGATGCGCAATAAGTTTGTTGCATCAGGATGGGTCTTTGGCACAGTTGTACATTTTAATGAAGGTGTGAATTGGCCTACACAACACTGTGGCAAACATTAAAAAACAAAAGTGATAGGTTGGGCCCATCGGCACGTCACAATCCACTCCCTGTCCTAGTGATTGAAATCGAGGGAGGAGACTCTGTGTTGTCTCTCTGGGAAGAAAGACTGAATTAATTATAAGTCACTTTCCCCAACACTGATGAGGTGAGAGAGTACTAGGTTCCGACTGTCGAAGGTCACAGACAGATCCAGTAGGACCAGGAGTCCGACAGCGCTGCCATTGGCATTGACCCCCCAGGTGCTCCGGTAGTTCTGAAAGAAGAGGTGTGTGAATAGTTTAGTGGGGAAGGAGAGACATGGCAAGACTGGTTTGTGGTTGCTTTAGTGCATGCAGGCTGCTAGTACCCAGAGCTCTGCATGCAGATATTTTTCTAGGTGCCCTGTGTCAAGAGCATTGAGTCTCGTCCCCACAGGTGAGACTTGTGCATCTATGGTGCTAGGATGTACTGGCCTGGGCAGTGGTGTGTAAGTTGGTTGTAGCGGTGTAGTGTTCTACTATGTCATGTCTGATGGGAGGGGTGTTTAATTGCCATGTGTGGGTGTCTTATTTTGTTAGTAGAGTTCAAACTGTACTTACCAACATGCACTAACTGCTTGTTAGTGCAAGCAGAAGTCAGACCTCATATCTTCCCTGAAGAAAGCAACTTCCAGGCCCACCGATGATTCATATCAAAATGGGGCAGTGCCACCAGCTAACAGAAAAGCCATACTCCCACCCACCTCTCCTCAAGGAAGCCACTCTGGAACAAACCAACCAACAACTAGAAGCCCATCCCTGGCTTCCCAACTACATCTAGGATCCTTGAGAAAACAGTTGTTGCCCAACTCTAGACCTACCTCAACAGTTCCAATCTCTTCAACATATCCACTCCCAACAAGGGCATGATACAAAAACATGCCCTCCCAATCTGAGACAACAGACTCAATGGAGATGACAGAATCAAGATACTCCTGCTTTTATTTCTAGACCCAATTACAATTTACTAGATTGAGCAAACCTTTTCAAAAGTTAGCCACTAGTAACTGCAGGTCAACTTGTAAAATGGGCGTCCTGCTACATGTGTTTCCAGGTCACTTGATGCACAGAATCTCTGCACTAACTCATATTGGGATTCAAGAGCCATCTTGAACAGTTTTTAATGTGTAGTATTTAAGGCCTCACAGGGAAGGGCAGTATGGCAGGATGTCATTTTTTAAATCCCTACTGGCCGACCAACACTGGAAGTAGTCTTTCTTCTATTTGTATTGCATCAAAGCGAGGGCTTCAAGAAATTAAAACATGGCACACTGCATGCAAGGGTCAATCTCCTGCCAAAGGCGAGCAACAATAAAAACAAACATTCTGTGTTTCCCTGCACGTGAGAGAGGGTGCCTTCCCTTGCAGAGCATTCAATTATAAAAAAGGCCTCATGATGCACTGCTATGTGGCATCCTGCCCACCCCTACATGGCTTTCATTTGATTTCTTAAATTGTATTAGTACCCGGCGAGAGTCAACCAGAATGCAAAAACACATTCTGATTGGCTCTCGCAGGGGAATTACCCGGCCGAGAATCCCTCGGGCGGGATTCCACTACTTTTTCCATGGCGGGGGTGAGGGGGACGTGGCAGCCCCTCATCCAATGAGGAGGCTCGAAGCTGGGCCATTCCCGCTCTGAGCCTCCACACGGCTGGAGGCTGCCTTCGTCCCCCGTCGGGGATTGAGGAACTTTTTTTCTAGTTTCGGGACAGAAAAGTATGCTTTTAGTACACCAGTCTTTAACTCAGGCCTATAACTATGGGCCCCGGGGCATTACCTGACTTGGTAATGACCCCCGGCTCGGGGCGTATTGCTTAATAACTAAAAGCCTGGAGGAGGAGCTTTTAGAAGGAATCACCCAACGGTGTGGGTAATTCAGACAAACCCAAATTACATGGAACTTGTAGTTCATTCAGTGACAGTTCACCCACGTCTATATTTTTACAAATGCGGACCACAACATGCTGGCCCGCCTCAAAAATCCCCTTTCTCTGGTTTGCGACCTTGCTTTAGATCATCCCCAACATCTCCGACAGTGTTCCTTCCTCTGTGTTTCCCATTAGGGCTTGTGCAGGGTCTCCAAGGGGTAACCAGTGCTCAAACCAACCTAGTAGTGCGCCCACTGGAAGTTCACAGATGGCCATGAACTATCTGACCACCATTCGCTAATCTCAGATGTTCAATGGTCTTAGTGAATTTGTAGACATGACTGGGCAAGCTCTCCCTATCCAGGGTGCAAACAAAATGGCTCAATTATAATAAGCAGGACTGATTTTCAAGACTTCTTTCACGAAGTTGTGATAGAACTGTATGTTTTAGGACCATTCAGCATTTGAAATTCATACCACTATGGATGGGGATGCTTGTGTAAGTATCTACAATAGGGTAGACCTGTACAAACTTTCTATCTTCTTATGTTAATTATGTCCATGGTTGTTTGTCCAGCTCTGGTGGTCTTCACCATAGATGGGATCCTCCTTTGCTACTTGATGCAAGAGGAAACCACCAATATGGGCCATTGAGTCACACCACATCTTGGGAACACTGGACGTTAGCGTCGGGACACAACTGGAAAACTTAACCACAACCAAGGAAGAGGAAGACAAGACCTCTTGAAGACAAGACTGCTCATTGAGTTTTACTGAAGCGTTCAAAGAGGCCTTGTCTTCCTCTTCCGTGGTTGTGGTTAAGTTTTCCAGTTGCGTTAGTTACTGTCAGGCCAACGGGGCAAACTTTGATAATGATGATGATCAACGGGACGTTTATAGCTCTATCCAGTCGTGAAACGAGTAGATTCTGTCGGTGGCAGCTTCTGAAAACCATGTTGAATAGCACAGGACACTGTAGACTCTGCAAACGTGACATCACCTGTGTTTGTATGTCAATCAGAAGGTTATATTTCAGCACATTAGGGGTCCCATGTTATACCACAAGAAGTCAAGCAATTGGCCTCATGTGAGAAATAACATTACATCACACTTTGTGAGGGGGAAAATTACCAGTACTAATCCCTCGCAGCCCTCAACCGGTCTGCCAGCGATCAGGCAACACAGAAAGGGACTCATCGAAGTGAGGGCCTGAGTTTCGGACACATAATGACTTTAGACAAACATGAGGTTACATGTGAATGGGCATACATGACATGTGAATGGTCACAAAATGGCGTGAGCCCCCAATAATGTCTGATCCACACGCGCCCATGCACGACGAATGGGATGAAACCTTTGGGCAACAGTGCACCGTTCAAGGCTGTGTCATATTCACACAGAATGGGGCAGGTCAGGGGTTGCCCAACATGGAGAAGGTTGAACGCCAAAACGCATGGCTTGTGTTTCTCATAAACACAGCTGCCAAGGGCCTTCCAATGTAGAGAAGGAGATTCAGAAGTGCTGCTTGATGACGTTTTTTCTTGTTGGTGCTTCTTTGAGGCAAGCAGAGGGTTTTTATCTTCATGCAGTTCCTAGACAATTTACATGACCGAAAGCTACTAGAAGTTTCCATGAAAGCCGACAAGCGAATTACCTCGCGAAACATCTGTGTGCCCCTTCGTCGCTGTTCCCTTATTGCTTTTCTATGTCCGAAATGAAACAAGAAAAGAAAGACAGTAGCTTTGCCACTAATGAGGAGGAAATGAAAAACGGGACAAGCAATAAACACATCCAGGGGCCAAGTGATGGGGCAATTTGTCCTCTTCTGTTCTGCTTAGTAACTCCCTTTGACTGCTCCAAAGGGAATGATGACAGATGAGCAACGGGGGGAAAAACAAACAATGCCACCTTCCACATCTTTTTCCTAATTAGGGGTCTTCAGAAGCTAATCCTCATAATAATTCTGCTTTATGGAAGGGAGCAGGGTGAGGGGGAGGGTGGGCGCTGCGTGCTCTACGGAGCAAGCCCTTTGCAAACACACGGGTGAAGGAAGTCGTCTCCAGAGGAAGCTTGGCAGCTATTTCAGCGCTAGGCCAGGCTCCGGAGAAGGGGAAATGAAGGGCTTCCTCTGCCTCAATTAAGAGAACTTTAATTAGGTAATGGCATAAAAAAGCCACCAAGCTGCTATTTAATGATATGATATGATAGGTTATTTATAACGCGCTTAATACCCAGAGGTTTCTAAGCGCAGACCCAGGGATCAAACCTGTGTTGCTCTGTGCCTTCTTGCTTCCAAGGCGAGCACGTTGCACCTGAGCCATCCTCCCGAGACAAATAAGCTTAAAGTACCTTGGAACCTGAAAGTGGTCGCAATGTTCCCTCTAAGCTGTGCGCATGTGCGCTTGCCCAGCTTCCTTCTGGTTGCCGCTCAGAAGATTTTTAGCAGCGCACAGACAATTCTCACCTATTCAAAAATATTTATTAAGGCACAAGCCACAGCAATTACCTGAAATTTAATTTCTTTTAAATTAAGCAACTAGTCTAGATATATAGATAGATATATATAGATAGATATATATAGATAGATATATATAGATAAATAACTAGTCTAGATATTTTGCTCAATTGCATTACACAACTATGTAAGGGTGACAGTAAACACCTAAAATCCCAAACAGCAAAATACACACACAAGAGGTTAAAAAAGAATATGAAAAACGGACTCCATGAACAGAAGAATCTAACCAAGATATCCCTGCACACATTAACCAAATAATGTTGCCTCCCCACCCATGACTCCAAAACCTGACTCTACCACACTTTTACCTTAAGACTTTAACTTCTGCCCCAGAGTACATTAAGTTACTACCGGACAACCTTGACTCGTCCTCTCTTGGCTCTGCGAATGTTTAGCAGACTTGTACCTGCATCCACTTGTGTAACATGAATAACGTTCATGCGCCAGCATTTCAGTTACTCATTGCACCTTACCAAAAGTGTCACCCACACTATATAATCGCACTACCAGCTCAAATATCAGATACGGACTGTAAGTAAACAGGCTACTTGTATGTGTAACCTTATCACACACTTCCTCTTCTTTTTACAAATGTGCTTTTTAGCGGCCCCTTGCAAATTAACGCATTATAAAACTCAAATATTAATTTGCCCTCTAAAGATTTTGAAAAGACAAATGTGATGCTTAGCATCTCCTATTTTACCATTACTAACATTACCCTATAAGTGGAGAGCAACATTGCAATATCATTTACTTAGCCTACAAGGGATGATCGGTATGGAGTATACCTCGGATTACTCGTCCATAGTATCAGGGCACCCGCTATTCAGACAGGGGATTGCTTTTCACACAATCTGCATTGTTTCCAAGTGTTCCGAGTACCTTTGGGCATAGACCTTCATGCATTATATGGTAACTCGCTTCTATACAAAAACTGTTTCACTGAGCACTCGTGTAATCCTACACAATGATAGAAGGGTGGGTATGTTGCAAACAATCTAGTATGCACTGCAGAACAATTGTGTTCATGCAGAGTCATAACATTCTTAAAATGCACATCATATTTTGAGGCATTAAATATGCCTTGCTTGCAAAGGATTGTGGGTCTGCAAATATCCCTGTGTGTGTTTACTGCTACAATCCCTCACTTTTTACAGTGCTCCATCAACTAGTATTGGAGGCAAGCACAGGGGCCGGGGAAAACTATGGGTAGAAGAGCACAGATAATTACTCCTTGCGGGTAATGAACTGTTAGGCAAAGTTTGAATGCAGTACTCCGACTGGGAAAACTACAAGGACTACAGGTATAGGCAACCCAACCTTTGGTATAAGCTTGTACTACACAGTTTTGGTAGCGTGTTGAGCAGCTAGGCTTATCTCAAGAGGGGAAATGTGAGCAGTAGTGGAGTTACACAAAGATTCACAACAACAGGTATTCAAATAAACTCTTACACTCAAGCTTTCTTGCATAAACAATAATTAATTTATCACTCAGTTATAAAGCCTTCTTTAGAAGGGAGTACTATACCAGTAACATACAAATACACTTCAATACTGTACACGCTGAGTTTCTGAATCAGACAAGACCCTTTTGGGATGGCCCACAGACACAACCTACACCCACAGGTGACTTCAATAACAAGGGTGCTTGGGACATTAATATCTTACTGTTGGCATTCAGAACACTCTTAAAAAGTTGGTAAAAGGCACAGGTTATTAGACCACAAGAGATCATCAATTTCCTAAGCAGGACAAATACTTTCAGATAGCAATAGAAGAGTCATTCAATTCAATAGGCTAAGCCAAAGTCAATAAGCCAAAGTCTTTTTATAGGATGCAGCACTTCAGGTAAGTAAATGGAAACGTCTTTGCACAGGTTCTTAGGAGTCTTTGATAAAAAAGAAGAATGAAATGTAGGGCCACAAGCTGATTAGGATTGTGAGTTGCAGAAGTTACAAGCACTTCACAGTAAGAGGTAAGTTCTCTTAGATTTGTTTTACAGTACCTTGGTAAAGAAGAAAAGATGCAGCTGATGACTTCTGTTCCTGGGCAGCTCTGCAGATCTCACTGTTCCTGGGCCTCAGTCATGGGGACAAGAGGGAGGACGTCGGGGGACTCCTGCACTGTAATAAGTGGCAACCGGCAAACTTTAATTTCAGTGGCTGTTTCGCGTTTCAGCTTCTTGCGGTACAACAAATAGCAATAAGCGCGGTTCCTGGCTGTCATGGTCGATTTTCCTTATTTCTGGGGTCCCGCCCTCTGCTGAGGGGGCTCAGGCTTGGTCAGTCCTGCTTCGTGGGAGTCTGGAGGATCTTCCAAAAGCTTTAAGCCAGCTTAAAAGTAACGCACACAATCTGGTGTCCCTCTTCCTGGCTATACGGTTACTGCAGCAACTCTGAGGAAATTAAACCAGCTCCTGCTTACTTTGGAGTTGATTGGTCCCCCCAACTCAAAGGGAGAAGTCGTCCTTGCAGGGGCTTCTCGGTCGATGCGAACTTGGCGATTCGGACCTGTAGCAGGGCTTCACCAGGCAAACCAACGGTCCAGGAGTTGCAGCAGCCGTCCTCTTCAAGCTCTTCTTTGGTTCCTTCGTCCAGTGGTCGACTCTGCCTTCCAAGCCAAAAGACTTGCCTTTTATTCAGTTCTCTCCCATTAATTCCAGCCTAGATGTCACTCACCCAGCAGGGTGGCTGTCCTTGCCGGACAGTCAGCCAGCCAATCACCACCGAGTGCATTCGGGTCTCCTAGGAGACGCACAGGGAGTTTCAGACAGCTCCCTCACTTCCTGCCTACCCCAGACACTCTGGAGACAGAGGCGGGTTTCACTCCTGAAGCCCACCAAAGGCGAACGAACAAAGAGAACAAACCTGATTTGGCGTGCAGAGAAACTCTTGAAGGACCTTCCCACAAAGACCTGGCGAAAAAAGAAGACCGGGCAACATTTTTGCAAAGATGGCTGGATGCCATTTTGAAAAAGATGGCTCCCGCAGTTACTTTACCAGAGCCGCGAACGGTCGCAGTAAATGCAAACCAAGGTAGTTCAAAATGAAACCACTTCCACCAGCCAGTTAATTGAGGGAAGGGTAACATAAAAAAATGTTACATGAGCATTTAGACACAGGGGATACTAAGTAACCCCTCCAGCACTCTATTGTAAGATCGCATTGTACTTGCTAGACCCAGCACACCCTAAGTAAAGTCAATTTCACTTTACTGCCCTGGGAAACAGTAGTTGATCCCAGAGAAGGTATATAAACCTTGGGAAGTCTGAAATACTTCCCTGTGCCACTTCACTGAAGGTGCTTTGGGACATAATTGTAAAAGATGAGGCCTATGGAGTTGGTTAGACTCCATAACCAAAAGAAAAACACAGAAAACACAATGAATTGAAAAGTTCAAAGTCCCAAAGTTTAGCAAAAGAGCTGGAGGGCTCTAAGGTGGGAGGAATTGGCAACTTGTTTAGCATTCTCCCTAACATGAACAAAGCAGCACATTTCAAAAACCAATGCAGACGTTTCAGCAGTACACTGAAGGAAATGTGTTGCTTGTTTGCTAAAGGATAGGAAATTCTAGTACCTGTCTAGACAACAGCACCTTCTTTTTCTTTCTATGCTCAGCTGCTGAGGGCTATTCAATATAACCATGTGTTCTGTGTGTATCATCTCCAGCAACTCCGTGCATCTTATTTAACTGATCACAAAGAATTACAGAAGAGGGATCCATAGTTACAGAAGAAACCACTCAGTCTGTTGTATCTGTTATTAAATTAATGCTATTAACTTAAAAAGCATATATTTTCTTCAGTAAGGCTCTTGTTTAATTGTATCTAGGCTGTGGTGTGGGAGGGTGGGCAAAATTATATACTTTACTATTTGCCCTGTCATTTCACTTACTATGTAGCGGTCCAAGCAGGGTCCTAATCAGATTCTGCTCCCTACTTGGAGTCAAATGATCTTTCAGGTGGTAGAAAAGTAATTTGCGTTGCCAATAGTGATACTTCCTGCTTAATAAAAGACGTTCTTTCACCTTACAATTCCTCTTGAAATTGGGCATTAATATTATTAGAATTCCTTCTTATGGCGCTGCTCTATTGGGGTCACACATTTTTGATCCTCATATTCTGAAGGGCAGTTATTCTGATGCAATTATCATCCTTACACAAATTATTAAACGCATGTTCTCCTGGCCCTTGAATAACTTAAAGTGGCACTTGAACTCCTATCAACATGTTTTTTGACACATTGCTTTTAATTACCATTAAGCCATCAGCAAATGTATTCTGTCTGACAGCCACATCAGTTATGCGAAGAGACATTTGTGTTTTGTAATACACAAGTGATTTTCCAGTGGCATAAAACATACATTTTTCTCTGCACAGAAGTATGTTTGCAAGATACTGTGGCAGATGTTGAAGTCTTGTACTGGTTGAGTTTTCTCTATAATCACATATGACACCGTTTATTTTAGCCTATGTGTTTGGAAAAAGTGTTGTAAGATTTGTAAAGAATTGCAGTGGCTCGGAAGAGGAAATTCCTTTCCAAATTCTCTTCTGCAACAGTAGCTCACAAAGTGGCTTACCTCATTAGTCATTTACGCACATGTAAAATAATGTGCGCACAACAGCCAAGCCGTTCTGCACATAGAGAAAAATAATTACAGGGAAAGTTGGTCAGGAGGCGACTTCAAATTATTATTAGGAGACTTGCTATAAACCACCTGGGATTAAAAATCTTGGAGCACCTTAGCTAACTTTTTCCAGGGGCACGGTGTCCTCGGATTTAGCATTACAACCACACTTGGTAATTATCTTACATTATGCTGATGTAGACGCCACCTTCATAACATTATCAAGAGGTACAATGTGTTCATTGTTTTTATCTTGACCTTTTACTTTGAGTTTGGCCACGATAATATAAAGGTATTTGCCAAACCGTTTGCAATTTTCCCAACAACTTCTCAGCCACAAAGTGCTGTCGCTGACCGACTGTGACAATCTTGAGTGCAAGAAAAGGCCAGCCCACCATTATTAAACTAGTACAATAACAAAGAAGCTTGTCTATCGTCACTGTCAGGGAGTATGCACATATTAGTTGTGGGGCATCTGCTACAATAACCTAGTCGTGGGATTTTAAATAAAGGGAAGGTTGATACTGAAGGATACAATCATGCACTACCAGGCGTTTTGTCTGAATGTGTGGCAGAGGGCATGTGGGACATCATTAATCCAAGATGGCCACCATTTTTGAGGTGCAACTGCTTTTAGTATGGTTCTATGAAAAATGTGCTCAAGTTGTTTTTTTGTTAAATATGATCGAAGGAATAGAAACGTTCATACAAGGATTTTTTTAAATATATTTTACTGTTTCCGATATAACCTCGTAGATTATTGCTACTTCATCGTAAAGCTTCCACTGTATGCTCACTAAATTAGAAAGTTTGAAATAATTTGCTAAATTCTCATTGAAATATACTATTTATTAAAACTCCAATAGCGATTTACACTTAAAGCAATACATTAAGCTTTTACAGATCATGTTCTGAGTACCAGTGTTCATTTTCATCATCTACACAATCGTTATCACAGAGCTGACCACCACGCTTACACATTTCTGTGCACCTTAGTCACTAAGCTTGGCATTTGCAATGCACAGAACACCCTCCTTTGATATATGCACACCGTACAAGCTGTATGATCGATTCTAGGGCACTTGAAAGCATACACATAGTAGGGGGAAATTGATTATCTGCCTTCTCCCACCCGAACAGTGATGGCTCGGGGAGATATGGGCGTTGTTGATCAGGGCATCACTGCCCCAACACCTGATAATGAGTCCTTAAGATGAATGGTATTAGAGAGGATCTTGTTGGTGGAAGATATTCTTTTGCATCTCTTTTTGTGAACATCCACCAACGCAGTTGATCAATGTTCGAAATCTTTTTTCCTGGCGAGTAGACTTGGATAATGAATCGCTCTATCAATTGTTCATCTTCCTTTGTTAAATTCTTCTACATATCCAAGTCTTCCCAAAGCTCAGTTTTCCTTTCCCCGTAAAGCACCTGGTAACATCACACCCTAAAAGAGCATGAAAGTCTAGTAATGCCTGCACGTTTGTAGGCCCTAAGTGGGTGCACACACATTTGAGATCTATACATCTTCTGTTAGTTCCAAATCCCGTGACAAGCATGCTGTCAGATGAGAAAAACAGGGACTGCCACAGTGAAAAGACAAAAACAGTGGTATCAGGTGAAAAAATGTGGAAGGTAGTAGCAGGACAAGGTGATACATAAAGGGAGTGAAGAGTTTGTTTTGCGTCTGCCTCCTCGCCTGTGCCAATGTCTCCAACAACATTTCCATTTGATGACTTGGCATCATTTCTCCAACCGGCTACCATGCTTCTTTTTATCCTCTGTGCATGCAGAATTGCTTTATTTGAGAGGTAAGAGGTTAACTCATCTTCAGTTTTAGAATAGGAGGTTTCTCATGAAAAAATAAATATTTGTAGAATCTGTGATTTTGTCCTCAACAAGGGGTTGGTTTTCCTGCTCTTTTCCTTTGCATGGAGTTCTTTTAGGTAAATTTCTAGGTAGTTTTCAAATACTGAGTTTGATCATACTTGAACAGATACAATTAGATTTACTTGTTGACTTCAATTGCAAGGTCATGTGGTATGTTTTCACATATGACTCCTTCTGCAATCCTTGAAATTCTGCCATTCCGTCAAGGATAGCTGCTGAATAGGTTTTCTTTTATACAGATAATCTGTCCTTAGTACCAAATGAAACAACCTCTGTCAGGTTGTTAGACACCTCTGCACGTTGCACCTCTTTCAGTATCTTCATCAGATTGTTTTTGTTTGCAGCTAAAATCATTGCACCATCTAAGTTGAACTTTGAAAGAGGTACTGCAGAGAATTGGTAATTACTCGAGCATTCCTGTAGATCAATGTCAGCTCTACTTTGTGAAGCAATCAGCCAACGCATGAATAAAGAAAGATCTGCTCTCAACTGCACTATGGTGTCCGATACTTTTGTCTTAACAATTTTGCATGCACTTTTACACGTCTAAAGGTTATATTTCTTCATTGGCACCCACAAAGTACAACTGTCTGATTCAAACCAGTCTTCTTTAAAGCTGTTGTACATTTGGCAAACTTTTCTGTCATTCTGGATGTGTCTTTCTGAATTTATTCATCAAAACTGCCTTTGTCGAGATGTTGAGTTCTTTTCCATCATAATTCACAGGATTAATCAATGTCATGATCGAGTTACAGATCTGTTGAACATCTTCCTTTTGGCGTGTTGCTGTGGATGCCCTTATGTGGTCATGTTTTGAACATTCATGATCCATGATTCCTACAATTTCTTTTGCTTCTGTAGGCATCCTTGACAGCTCAGTAGAGGCTACAAAGAATCGTGCTAGAGCCCGTTTCTTTTGAGTAATAGAAACAATACCACCAAATACTTTCATGGCCCCGCTTTGATGTTCCAGAGCTTCATCTGAGCCTCAAGCACAAAAGGGCACTTTTGTCTTGCTTATTATCCAATTGCCTTTCTTAAACACACTCCACAAGCCCAGGTATTTGCTTTCAAGTGGTTTCATTTTTGCTAAGTACCATGCTATCATACTTGCGTAGTTTGAGGATGAAAAAAGTACTGTGATGAATCCGGCTGAGTCCTCACAAAGACCCTACCTAAAGACTCCTCCCCGGTGGCCCGGGGAAGGCAGCCACTACCTGATCCTGATGTTGGGGGTGGTATTAGCTGGGAGGAGAAGGGCACACAGAATTTGTCTTCCTCAGCGGAAGAGATTTCAGTGATGCCAGAATATGTAATGGCTTGCTGCCAGAGTGAGGTGGCCTTTCCCAAATCTATTCGCCTTGGTGGTTGTGAAAACTGTCATAATTATTAATCAAGAGCAAGACTCCCCTTCACAACGTTGCCCACGTTTATAGTGTACAAACTCTTGTAGTCAACAGGAGAATTTTAAATGTGCACATCAGAACATTAACATCTTAAGTTCTGATGAAGCTAACTCTCCTTTAAACTCAAACCAATCATTGAGTCCATTTAAAACTTTTTTTGAAGATGTAATTAATGATAAAAGTGAAGAAGGTAAATCTGAAAAACAGATCTAACAATATAATAAAAGGCCAATTGTTTTTATGTCCCTGTATGTCTGATGCAGTTGCTTTGACTGTTGTCACCGCTAGAGGGAGCTGTTGCCTTAGGATATATAGAGACAATGACAATTTGCATAGCCTGCCATCACTGTTGGAGGGAGCTGTTGCCTTAGGATATATAGCGGTCCTAGTATGTTAAGGTAAACTTGCACTTTCGCCCATGTACACATGCTTCTACACTGGTTCAGAATAAATTAAGTAATAAGAACAATGGGGACTTCAAGTCCCATAATACCCAAAGTAATGGGACGAGGAAGAGGGATGCAGAGGCACTAGTCTACAAGATACAGTCTAGGATTCTAATGCCCCACGTCTGAGTGGGACTGTTAAATATATAAGGGCGGGGGGGCGTGGCTTGGAAGCCATGTGAGAGGACGCGCTCTTGGAAGAGCTCCTGAAGATCCTGCATTTATCCTGTGTAAAAGTGCATTGAGACTAACTTTCGCGAGTCAGGAACGAAGGAACCCGTCCATGAATGTATGCTGCATAAATATTGAGGAGCTGAATCCTTCGTAAGCCCGGCAACAACAGAAAAATTGCGATCGAAGATCCGGGAGTCACGGCCCGGACGGAGGGAAGATGGCGGCCATGCCGGACAACGGAGGAGATACATGCGGGGCGATGAAGAGGCATTCTCGTAGTGATCGGTGGCAAAGTAAGCTGTGAAGTGTGAGAATGGCCTCTGGGAGAGAACCGGCGAGTCTCGGTGGGCACCGATTACTTATCACGGGCTTTGGACAGTGACGGTCAGTGGTCGGCACTAGGACCCACCCGAGCTGACCACCCGCCTTGGGTGCCGGAGCATCGCGTGCTGGTCAAGCGGCAGCCTTGGGACGGAGGGCCCACATTGTGTAGGAACTCGCTGGTAGGGACCCAGTCGAGTGGCGGAAGGAGTGACTGCGGAGGTACACTTGGTGCGGGAGAAGCGACTCGCTCCATTGCGAGCGGAAGGTGGGCTCCTCTCTCCCGGGGTGGGGGTGAGGCGGGAGTGTACGGGCCCGCGACATACAGTGGTGGTGGAATGGCGAATAAATCCGTCAGACAGAAAGTGAAACAACCCACATTGGATGAGTTTACCAAGACACCACCAGGCCCAGAAAGTGCTCGGAGCAAGGAGAAGCCATCTGCAGGCGGCATGGCCGCCGCTAGCCCAAATCAGGACGTGTTAGTTGCGCTCGCAGAATTGAAAGCGGATTTGAAAACCGCTTGGGAAGCCAAGCTCGAAATGGTGGTGGCGGACCTGAAAACAGTGCTTGACCTCAAAGTGGGAGAAGTTCGGGAGGAGGTGAACCTACTTCGACAAGATGTGAGGACTCTGTCGGAGCGCACGGAGAGCCTGGAAAAGGAGGGGAGCGCCAACACGGCAGATTGCGCCTCACACAAGGCCGACCTGCATGTCTTGGAACAGAAAGTGCGCAACCTGGAGAACAGGGCCGAAGAAGCAGAAGGGCGCGCCCGGAGGAATAATATCCGTGTAGTGGGCATCCCGGAAGGATTGGAGGGTCACAACCCCACGGACTTCATTGAGAATATGTTGCTCCAAGAGATCACTGGGGGAGTGCTGTCGCAGGGTTTTGCGGTGGAGCGAGCGCATAGAGCATTGGCCAGGAGGCCTCCGCCGGGCGGTCCGCCCAGGCCAATGATAGCCAAAATCCTTAACTACCGAGACAGAGAGAGGATTTTGGAGCATTTTCGCAAAGGAGGAACCATCAAGAGGGGGGAGGCCACCATAACGGCCTACCCAGACTACACCATGATGGTGCAGAGGAGTCGGATGAACTTTGCAGCGGTCAAAAGGAGACTTAGAGAGGCGGGGAAGAAGTATATGCTCCTCTACCCGGCCAAATTGAAGGTGATCCACAACAACAGATCCTTGTTTTTCGAGTCGCCTGAGGAAGCCATGGGTTGGTTGGACATGCAGGGCAGCCCCCAGGAGCCGGAGGTCCAGGCTGATGAAGGTGGCAATAAGAGTTAAGTGCGCTACGACGATAAAGAGTGCAGCCAGAAGACTATGGGACTTGAATATAGTTACTGTTATGGCCGGGGGAGGTCGGGCCTGGAACTGAATGATCAATGCACTGTTTGCACCGTACCTGTGGTTATACGAAGGAGCCTTTCGGGGCTAGTCCATTCACCCCCATTTAGTGTTTTTTAGTTAAGTGGCCGTTAGGGCGACTTTACCCTACTGGGCTCTGTGTGTAACAGCCAGAACTAGATGTGGGGGGGCCTGAGTTCCCGAGGTGGAGCTGGGCAACAGTTGGGGAGGGTGTTGGGGGGACGGGTGAGGGGAATGGGGGGTGCGGGGAAAGTTGGGGTGTACATAGCGTTGGGGAGTTTAAGTTTGACCGCGAGCCCTGGGAGTACATTTTGGATGAGATATCTGGACGGCACGGATGAGCGGGGTGGGTTGGGGGGGAGTGGGCAGGATACCAGTGAATTATGGGGGAGCTAAAATTGCTAACATGGAACGTCAGGGGTCTCAATAGCTATCTAAAACGGAATAAAGTCATGCTATACTTGAGAAGGCAAAAGATAGACATCGCATTGTTGCAAGAAACGCATTTGACCCGAGATAAACTGGAGCTGGTAAAGAAAAAGTGGGGTGGAACGGTGGTGGGATCCACGTACTCGGCTTATGCCAGAGGTGTACTGATCTGGGTGGCGCCACATGTCCCGTTTCAACTGAGGCAGGAAATCTTGGATACTGAGGGGCGCCTGGCTATGGTAAGAGGGGCAATCGAGAATAAAGAGATGTGTGTAGTGAACACGTATGCCCCGAACCAGGGCACGGCAGAGTACTATCGGACTATGAGTGCCAGCCTGAGCTGGTGTGTTGGGAGTGCGGTGTTCTGGGGAGGGGATTTTAACTGTGTGTTGGAGCCGGGGATGGATAGATCCGACGATAAAGTGACTAGGCCCGCCCCGGCAGCCCGGGCGCTGCGGACGCTGCTGCGAGACTTCGAGCTCGAGGATGTGTGGAGGACTAAGCACCCCAATGTGAGACAGTACTCACACTACTCGGCCCCGCAGCAGTTGCACACCAGGCTTGATTATATCTTTGCCACATCGGATGTCTTGACAGAGGTGTCCAGGGCGGAATATAAAGCGAGGGTCCTATCGGACCACTCGCCATTGGTGGTGGGTTGGCAATATGGCCGCCCCAGAGCGCGGATCCCGACGTGGCGTCTGCGCGCAGAGGCGCTTAAAGACCAGGTTTTCAGGGAAGATATGCGGGAGGAAATAGCTAGTTATTTCGATACCAATACTGGCAGCGTTGATTCGGCGGGAACTCTGTGGGAGGCTTTTAAGGTTGTGATGCGAGGGGTGGCGATTGCCAAATCGAAAGGCTTGCAGAATGGGGTCCTGGTTGATTTACAGAGGGCAGAAAGCCAGTTGGAACGGGCGTTGAAGAGCGAGCCCATAGACAACGAGCTGGTGCTTAAACTGCAACAGCAGTGTACGGAACATTGGGGGAGGCTCTGTAACCTAAACTATAAAAAATATATTGAGAGACAACACGCGGGAGGAGACAAAACGGGCCGTCTCCTGGCATGGCTATATAAGAAAGAAACCCCGAGACCCCCGATTAGGACGATTACTAGAGAGGATGGGAAGCAGATAGATACCCAAGAGGGCATAAACGAACAATTTGTGAATTACTATAGGGAATTGTACGGGGATCCGGGTGGCGGTGACCGGGAGGATATGCTGGAGACCCTGCAAGATATTGGGCTGCCCAGGATAAGCACGGAAGAAAGAGAGGAATTAGATGCCCCGATAACATTGGAGGAGTTGGAGGCGGTTGTCCGGCAACTACCCACTAGTAAGACCCCAGGGACGGACGGCCTGCCCAGCGAATTTTACAAAACCTTTGGAGCGGAAGTGCTCCCCCCGATGCTTGATATGCTCAATGAGGCGTTCGAGACGGGGAGGTTGCCGGAATCGCTCAGAGAGGCGGTCATTGTACCGCTCCCTAAGCCCAATAAACCCAGGCATAGTTGTGGGTCGTACAGGCCAGTATCTATGCTGAATCAGGACAGCAAGATACTAACGGCTGTCCTGGCAAACAGACTGCGGAGGGTGATAGGCAAACTGGTACACCCGGACCAAACAGGGTATGTCCCGGGGAGGAATATTACCCAAAACCACAGACGCCTCCACCGGGTGATAGAGATGGGATCCATTAGCGACGGGGAAATGGCGATAGTGTCGTTGGATGCTGTAAAGGCCTTCGATTCGGTTAATTGGGGGTGGCTGCTGACGGCCTTGAGAGAATACGGACTGGGTCCAAGATACGTTAGATGGGCGGAGCTGCTGTATAGTGCTCCACTGGCCAGGGTCCGGACGGGGGCAATCATATCCGAGAGATGGCAACTCAGCAGAGGCACTAGACAGGGGTGTCCTTGGTCCCCGATGCTGTATATCCTGGCCCTGGAACCCCTGGCACTGTACCTGCGGCAGCAGTACGACATTGTGGGTATTGAGATTGGGAGGGAAAAGCATCTGATATCCCTGTATGCGGACGACTTGTTATTGTACCTGAGTCATCCGGAGGAGAATTTACAGTATATCCTGGACGTGATGGGGAGATATGCGAGGTTGTCAGGCATAGCGGTCAACCCCCAGAAGTCGAACATTTTCCCATTGGGCTGCTATACGGGTGTCCCCATAGAGAGGCTGCCGGTGCTACAGGTGCCCTGGGCAGTTAACACGTTTCGTTACCTGGGAATAGATGTCTACCACACGGTAGAGAAAGAACATAAGTGTAACACTGAGATGGCTGTTGAGAAGATACGCGCATGCATGAGTTTCTGGCAGAAGTTGCCCCTGGCGATGATGGGGCGTGGAGCAATGATTAAAATGGTGGTTCTGCCTAGGCTGCTACACTACTTTAGTAACATCCCATATATGATCCCTAAGGGTTTTTTTGCTAAAATAAATGGGGTTTGCAGAGAGTTCCTGTGGCATGGCACTCGAAACAGGGTAGCACTCTGGAAGTTGCAGAACTCTCATGAAAAAGGGGGAGTTAGACTCCCAAACTTTGAGGCTTATTACATAGCGAGCCAACTACAGTTTGTATCCAAATGGCTTTCCGACGAAGAGACCCCAGAACTTAGATTATTCGGGCATGATTGTGCCCCATTTTTCCTGAAGGAAGTCATTTGGTTGCCAGAAACTGTTACGAGAAAGTACCCGGCGATGGTGAGGCTGGGATGGAAGATGTGGAGACGAGCATGCAAACTGATGGGAGACCCACTCCCGTGTTCTCCGCAGATTCCACTAGTTGCCCTGGCGGGGGTAGACGGACAGCTGAGGGGGATTATTAGGACCTATTGGGAATCTGTGGGGTTGGTGACATTGGGTGATGTGTGGCAGGAGGGTGCCATCAGAGCGTTTGAGGAACTTAGCGGGGAGGTTGGATTACATGGAGGCCAATATGTAACATACCACAGATTGGGGAGGAAAATTCGGGAACTATGGCCTGAATTTACCTTGGCAGACGAATCGGAGGTTACGCTGGAAGGGATATACGACACGACGGAAGGGGGACATGAGATCTCTAGGTTGTATGAGATGGTGATGTTGAAGGTTGGGAAGGAATTGACAGGCCTACGATCGGAATGGGAGTGCGAGGTGGGGACCCAGATGGGAGATGGGATGTGGGAACGGGCTCTAAGATACCACAGGAAAGTATCTCGAAATGCCAGACTGCAGCAGGTACAGCTATATGTCACGCACAGAGCGTATATGACCCCACTGCGGATATCCAAATTCCGGAATGCGGGCAGACAGGCGTGCCCTAAATGCGACGAAGAAAATGCGGACATGACGCATATGTTCTGGGCATGCCCAGTGATCGAGGGGTTCTGGAGGGAGGTGGCGCGCAAGCTAGGAGAGAAAGGGGTCACGCTTGCCATAGACACCGCCTGGGCATGCCTGCTGGGTGGGTTTTCCAGACCTAGGAAGCAGAAACATGTGTGTAAACTGAAAGACTTGGCGTATGTGCTGGCCAAACGGAGAATAGCCATGGGCTGGAAAAAATGTAGCAAGCCACGGGTTGAGGTGTGGTGGAATGACCTACAGAAATGGGCGGAGGCCGAGACAGCAGTGTGGCAGGAGGCGAGTTGTATGTCTTGGGAGGAGGAACTGGCCTCTTTGATGGCATGGAGGACTTTGATATCTTGCATATTTGGGACAGGGATGGCTTCGGGAGGGTCGGATGACAACGAGGCCCGCTCATGTGCGGCAGATACGGAATGTGACATGGAAACTGGCTCGCGAGGGGGGAGGGATCAGGGAGGTAGTGCGCACTAATGATTAAATGCTTTATTGTAATATTGTTAATTGCACTACGGTTTGGTTTGTATTGTTGTTTGTGTTGAAAAATCAATAAACTTTTTTAAAAAAAAAAAAAAAAAATATATAAGGGCCCCTCAGGTGCAGGCTATTACGAGAAGTAGAAGTGGATTGGCTGCAGAGACTCCACGTGGCAGTGGCAACAGAGGAAGAAGAAAAGCAGAGGTGCCAGAGCTGCCGCTATATCAACAGCGGATGATGGTCCTCCCCAGGGAATCTCCAACTTTGATGGCCTTGATGCAGAGGTTGCGCGGCGGGAAGCATTATTTGGAAAATATTTCCCCATTGTAACTTGTACTCCTGTGGAAGGTGGGCACCGCAGTGTCACTGGCACGAGGAGCGCTCCTCGGGAACTGAAAAGAAGCAGTTTGCCATGCAGAACAATGCATAGGGAATCAGAAGGCAGGAACCGGCGAGTTCACTCTGTAAGCCCGGAACGCTCCGTAATCGCCTGCGGGCCATTAATGATAACTTAGAATACCGAACTGATACGTAGAAGCTAAAGTGGCACAATAAGAACTTTATGAACACACAAAAAGGTTATAATTATACTTATAAAGATCAAAGTAATTGCCAAAGCCAAAAGAGGGCAATATTAAAAGAAATTAACAAGAACCAATATTGCCAAAGATAAGAGGGCAATACTAAGCAAGTTGACAAGAACCATCATTGCCAAAGTCAAGAGAGGGCAATTCAGAAGCAAGCTAAGTGTACCCCATATTGTCTAAAAGAGAAAGAGGCTATAGTTGGAAAAGACCCAAACAAGCATTGTCTAAGCCAAAGAGAAGCAAGTGTGATAGAAAGCCATTGTAAGCATTTGGTTGATGCAAGAGTGGGAAAACAAGAGTGATAGAAAGTATTCATGAGGAGAGGAGCATAGCCTGTGTGGCATGTGGCAATCACAACTGTGGAACAACAGCTCCAATGTGTCTCACGTTTTCCCAGAAGTAGTAGTCAATAATGATGTTGAAAGTCAAAAGAGTGTGGGGTATAGCCGGTATATCGTGGGCTTAGACTCATGTGCTATAATGTAAGCAAACCTGCAGCGTTGCTCAAAATCCAGCAGTAATACCCTAAACCTCCTTTGATATACAGAGAAAATGATAAGGCCGAGCTGTCGCGGGTGCTCCAAAGACGACACCAGTCTGTTCCCGGCAGCTACCTTATAGGACGCCTTCTTGCCTTAGCATGTGATATAGGACTACAAACTTTGTGCTACTTCAACTTCATATCGTGGGATTCTTCCTTATTGTAGGAGCCTTGAGGAAGACCTAGGGTCCAAACACGTGTGATGGAACTTTCCTATATTGAACTGTTGATTAAAATTCTTACATTGAATCTGAGAAAGGGGATCTCACCCAGGTTATTGGACATAACTGTTATTTCTGTTATATTTGAATTGCCGTATATCCCTATATACGTTTGTTGTATGTATAACTGTAAGGCACAGATTCCTTTTGTTTGAGAGTTTCCTTTAGTTTATTTTGTAAGGCAGGGAAATTCTCTTCAGGGTAGGGATAGTGAGGCGTTTGTCACACCCTTTTGAGTTAATAAAATTGCATCTTATGAAAAACCTTTACCAAGTTGTCGGCCTCCCATTTCTGAACCCTCACAGTACTTAAACTCTTCAAGTGATGCAAGGTGTAAATCCCAGTTTGCAGTTCAGACGTATCCGATATTGTGTCCACCAGATAAATCTACTGAAGATCAGCTTGGAGTGTTGGTTTTTTTTTTAGAGTCTTTAGCTTCAAATGCTTCCATTTTGGTCGTCGCATTCAAATTTGTAAGAACTGTCGCAATGTAATAATGGACTGATTTTGTTGCTTTGGAATCATCCACTTGTAAACTTTTAAGTAACTTCCTAAGCTCAGGTTCAATCATTTCCTTGATTTCAACATGCTCTTTGTAGAATTCATCGATGATGCATTTGAAAAGTGCAAGCCTTAGTGACGTGTGTGTTTCAACTGCTTTTCTTACACACTTCCCTGATAGAATCTTCGACAGAACATTTGCGTTATGAAGTACAGTTAAAGTGGCCTCAATACATGTACCATATGAAAGAACAAATAGCTCGAAGCATCACCATTATTAAATGTAGCTCACCTGATCTAAGCATCCATTTCTTTGACAAGTCTTGCATAGCCATAACTAAATTTAAAACAGGCTTGTAAAGTCCAAGCTCCAATGTTACGACTGTTTTTGATTCTGGGTGACAAATTCTCAATGAATGTGAGCCGTGTTTGTGTGTTGGCTGGCTGCAATCTATGAGTGGGAGTACAATGACTCTAGTTTCTTTAGTTCGAGGATTGGAATTGTAAGCTGACCAAAACGGAACTGTAGTGAGTGGTTCTGACCGTCTCACATTCATCAGTCTCGGTTTCTTCAGTGAGATTACAATGTGTATCCAACAACTCCTCATCGAAACATTCTTGAAAATCACTCAATGACAAGACTTCCGTAATCATCCAAAGTAGGTCCTCAAAATTATTGGCATTTAAAATAACCTTATTCCTCTCTGTATAATGAGTGATTGGACTGCTTAAAGGATTCCGGGGGTCTACACCATTTGGGAATGTTGCAAGATATGACCTCAGAAGAGGACTGAGGAATTTTCTGCAATGATCAAAGTGATGATGGTCCTGATGACTTCCGACTCCTCCTTCTCCTGATAGACCACCAAAACTGTACCGTGCAAAGTTCCTTTACCATACGGAATATCCTCGAGGAAGTCAATGTTGTCAGCATAGCATACAAGGGAGGCATGGTATCACAAGTATTTCACTGACACAAGAGGTACAAGTTTCAAAACCTTTCTTAAATTCCATGAAAAACTACTTTGCCTTTTAGCAATGATGAGAGTAGTCTCTACCATCAAATAAATAAAATACAGTCCTAGTCAGTCTATGTTAAATCAAAATGGCCTATACTAAAAAACCTAATGCCTGCCCTATCTCTTATACAAAAAGTGTGTAAAGGGGAATGTCTATGCAAAGGAAAGTCAGTGTTATAACAAAGGATCAAGATGGCTGAGTCAGCTCTCCTCCCGATGTTGGGCAGCACAGAGTAAGGCGGCCTCCCGTTGACAGGAAGACACACTCTGGCTCAGGTTATCAAAAAAAGGCAGTGCAAAACATGAGTCGAGGCCCACTTGGCCTTCCACGTTAAAGACACTTAATGTCACCAAAAATGTTCTTTCATGGTTCAATAAAATTCACGTAGGACTCCCGCAGCCAGGCTCGGACCTCGCAATCACAGCAGTTCATGTGGGTCTCCCTGTGTCGGTCCTCTCAAGACATCAATAGTTCACATAGGTCTCCCTCTGTCTGGCTCAGACCTCTCAAGAAAAGTACCCGATTCAACATAGATCTCCCTTAAACGGACTCGAATCTCGCAATCACTGCACTTGCAGAGGCTCCATTCCCGAAGCTTTATTCACATTCATTAGGGAGTTCCCTTCCCCTAACTAATTTCTTGTTCTAGGTCTCCCTAATTTGGGCTTGGATCTTTCACTGATGTCAAAGAGTTTTGAATGTGCAAGGCTTTTCCACAAACCTCCGCAGGGCCACGTCGACTTTCACTTCAGCTCTCCCTTATGGTATTTGCCCCAGTGTCTCTTGGTCTTTGTAGTTCCACAACACAATCAGAAAAGTTCACGGTAGGCTCCCCCCAGCCGGGCTCAAGTCTGCTTTATAGTTCACATCACACATTTAGAAGAGACTTTCGAGTGGGCTGTTTCCTTTCGCCGGAACACTCTGCTACTCTGTATCACTGGCTTCACAGTTACCGCTGACTTTAAAGTTCACTGCAGGTTTGCTTTCTTTCGCATCTCAGCATGCGAACAACCTTAAATTGTGAGATACACTGTTGCATCTTTAATCTTTCCTATATACAAACTGGCCTTTCATGTCTTTCCTCCAAGTCGCTGGTTGTGTGCATTCTTTTCTATTCTCTGTGGCTTTGATTCACGAGTCAAGGTTAATATCACAGGGTTGGCCTTGCCTCCCAAACTCTGCTGTTCACCTGGGAGGGTCAATGGCGTCCTTGAAATCCAATGCTGGGTTCTTCTTGTCTGGGTTTTGGCTTTCTCTGTGTATCTCTCACGGTTTCTCGGTGGCAACGATCTCCTGCAAGGATGTTCAGGGTTTACCAGCTCCTCACTCTGGTCCCTCGATCGGTCGTCATGTTCCAGTGGGTCCGCCTTTGCCCCGGAAGATCTGCTCCTTCTCATGATCCACCTTGCTCAGAGTGTGTCTGCATGTTCTGCCTTTTATCTCTGTGGGGGAGCTAATGGGTATCAGATGTACATGATGATGGTCAAGTCCCTGACTTTCCCTCAACTTACTAACGGGACATGTCCAATGGGATATGTAAGGGTTAGTCTCTTTATTCTCAGTCCACCTCTTCCTCAGCCCATTGTTGGTGTAGAAAGGATGGGGGGAAATGGGAACCTTCGGAGAATCCTATAAAAGAAGATGGGGTATGGGCACGGGAAAGGGGGGGTACCGCTTCTCACCTCCACTGCCAGAGGATCCCTCACCCAGGCGATCCTCCAGCACTGGTCCACCCACAGGGTCAGGATCCAAAGGCGATGGCCATGCCCTGGCCACCTGAAAGAGAGATATCCCTGGGGACTAGCAAATAAGACACCCTTTGGTTTCTCACACAGCAGCACAATAGACATATCTGCCACTGACCAACCTTGAGGGAAAGTAAGATCCTCCATAATCATCCATGCTTTTTAATACGTCCGAGGCCATCTGTGTCTCAAACCGAAGGACTTTGGCATAATCTACAGAAGCTACCATGCTATGCAGAGTTGTTCCCAACTGCCACTTGCAAGTGCATTTTGCAGGTATGCCATGTGGTAAAGTGCACATGTAGGAAGCTTGCTGTGGTGATAGCAATTCAAATATAAACATATGTGACAATTTATGAGCCCTGTTCATTACAGTGGTATCCCGGTTTTCTGAATTACTTTTCATATCCTTCTGTCCTTGAAAGCACCACTTGTAAAAAACAAAAAACTTCCTTTGAAGAAAATCTTCCGAATTCTCTTCTTCAAAACTTCCAGTGAATTTCCATTTTTCACAAGTTAGTATGACTCTCTGAAATCGTAGCTGCTTCAAGAAGAGTTCTCATATTTTTCTCAATATCCTCATATTCTTCTAAACCACTAATTTCCCCCATTGGTGTTACATTGCCTTTAAGGAGAAAGCCACTGATTGAAGATACAATTTCAACATTTGTTGCTTCTAAGACAGTTAACTTGGCTGCAACTTTCCGCTTTGTGTAGGCTTGCGTCGTAAGACATTCACTACATGCATGTTCCAACATAGCTTGTGATATGCAATTGCCCTCGCATGGGGGTCTCCAGGATCTGTACAATTGCTAAGACGAATCTTCAACAGTTCTACTGCTCTCTTTAAACCTGCTGAATAATTTGCTTTCAAACATAATTTTCTTTTTTCCCTTCTTTATTGCAAAGAAGCATTATTTCTTTCATACGTAGGTATTTTTGATCTTGTAGTGTAGCTTTGTTCTACTTCTTCCTCTTCTTCATGGCTGGAGATATAACTGCTCACCATACCACCTTTTGCTTTGATCCATGTTTGCCTTAAGTGCACATTGCTTGTAGCATTCCCAATGGCACGTTTTTCCATTTTTCAGTTCAGGTGTTAAGATGCCTAATCATAGACACTCGGCTCTCTTCGTAATACACTCTATAACCTTTTTATAACATTTTGGATTAACCAGGGGAGATTTCTTTCTTTGTTGACATAAGATACACAGAAAAAAAGTCGGTTATCTGTTTTCTTTTTTCGGCTGATTGTGGAAGTTCTACTTTTAAATGACTTTGGAGACCTGAAGGTATTGACATTTTGAAAAGAATTATTTTACTGGAAGATAGAAACAAATTTCACGTTTCAACTGCTCATAAATAATTTTCAGTAGTCTTGCAAATTACCAGAATCTGTGACAAAATAGACAGGAAAAAATAATAGAAATCATGAAAAACTAACTTCGAACAGAAACCTCTAAACAATAATAGCTATCAAATTATTTTAAGGACCTTCCTTATTCACTTTTTATGGTGAACAAAAAAAGGTCCTTAAAAAATATTTGATAGGATTATTCTGAAAGGAGTTATAGATCAAATTCTGATTCATAAATTGACGCAGCGGCCCTCTTGGATTAACGTCACACCTGCCTTTTGCCACAAATTCAGACAAAACACCAAGCAATCCATTATTATATGCTTTGTTTGCAATGCAACCACGGTATTACATATGCTCCTCGACTATATAGGGCACAAATGAGACTGAAAGGACTGGGGAAACACTCATGCAACCATCTTGGCTAGGAGAACTCCATCATTGATTTGCTAGATTAATTATTAAATGGATGAATCCTTCTAAGATTTCAACAATATGTTGCAGGTATATTTCAATCCTGTAAAGGTTCATGGACCATATTTTTAAATACAAAACTATAGTGATATAAACCAAGGACAAGCAGAAAGGTTTATGTCATATATATTTAAGTAAACCGGTACCGACCCCCAGCACAGCTTCTCCCTTGACCATTCTCCACCAACCACTGTGCTTGGAATCCAAAGCATACAATACATTCTATAAGCTACATTCCATATAGAGTGTTGCTAGCAACACACTCTTTACATAACAGAATACAAAATAACATAGCTCCCTTCATTTAACTAACATCCTCTTCTCAATCACAGCTACCACACGGATAGGATCAGAATATAATAAATCTTGCTTCTTCTTATTCACTCCCTTTTTAATCCTCACCAGTCACCACATTCAACTCTCAATTCTTTCTTTCCCCTTCTCATATTCTCTCTCATCACCCACCTCCCTTCCTTTTCTTTCAAGTTTCTCCTCAATTCATCAACCACACAATCCGATTCTCTCTCTTTCCAACCAAGGTGGGCTAATCTTGCATCCTCATGAGTTCAAATGGACTCACACCAGTTGCGGAATGGGGTGACATACAGAATGGCCACTTTCTTGTCCATTCTGCATGCTCCAACCATACGAACAGCGTCCATAACACATCTATTCATCCTTTCCACCATTCGGTTCCCTTCTGGATGGTAGAGAGCTGACCGCTTATGCTGCACACCACATTTCTTCAGGTACACCACAAAACATCCACGTGTTAGTATACTTCCTGGAAGACCTTCCCTCGCAAAATGTTTCTGAATAAATTCAACAATACTCTCACCACTAATCTCCCTTACAGTTTCAAACTCTGACCATCGCAAGAGCACATCCACCAGCAAAAGAACATATTTCCTGCGCTCATGCCCTATCTCTAACGGCCCTTGAATATCCATAGCCACTTCTTCACATGGAATAACAAACTCCACAATAGGCTGACCTTTGGCCTATATATCTTTACCCACTTTAGTACATTGAATGCAATTGGCCAATCTTCGTTCAACATCTCTATCAAACCCTGGCCACCAGTCATCGCTCCTCGAAATAGCATTTGTCCTGGTCACACCTACATGTTCACTATGTGCCAGATCAACAATTTTGCCCTCAATTCCATCTGGGATTACAGCACGTTCCCACTGGAACATAATACCATCCACCATACTCAATTCTTCATGCACTTCATTACGCCTTTTCACCTTGGTGTAACTCCTCTTTTTTCTGCCATATAGATTCCATGTATGCCTTTACTTGCACAAGAACCACATCTATGTTCATTGCTTCCAACCACTCCTCCTTGCTTACAATTCCCTCATAGTTTACAAAAACTATTTTGGATACAACATCTTCTTTGACTTCTTCATTATGTCTACCCAACCTTGACAAACAATCGGCCAGAATATTCTCTCTCCCTGGTATCACTGTATTTCAAATATGTACCTTTGTAACCTCGTAACTCAACTAACCACGCACCTATATACTTTGTCCAAACCCTTACTCTCAAATATAGCCTTAGGTGGTTTGTGATCCGTTCTTATGATAAAATCAATACCCCATAATAGATTTCTGAACCTTTCAACTGCCCAATGACACACTAATGCCTCTTTTTCCAGAACCCGCATAGCTCTGTTCGGCTCCTCAGGCATGTACAATAATTTCCTCCTCTTCAGAATCTTTCACCTGTGACAAAACCGCACCAATGCCATTGTCACTGGCATCTACAGTAACAATACTCATTCTGTGTTTATCTAAACTTACCAATGGTCAGACCAAATCAATATCCTCCTTTGTGGTGTTAAACTCCTCCTCACATTTTCTATTCCAAGAAAACTCCTCACCTTTGAGTAACTTTCTCATCTAGCCCACTTTATCAGCATAATTATTCACAAATTTCTGATAGAATTCAATCATTACCAGAAATTCATGTAATTATCCTTTTGATTTGGGCCTTTCCACCTCCTTTATTCCAGATACCATACTGCACTTGGGTTTCACGTTATGTCCAGATACTTCACAACTAAGATACTTGACTTATCAACTTTAAATGTACACTTTTCCTCGGTCAATGTTAGTCCTTTATCATCCAAAATTCTGAGCACTTCATCCCAAATTCCATCTTGTTCACCTTCCAGAAGGCTGAAATGAATTGAGTTCCCCGGTCAGACACCAATACGGATGGGAAACCGTGCAGCCAGACGATTTGTTCCAGGAATATCGTGGCTAGAGCAGCAGCGGTGGGGAGTCCCTTCAGTGGAATAAAATGTGCCATTTTGGAGAACAGGTCTACCACGATCAATATTGTATTAAACCCATCACAGGGTGGCAGATCGGTAATGAAGTCCATAGATAATGTATGGCATGGTGTTGGTGGTACTCCCAACGGTCTCAACAATCCTGTGGGGTTTAATTTTTGGGATTTGTTTTGCGCACAGACACCGCAAGTTGTAACGAACCGGGCAACATCTTTTCTCCAAGAGGGCCACCAATAGTTTTTATGGCTCTTGGCTCTAGTCTTTGCGATCCCAGGATGTCCTTCCACCAATGACTCGTGATAGTTTGCTATTATCTTTGTTTGCATTTCCTTGTCTTGAACATATAGCCTTCCTTGAAAGTATGGTAGATTATCTTTGATGGAGTACTGGTCCCCCTTACTCAACCATTCCTTTTCGGCAGTTTGGTCCATCTGTACTCGGGGATCAGTCTTCCCAGCAGGTAATGACAGCAATCTGATGTTGAATAATGGCTATCGGTTCGGATGGATTAAAGGCGTCTTTGTCCTCTCCCATACGTGATAGGGCATTTGCCTTTCCGGTACGCACTCCTGGTCGGTAAGTTATCACAAAATCGTACTCGGCAAAGAAGAAAGCCCAACGGAGTTGATGTGAAGATTGAGCATTAGATGTTTTTAAATATTGCAGGTTACGGTGATCTGTGATAACAGTGACCGTGTGTCTTGCCCCTAAATGGTGGTGTCTCCAAGTTTTGAAAACTTTTGAAAGGTCATAACCCGAAGGGTATTACCCGATACTCGAAAAATCCGCATTTGGTCCGGAATGCTGTTTTCCACTCATTGCCACTTTTGACACGTACGTGGCGATAGGCCCCCCGAAGATCTACTTGTGTAGATTCGAGTGCCCTTTACCTGATCGAGTAATTCGGGGATGAGTGGAAGAGGATACCTGTTCTTAACCGTGATTTGATTCAATGCCCTGTAATCGATGCACGTTCTGAGGTCGCCTTCCTTCTTGGGTACGAAGAAGACCGCTGAGGAAGCAGGACACTTAGATGGACGGATGAATCTGTTAGCTAGCTACTGGTCTAGGTAGGTTCTTAGGTGTTGATTTTCTTGCTCCGTTACAGCGTATATTCGATTCACGGGGTTTGAGGTATCAGGTCGATCTGGCAGTCGTAAGGTCTATGTGGAGGCAGGGTGTTTGCTTGTTCTTTTTGGAATACGTCTCGATAGTCCAAATACTCCGGAGCTAAGGCACAGCAAGACCCAGAAGCGTTTTTGCCTTGATTTTGCGATTCTGCAGGTCCTTATGGTAACAAGTTTTGACGCATTCTTGCGGAAAGGTCAGCACTCGTGTCTTGCAGTCTATTTTGGGATTATGGTTTTCTAGCCACGGCATTCCTAGGATAATCTGGAACTGTGATGCCCCAATAAGATCAAAGGAGACGTCTTCCCGATGACCGTCCTGACACATCAGCATAACTTTATCGGTGTATTGCGTTACTGGCCGAGATGACAATTGAGAGCCATCCACTGCCGTTACATTTTCCGCTTGTAGTTTCTGCCGAAGAGGGAGGCCTATTTGTGCAGCTAGATCCCGATCAATATAGTTACCCAGAGCTCCACTGTCAATATACGCCTCCAAATCGTGTACTCTTGATGGTTGCTGGTGGTGGACTAGGAGTACCGGAATGACTAGATGTGAGGTCTGAACTACTTTCTTCATTTCGATCGACAAGTGGACCCCTACACTTGTCGGGCGCTGGAGTTTTCCGGGGTCTGGTCTTGTTTGTCATTGCTGTTATCCGTTGCACCTACAGTTTTCTTGGGAGGTTTTATTGGACAATCCCGAAGAAAATGCCCTGCCTTGCCCCAATATAGGCAAAGTTGTTGTTGCCTCCATTTTTACTCTTTATGCCTTGGATATAGGGGCCATTAGCCCCCCGATCTGCATGGGTTAGGTTGTTTCATGAGCCTTGACTTGGTTGTCCCTGGGTTGCATATAAACCGACCTTCCTTCAGTTCTTGTGCAATCCATTTTTCGGTCTTGTAACCTATGATCCAGTTGCAGCGCCAGATTAATATATTCTGCACAGCATTCAGGAGGGTTGACCACTTGGGCTAGTATGTCCTTTAATTCCCCACGTAGTCCTCGGTAGAATAATGTGGTTCCCTTTTCTTCAGGCCAGTTGGTTTGTGCAATGAGGCGATTAAAGGTGGCTCTGTACGTTAGCAGATCCTGATTTCCCTGTTGTAGGGACAAGAGTTCGTTATCCAAGGCCTGTCCCTTGGACGTGTCCCGCGAACAACTTTTCCAACTCCCTTTGAAATTACTCAAAATTGTGGAGTACTGGGTCATCCTGGTTAACTAATGGTATGCACCAGTCTGCTGCGCTGCCTCCTAAATATGACAGTGCGAAAGCAACTCTGGCACTATCATTAGGGAAAGCTCCAGGACGGCACAAAAAGTGAAGGCGACACTGATTCATAAATATGGCATATTTGTTGGGGTCGCTGGTAAACCGTTCAGGTGGGGCCAATGGTACAGCCCCCGGGAGTACCACTTGAACTGGTGGTGATGGTGGTAAAGGGGTTGGTGCGATTCCAGGTAAAGGGACGTGCCCCGTATGAGTTTGAAGCACCTGTCTTGTAGTTCGTCAGTTCGTTCACGAGCAACAATTAGATTCCTCCTTAGAGCATTTATCTCTGGTCTGGAGGCATGCACTTAAGCCCGCAATTCCCCCAGCAATTGGGCCAACTGGTCAGTCTCTGAGGTATTCATAACGCCCAGGCAGAGATTCGGAGAGGCTTCGCGTTCTGTTACGCTCACCTGGTCTCTGCGGGGTCGTTGGGGCACGGTTGGAGCCCTGCCAGGACTTGGCTCCCTTGAATCGACTCTCTTCCCCAGCTGCTGCGAAATCGAAGACTCGAGATGCCGGTACTGCCCGTTAGAGAAGTTGAGAGGCAGTGAGAGTGGCGTGGTGGTGTCGTGATCCCTCTCAACCCTTTTGTGCCAGAATGAAGTGAGCAAGAGTTTGACAATGCAAGCTCACCTGTTTTAATGTAAGGATGAGCTCTCTTGCTTTCTCTCAGCAGGGGTGCCGTGGATGGAGCTAGTTGCGTCAATGGTCCTTAGCGTGGAGGTCCAAACCGACTGCGACCTATTCCGTCTTGAAGGTAGGTTTTTATAACAATGATTATTGTCCGTATCCTTTGTGGTGATTTTCCCAAATGATTACTCTGCTTAATGTCATATTGTCCTTTCCTCTCTCTCTAGGTATGAAGATGGCCCACGAGTGCGTGGAGATGGATGAGGGTCCAAACCGGAAAACCTACACGTGATAAGTTGACTTTCCGGATGATGCGCCAAGTTCGTGAGTTGCGCTGGCCAGCGTTTAAAGTTTATACAATTGCTAACCTTGTGCTCGGTCTCCTTTGCAGGTGATGGCAAGCGGTTCTCCGGACTCCTGCCGGATGCCAGATGAGAAGATCCGCGAGGATGCTGCGCCGGAAGATGACCCCGTGCTGATTGGGAGTTCGGGACAGGTAAGTTCAAGGCGCCGCCCGAAGTGGATTCGAGGAGACAGGTAAAAGGCGTGCGGCCGCTTCTGGGTTGGAAGCGAGTAGAAGTGCTCCAAGCGATGGTGAGGCTGATCTCAGGTAAGATGCGCGCGGTAGCTGTAGAGTGGGAAGTGGACAGCACTGTAGATGCTCGTGCTGAACAGGTAAGGATCTGTAGACGACAGTAAGTGTTACGCTGCACAGGCAGACTAACACGAAGCGCCAGCATGTGGGGGGCTGGCTTATATAGCCTTGCCCCAGCCACTCCCTCTAAGCCCTGCCTTGTGGCCCCACCTTGCCACTCCCCCTGTCTTCTGCACATGCCTTCCATCCATTTGTATGGCCCCGCCCGGCCCAGGTGCACGTGCCCCGAGCATACTGTGTGCAGAGCACACTTTGAAATGAGCTTGGTGCTTTGGGCACCAAGACTTGGTCCATTGGGACCCTGCAGGATATAATGTGGATGGCCCTTGACCAGTAGCCATGACCCACAATTTGATGTTGCATGCCACACATTTTCCCAACTCCCTTCCTTAACACATTTCTAAATTTCTAACTCACTGTGGACTCCACACGCAGAACCTGGATGTCAGTATTGGGATCTAGTGTTATAATAAGTCTCTTTTGATCACGCCATCCCAGTAGTGTCATACCTTTCTTGGTTACGTACACTTTTCCTTGTGCACACCTCCCTTTGAACTCTAAATTAGCTTCAAAGTAACCAAGTAGGTCAATCTTATCCTGGTTGCCGCCCCCAGGGTTGACATCAGGCTCTAACAAATTCTGGATATCACCTTCCATACCTTGCTCAAACACCATCCTAGACATGAGAGACATTTTGGAACCAGGGTCAACCATCATTAACATTTCCCTTTCATTCACCCTGACACTCGCATATGGACGCTCACACTTCTCATCCACATCAGCCAAAGATCATATCAGATCATCCACATCCTGGCCCATACGGGGGGATAAAGCGCTTCTTCCACATTCGAGTAATAAAAAAGAGCCAATGGTCTTAGGTGTGCAAATGCCCCCTTTTAACAAGCCTTCGTGACAGTGAGATCCTGAATCAGTAGTGCTAGCAAAACCTCTTTACGAACCATGTGGCTCCCTGTGAACTCAAATGCATCATCTGGAAAATTACATTATAGAAGCATTTATAACAGCAAGGCGACTTATTGAACTCAGAGATTTATACGCTTGACAAACCTACAAAGTCGTTCACGGGCATAATGCACTAAATTCTTTCCACCTTAATTTCACAGACCATTTCGGATTTTTAAATAACATTAAGAAATTATTTTACTGCCTTGCATTCATCAGTCAGACCCGATATCTCCCAAACCTCAATTCAACCATTTCAGAAACCATGGCAAGGGGCACACGCCCATGTCTCAACTGCTCACTATGCAATAGCATTTGCAAAGGGTCTTCATCGGCACACTAGGGAATGGGGAAAGATACCCCACATACATTATGTGCCTTGTCAAAGTTACTACAGTGTCTATTTAATTCTATATCCATGTGCACAAGTATAGGTAGTGCAGATCAAGATCTCTCCGAGAGCGGATTATTGTGCAAAAGAAATCAAACAATCGAGAGATATCAATAAAATCTACAGTTGCCCTTCACTTCCACCTTCAAAAGCATACAATTGCTCAACTAAATTCGGAGCCGTGGATTTAATCCCTCACCAATCAAAGGGCAGAGACAGACTTCAGTTATTTAAAAAATGTGGGATACCGACTGGATATGGCATTTCTAGTCTCAAAATCATGGAGCGATTAATGAGAACCTCAACGGGCACACTTGTCTTTAAACTAGGGAAACTATCACACAGGAGTTCCCCCATTTCAAGCAATGCATCAGTTGTTTTTTCTTGGTGGCAAATTGACTGGTTGTGAAGTGTGAACTCCCTCAAATAATTCTAGGGGAACTGAGGGAAAAGACACAAGCACTGTGGATGCAGGTTTGGGCAAAGCTCATTTTGGAATTGGTTACCACGCATGAACTCTAGGTGTAGGATTTGTAGCGGAGGCATGGTATCACAAGTATGACACTGACAATTTGTAAAACTTGAATTGACGTTTCTGGGTTTAGAAAAACTCCTACTTTGCCTAAAATGGGGGTAGTCTCGACCATTAAACGATTAACAAAACAGTCCTAGTGGAGTCCATCAAATCAAAATGGACTATGCTAACAAAACCTAATGCCTGCCCCTCAAGGAGAAATGTACGAAAAGGAAAAATCTGTGTTTAAAAAGATAAAATGTGGCTGAATCAGCTCTCATCCCCACGTTAGACCACACAGAGTAAGGTGATCCATGCAGGCATAGGATGACACAAAATGGCTCGGGTTTTCAACACAACAAACAGTTCCAATACGTGGATCTCGCCACACCTGGCCTTCTACGTTAAAGTCTCTCTTTCCAGACTTTCAAATAATATTTTTTTAAAAAATTCATTCAGGCCACCGTCCGTCGAGTTCACGTGGGTCCCCCTCTGTCAGGCTTAGACCTCTCACAACAAAGTTCACACATAGGTCCCCCTCTGTCTGGCTCAGAGCTTTTTAGAACGCAGTTCAACAAGACTTGGAAGGGGCTCCCCTTCACCAAGCTTATTACACTTTGGGTCTCCCTCAGTTGAGCTCAGACCGCTTTCGGATGTTGAAAACATTCAAATGTGTGCGACTTTCATTACAGACCTCCGTAAGGCCAACTTGGACTAAAGGTTCAAGGTTCAACTTTTATTCTCCCCTTCTCTAGGAATTAATTTTGCTTACTTCGCTTTTGCAGTTAATTTACTTTGTTGCAAACCATGCACCTGTCACAGAGACTTTTGAGTGGGCTTATTCCTTTTTGCCAGACCACTCAGTTACTTAGTATCGCTGATTTCACAGCCGTCCTTATTTCCAAGCTCATTCACAGGTCTGCCTTTCTTTGCGTCTCATCCACACGCATGTAGCTTTCACTTGCGATATAATGTTGCCACTTCAAACGCTCTTTAACACACACAGGTGTCTCAGGTCGCTTGCCAACTCACCGGCTGTGTGCGTTTATTTCTTGGTTTTACGATTTCCAATTCACAAGTCAAGGATATTGCCACAGGCTTGGCCTCACCTCCCCAACTCGGCCGTTCACCCGGGAGGGTCACTGGCATCCTGAAAACACAATCCAGCTGTCTGATGTGGGATTTGGCCTTCTCCATGTGTCTTTCGCAGCCTGTCGGAGGCAACGACCTCCAGTAGGAAACTCTTGGGGTTTTCGACCCGCTGCTCTCGCCCCTTGCTCCGTCGCTCTGCTCCAGTAGGTTCGCCTTCACCCTGGAAGTGCTGCTCATACTCGTGTTCTGCCTTGCTCAGAGTGTGTCTCTAGGTTTTGCCTTTTATCTGTTCGTGGAGAGATAATTGGTATCAGGCATATGCACTTAAAGTCAAGTTCCTGACTTTGCCTGACCCAATTAACGGGGCATGTCCAGTACGGTGTATGAGAGTTAGTCTTGTTACTCTCAATCACCCTCTTCCTCAGCCCAGTGTTTGTGTAAAAAGGGGGTGGGGGATTTGGGACCTCAGAGAATCCTGAAAAATAGGATGGGTTACATGAACAAAAAAGGGGGGGAATACCGCGTCTCACCATCGGTTGCCTCACCTCCTCTCGCCGAAGACCCCTCCATCCAGGTGATCCTCTCGCACTGGTCCACCCACTGGTCCTGGCCATCTGGATGAAAAATCCCTGAGTACTAGCGGGTGAGATACCCTTTGGTTTCTCACAGATCCAAGGACAATTACTGAAATAATCAGAGAGTGGTTGGGAGGTTGTGGAACACTGGGAATGATGATGATGCGGCATGGCTGAAGTGGGTGGGGTCATATCAGTTTTGTTAAACAACGGCACATTTGTTTTCCTTTGACGTAACCATAGTGGTATGGTTTGAATTTGTGTTGCAGGCCACTTGGAAAGGGGAGCGTTTCCCGAAACATGGTATAGTGTATTATTGGGACGCCATTTCTCTGGGTAGACCAGGCAGCCAGATTCTTCAGATAGAGATGATTCACAAATTGGGAGCTTTTCTTCTTGCATGAACCCTCAGGTTTCCCCACATGGAGCCTGGAATACGTCAACTCCACTGGAACCCAGTGAATGATCTCATAAAATGAAAAGCCTTCCCTGCTATTCATCTAGCATACTGAGGCAATGGCCCAATGTTATCTAGATTAGCACTACAAAGTAGCCTAGTGTATACACATTCTACAAACTACAGGAATGGAAATAAATTGAAATGAAAATGTTCTCAGGCGAACCACTTTTCTGCACCACAACGGGTTTTAGGTTATCCAATTAAGAAGTGACAAAACACCTGGCAGATGTTGAACTGGCTGCTTAAAGATCTACACAATTTATAAACTCATCCTCCAATAACAATATTCTCGTATTCCCTTCATCTTAAAAATTCCAATACACAGGCTCATGTCTTCAAAGTTAGCCCACACTTGTGTAGCACATCCTTTGCCGCCCTCCCCTCCTGAACTAGGCTGTTAGGACTGCATCACTTATCTGAAGTGTGTGATCCTGGGCAAATCCCTTTACCTTGCTGGGCCTTGGCTGCCAAAACGAAAGGTCTCTAGTAGCGATTTAACGTACACGGTCCACTACTCTGTGAAGCTTCACTCATGGTACTGAACCACTTTAATAATCACGGAATATGGCCATTTCTTGCAATGTAACATTCCAGGATTCCCTTGAGCATTAAAGACTGATATTGATCCTTGTTATTGCATTTTCTCTGCCACTGTAATGTCAATTATGCAAAGTAGGGGTCCCAGTACACCTTTTGCCACACTAGGTTTTGCAAATCTTACAACTGGCCCTACGCCAAACCTTCTCCCAATTCCTCCAATTAGAGTCTGTAGGTAGATAGGCTTGGAGGACGGGCCAATTGGGCATCCCTGTGCATTTCGTGGGGAAGCGGCAGCAGCCTTTTGGTCCCCCTTGGGACGGATGTCCTGCTTGTGGACCTGCTTCCAATCTTTTGAACTTGGGCTACCCTCGCCATCTTTGTACCTGAAGGACTGGCTTAGAGGGCACATGGCCAGGGAGAAGAGCATTGGCATAAGACTCTCCTGCTCAAGAGCAGACCTGCATGACTGGCAGGCTGGCAAGGGGCACGCGGGCTACCCAACCACGGCTAAAATGGAACAGCTTTTCTATCATGCAATGCCCCATTGAGGACATCACTGCATCATAATACAATCGGTATTATCTATTAGCAACCTGGGCAACATGCTGGGATCCTAGGAGCCAATCAGGATCTAAGGCATCCAGGCAATGTTCAGTGGCGCAGTCATGGATGGTGTTGCCTCTCAGGATTCCATGTGCCATCTGTCGGCTCCCCCTCCCGGTAGATGTCCCTGCACTCTCCGCCTCCCTTTTATGCTCCATGCTTGCGCGAGGCCGCATGGCCACTCACACTTTCCATACCCCTCATTCCGTTGTCAATCGCACAGCATTACAACGGAAAGGCGCCATTATTAAAACCGCTTTCTTGCTGCTTTCTTTTTTCAAAAGATATTCCTTATCCAAGCACCCAGCTAAAGGGCCGGGTGCTAATAGCATTATTACCTGCAGCCTTGGGCAATACCGCTCGTTAAGAGCCCTTAAATCCACTTTTTTATTTATAGGTCTCTACATGGTTTACAAAATCTAAAACCTTTAGCCATTGCATTATGTCAAAAGTTCAAACACTTTAAAATGGCATTAAAAAGGAAAAAGAAAGAAAAGTGCAAAACCTTCAAAGCAAAAAACCTAAGATAATAGTACTCGAGTCAATCCTAATATGAGTTTAGCAAGCTCTTACTGAACCTTCAATTCTCTTAGTTCTCTCCCTCCTCCACCTTTTCTAGCAATGTCATTTCATCAATGTTCTTAAATATGACCAACACAAGTTTAGTCAATGCCAGGTTAATGTGGATTGTTTTCTCCTTCTATGGAAATCTGCCACCATCTTCTACGTCTCTGGCACTGTACGCTCTCAAGCTCTCTCCCAGGAATAGGTCTCCGGCATGTTAGGATCAGATGTTTTAGAGATTCCCTAGAGTCTATCTGTTGACACAGTCTACAAGTGGTTGATCCATTTTGATTTCTCCTCTTACGCATCGTTTCGCTCGTAGGCAAACGTTAAATCCGAACCGCGTGGATGTCGATTGATAAAACCAATTCGGAAAAAAGTCTCAGATGCATTGATAGCACATTTCATTTTCGGGACCCAGACCAAAACTTTTTATAATGTTTGTACTTAGGAATTTCCTCTTGTGTTTCTATCCAGTCTCTCATGAATAGTTTGTTCTTAGTTTTAATCGCCTCATGTGCACTTGCTTCGCTTGGGCCCATAAATCGGGCTTCCGCAGTCTTAACTAAAGTGTTGCCCAGCATGAAAGGGAAGAATGCATAATTAACTGTATCAATTGTTTACCTCATATGTACTTAATGCACCCACTTAATGTGTTGCATATGCACTTCTCACATAAGAATAGATATCTCCCACCCAGTCCCACACCTGAAGATTAGGTTCAGACGCACCCACCAATCCAAACTATACTCAATAGGATACAGTTGGATAGCGCAACACCACCAAATCGAGTCGGCCACCAGGAACCAGCAACATCCCAACCCACAGCAACATCCGAACCCACAGGTATACAACTCTAACGGAATCATAAGTACCTGAACCTGGATACAGACCCCACTAACCCAACCCTCAATCTTCTGCTTACTTAAACCCCCACAACCATCTCTCTCCCAGCAATCAGCACGCACTTTGCCACACCGCATCAACAACACATAAACTTCACCCACAGTACTCGAGGCCTTCATCCGATCCGATACTAGCACCAAAGCCCAGCACTCGGTGTATACCGAGCTGAAGCTGCCAACAGCACACCACACCTCCCACTCTCCTTCTCCCCTCCTCCCAACTAACCCTAACCCCACCCTGCCTGTTTAAAGATCCGCCAGAGCGCCTGGGGACCAATTCCGTTGGTGACGGTGCGGTATACAAGTACCGATAACATAACATGTAGTGTATCACTTAAAATGGAATGATTAGATACCACTTACATGCAAAAGCTTCCCAAATGTGCATGTAAAATATTGCAGAGCCCTCTTGTGCAGACAGTTGTTCAAGGCATAGATGAGTCTCACCGCACTCGAATCGGTACAGGCAACAGCCAGGAACATCCAGCTAGGAATGAATCCTATCAAAATGCCAGAATAGATGAATACTACTCTCGAGCAATACGCTGGAAACGTAGGGGAGGAATCCACAGACCTAACAATTTGAAAGATAATGGATTGTCACATCGGAAACATTTGATAAAGCACAGCAGACGGTCTTAGAATTGTTACAAGAGTCAACATTACTCATGGCCAGTCAAGACCATGAGATAACACGGAAACCAGAGCTAGGGACTGAACTTTTTGGGACTGTGTGCCTTGAAAACGACCAGAGGGTTCGAAACACGTGGCGGCTGATCAGAAACTAAAGAATAAATACATCTATATACATCTGAATTGATGCAGTGATATATTCTTGATATCATTGGACTTCTTACAAATTTAAGGGGTCTAAGAGCGCGAGATACCCTCCCAAATCAGTAACTTTTCGAGAATGAAAGTATGTTTTCCAACCATGGCCAGGAAGGGCATATGAGATTCTTCAAGACTTATTGCTAGGATGGTCAAAAGAGAAAGCAAGGGTTGTGAAACATATTACACTAAACTAATTCAGAGCTTTGGAACCATCAATCTGCTTGAATAGCAATCCCACCATTTGTGTTAGATGACGCAACTGCATCCTTATTAGATTACCCGGTGTGGCAAAAGGTTTGCATGCTATCCTTAGTTCCGTCCATTATTTAGAGGAATGTAAGCAATATTCAATCAACACTACAGCTAAATCAATGCCTAGTCTGGGATGCTGAGGAAAACCCTTAATGATGTATTTTTATATTCAGTTCAGTACTCTGGATGACAACCCTTGTATAGCACCCCCCTCTTAGAATCCCCCTGACCCCACTGAGCCAAGAAGTAGGTTTGTTTTGCAAATTAAAAGGTTTATTTGAAAATGTAAACATATATATATATATATATATATATATATATATATATATATATATATATCACACTTCTATAAATAAATTGATAATGGATATTACACTTGTGAATATGAGCAGTAGTCAGCAAGAGGTAACTTATGAATAGGAACAGAAGAATAAGGTGGGAAAGAATGCTTTATATGGTTCAAGGAAACGCAAGGTGGAATAAAATGCAGTACAGAAATAACTTATGATTTTAGCAAAAGGTAATATGATCACTTTTTCTTTTGACAATTCACTCCCCCCCCCCCCTATGCAATACAAGAAATGGAAGGAGAGCACACAGTCTTCAAGAATCCCAACAAATCACACTTTATAGTAGAGTGGTGATGTGGAACCCCCCACAAGAAGGTTGTATCTTTGGAGTGGTCTGGTGCCAACTGCGCAGTTCTCCTATTCTGGCGTGAATGTGGGTGGCGATAGCTCATCCCCACATCCACCCAGTCTATTGATTTAGTTTGTTCTGGGATAGAATAATGGGCGGCGACAGCTCATCCCCACATCTACCCAATCTATTGATTCAACATGGGTCAAAACCCTTGACAGGAACACGGGAGAAGGTCTTTCCAAGCAAGAACTCTGGCAAAGACTACTCAACCAACTGGCATATCCCTCTTGTAGGTGGGACTCTTTATTCATGCAACTAAATCACATGGGTACCCACTACGAGATCTGCACAGTGATGCCATAGCAAATTCCATAGAACGTGGGTGGCAAGACGTGCGCCCTATCCAGAACGCTGATTGCCTTCGACCCTCAGCATACCGCCGTTTCAGCTCACATTCACCCATCACCCAGTCCATCTAGGACTTGGCCACACCTGGCCTCGTGGCTTGGTAGTACCATAATCCAATGCTGATGTCTGCTTGGAATGATACTACAGTAAATGCATTTAAGGCTACAAAAGACTCAATGCTTCAAGGGATCGTTTGACCACATCTTAAATTGAACATGCCACCATGCATTATAATTCGTAAGATTCTATATTAAGCCTGCCCTCGGGTAAATTCTTCCTTATCGACAGGCACCTTTGAACTTCATCATAACTTTCGGCAGTTTTCTCATGTTCCAAGCTAATTGCAACAGCACGGACCCAAACATCTCTTTTTCCTACTAGCTTATGTCTTTCCCAATTCGTCCTTTATTTGTAAACACTTTTCCATTCCTTCAACTCCCTTTCTTTTTCCCTTTCCTCACTGACTATGGTCTTGGAATCCCTGGCAGGGGCACAACATGCCACTTGTCAGACCAGCCTAGGTGCTTTGAGACTACTACGGTTATGATTTGGCCCAGGAGAATATCTGTGTAGAACTCAACATGACACTCAATGCACAGTGGCCCCTTTGTTCAACTGGCTCGTGAGCATGATCCTGCTGTCCCCTAGATTTGACTGCATTTTATTGAACTGGACCTTCCAGATCGATTTCTGAAAAATGTTCACCCAGAGTGTAGAGAGAACGGTGTGGCATGGAGAACATCAAACGCCCACAGTCATGGGAACCAATTTTCTCGAATAGTTACAAGCTCAATTGTAATTGGTTATTTATAACGCGCTTAATACCCAGAGGATTCTAAGCGCGGACCCAGGAATCGAATCTGTGTTGCACTGCATCGGCTTGCTTCCAAGACGAGCATGTTGCCCCTGAGCTATGCTCCCAGGATTCACAGAGCTACCCTAAGTAACACAGACAATTAAATGCCATTCCATTGTATATGCCCAAAAGTAACAAAAGGCCAGAGCCACCCGGCAAGACTGACGTGACATCAGAGCACGGAAACGATTTACTTGAGATCTCGAGGATTAATTCAGGAGATGCCAACGTTTTCTGGTGGTAACATGACTGGGAATGCAACCATCGGCCTCCAGTGGTTGTACTGGGGTCCTGCTAATTGCCTGCGACTAAGGTGGCAGGTACTGCTGGACACGCACAAGAAATCTGATGCACGTGCTTCGAGTTAGTTAGCGAAAAGAGCAAAAGTTTAGCCGGAAGTAGGTATAGAGTACACGACGGGTTAAACAGCACGTGACTTGAATGACTTGGATCATCAGTGGAATGGGGGTGGCCACAGAGGTCATGCCAGGGAAGAGGGGCTGGAAGGGGACCATGCTGCACAAGCAGCCCCCCGTTGCACCAAAGCACTTTTGAAGTGGTTCAATTTTTACAATGTCAGGAGCTCAATGATAGACTGAATCAACAATCAAGGAGGTAGTGGCACACTCCATCCAGAAAACATGATCCTGACTTTACTCCAGATATAAAGATGAACAGTGCAAGCAGATTTGCCTATTCCAAACTACCATCCGTTTCAGAATGGATATCAAAATAATGACTAGGTGCCCAAATCATATAATGCCCAGGCCACAAAGTAGGCAATCCTTTTCTAGAGGAGCCCCGGGTACATGGAATCCTCAAGCCACCAGGGTCTGTGCCATTTCTGAACACCTGGCCTTACACTCGGCGGAGAATAGGCACCTTTTTAACGCGGCCCTCCCTGTATATACGCCTCTCTGCCCAATAGGCCCTGATCATGTGCTGGGCAGACCATAGCCTTCTGCTCAACAGGCCCCACCCCAATACTTGGAGGGAGCAAAAGCCTCCAGAGAACCCCAAGAGCCAAATAAGGTTGCCTGATTGGGCATGGGATCCTCTATATATTTCTCTGACTCACCCACCACAGAGTGAAACAAGGTGAAGTCATTGGGATTGGATTATGCACTATATACTTTAATCCGCTCTAATCTTAAAGTGTCTTTTTTCATCAACTGAATAAAGTGCTCAGTTGTCCACTTGGGCCTAGTCCTCAGTAAACAAATCCCCTAAATCCATATAAAAGACTGTAGGTATCGAACGTAAGCAGCACTGTCAAAAACATGTTCAAGTTCTTGACCAAGTGAGAGACCAATTGAAGCCCCAGCCTCACTGTTGGTACATGCTCAGTCTTCCTTGAGCCCTTCTGGGAAAAAAAGAAAATCACCAATTTGTTTGCAGATCCTCATACTGGGCTGAGTACCCGATCACATTGCTGATAAATGCCTCAGGAGCGGGACATACTCTTTCTTAAAGCCCAAGCGGCTCGAGGTACCGGTGTGAACGAAACAAGAGCTGTGGGCCATTACTGGTTGGTACATCCCACCACAGAGGCATCTAGCACAATTAACACTTTGGCAAAAACTCTGGGTGCTAAGGTCACCTTCAAAAAGATTTGCATCCGAGCTGCTTCTCAACAGAGAAACACTAGCGCACGCCAAAGGACTTTCATGGAGAAAAGAAAATGGAGCCCTGAAGAGAGCCCCCTTTTCAGTTTCCATGGACGCGAGAAGCTGGACCGCACTTCTCTTTCATAAACCTATTGAGAACAAGTGGGAGATAGACGATCCCCAAGGCGGGGAGACATTGTGCGGGAAATAAGAGTTGTGTGCAGGCCTGCAATTGGTATGCGGACTAGGATTGCCGGCAATAGCCTGCAATTCAAGCATTCCCTTTGATTGACAGAGCCTAAATTCTCCAAGCAAAATTCAGGCACACGGCTGAGTGTATATCACTTCTTGACACTGATCCCATAGTGTCAATGTGGTCATTATTTTACACCTTCTTACGGCTTGTTTGATCATCAAGGATAGGTGCAGCTTCACCCTGGTACCCCGGACTAGAAGAAAGGCACACTATATCAGCCCAAAAGGGATCTAGCCTTCAACACCACTATGGGTACTGGCTGGCCACAAAAACGTCCCGGCAGCCCAATCCAGGGAATCGCTTCCAAGAGGAGCCACGGCTCAAAACCACCCTCACTTGGGTGGGGATGCAATTCCTGCCAGCTTTCCTGCCTTTAGAACCTGTCCATTCATGGCTCCTGGCGTAAGAGGCAAATGTGCGCTCTTGTCCCCTCTGCTTTCTTTCAACACCCCAACACCCATGCATCAACAAGGGTCTCAAAGCCTTACCACCCCTGAGCTAAAGACATACTTGCATCATAGTCTAAAGTGTCGGGGATGCAGTTCAGCCTTCTTCGAGCCAACCCAGAACTGGAAAAACAATCCCTCGACTCTGCAGCTGCTGTCAACTTAGAAAATACCATGGAAACCATGGATGTTGTGCTTTCCAAACCAAATACTGCTTAACATATCGTACCATTTCTAGGCTGTTGGATATGAATCTGCAGCTGCCATCTCAGGAGGGATTTCTAAAGTGTTTTGTTTAGGGACAGCAGATATGTATGTGCTAAAGTGAACCAATGCCTTTATTGATGGGGTCCGGGGGAGGAGGGGTCAATGATTGCTGTTATCTCAAATAAAAAAGACTGTACTGAAGCCAACCGTGGTAATATCATACCTCTCAACTCACCAGCTTTGAGAGGTGTCACCCGCCACTTAGGCTACTCTCTCCCCCGCCAAATTCCCTACACGCACATTGCATACATACAATGGGCTTTCACCCGCCAAATACAAAATCGGGTGTTTTTACCCACCCAGTGGCGATGAAATGCTGAGAGCTATGCAATATGTGCTTGGAGGGCCAATCTGGCACCATATTTATGTTTGGACACAAGTAGCCCATGGTATTGCCTTGCCATAGAACCGCTCTGTAATTGGGCTTCTCCTGGTTTGAGAATACGGTCCTTGGACTTCTGTGCAACAACCACTCTCTGATTAAGGTGCTAGACCTGTTAAACCCCTTGTGACCAATTCCTGTCGCCTAGAATTTGTAACTGTATCTTTGGATTCATGTGCACTTTAAGAAATCCGCAGTACACTTCGTCGCACTAAGAGGGCGCAAGTGAGCTAAAGCGGTTACCAGTCAATTGGTCGAAAACATTTGGTCGACAGGACAATTGGTCGACACCATTTGGTCGAATGCCAAATGGTCGAATTTTTTTTTTTTACCCCTTTTTTGGTTTTTTTGGGGGGGTCCCCCCCCAACCCCCTTTTTTTTCTTTTTTTTTTTTCCCCCACACGAAAACCCACAAAACACATATATAAAAAAAAAAAAAAAAAAATTCGACCATTTGGCATTCGACCAAATGGTGTCGACCAAATTGCAGTCGACCAGTTTGTTGTCGACCAATTGACCGGACACCTTAATTACCGCCATTTAAGACCAGAACATGTTATCTTTGCCCCATTAGTATCTTAGGTGAGAAGGGTGGATGTGAAGGATTTCGTATAAGGCATTGCGAGATTTTAATTTAAAGCAGACAAAAAAAAAATCAAAATAAAGGAGAGAATGCAGATAGCCTGGACTTCTTGTTTATATTACCAGTGCTCGTTTTTATATCAACGCACACAGCAGAAAGTCTGCAGACTTTACAGATCTTAGCAAGCAGAGCTCAGAAGGCGTGTGGGTAGGGGACCAGTGCATAAATGCCAATATTATCCATTCCATTTGGGAGATGCTAGTCCAGTCCTGATTTTAACTTTGCATTCTGGGACTTGTAGTCCTGCATTTCCTCATTATAAATCCAGGGCTACAAGTCCCTGAATGCAAAGGTAAAACCAGGACTGGTGTCTCTCAAATATAATGGATAATTTTGGTCTGTATGCCAGTGGAGGTGATTTTGTTGAAAAGGGGAGGAGACTCTTTGGGAATAGAAGGTTTTGTTCTATAATAATGGCAAGTTCTGTGCGGGACAGGTTTGGTCATTTTTAGCTCTGTTTGGAATTCCAAATTTAAGTTTTTTGCTGGTGTGTTGGACCGAACTTGGTGGAGTTGTCGAAGGAAGAGAAGTGTAAGCAGATTATTGTTTTGCTTAAAATTGTTGCAGGGGTGAGGGTTTCTTACTCGGCATGTTCATTTATCTTGTTTGCGGTCAAATTAAAGGGTTTGATTAGCATTTTCGAAATGGGAAAGCTTGCCTGGGAAAGAGAGGCAACAGGTGGTAGGCTAACATTTTAGACTTGGGCTTAAAGAACTGAAAGGATCAGGTGGTAGTAGGGTGGATATGAGGATCAGGTGGTAGTAGGGTGGATATGAGGATCAGGTGGTAGTAGGGTGGATATGAAAGTGTGTAGGTTTTAAATTTGGGTTTGAGATTCAGACCTTCCTCCCCATTGTGACGAATCCAGCCCAGGAAGCTGCAAAGTATCTGGGCTACTTCCTGGGAAATGGACTTAAATCCGTACAAGATACACATTTAACCCAAAACCAAGTGAGACCTCTGAGCCTTCTAGGATTGTCAGGCTACTACCGGCACTTTATACACACATTTTCCACCTTGGCTGCCAATTCTACAGACAAGAGCTTGTCTGGGTAAAAGAAGATCAATGAAGCTTTGAAGATTTTAAACAAATCCTAGGCCATGAACCTATTTTGATTTGAATCGGGAGCTCATCCATCAGACCGATGCCTCCAAGGTCGGGTTGGGAGCTGTATTGTCAAAAGAGTAGGACGGCATGGAACAACCTGTCTCGTATAAGAGTCAAAAGCTGTTCCCTAGAGAGCAACCATACACCACCATGGAGCTGGAGGACATAGTCATCAAATGGGCAATCTTAAACCTGCCTCAATATCGAACAGGAAGAAGATTGTGGCTCGTGACCGACCATTCCTCTCTGACCTGGATGAGTCAAAGGAAAGATTCTAATGCCCGAGTCATGAGGTGGTTTTTAGATCTCCAACCTTTTTGTTTCTTGGTCCAACATCGAAAAGGGAAAAAACAAGGCAACGCATACTTTGAGTCGTTTCCCATCAAGGAGGAGCCTCTTGTTTACTTGGAGGGGTTTTTGACAAAGGTGGACTATTTGTCCTTTCTCCCCAGAAGGGAGCCACCCCCTTTGAGGCTAAAGAGGTGACCCCACTCAGCAAGACCCTGCCTAAGGGTCTGGGCAAGTGGGACCTCACTGGGAGTGACTTCCCCTCTTGGGGACAAGGACTCCCATTGAGAACGGAACTCCCAGTCCAGCGTATGCTTTTTGCCTACATGGGAATTGGAAAGACTGATTTCTGTTTTCGACTCTCCCAATAGTGACATTTCTTCAATCTCTTGGGCTTCAGATAATGCTGAACTTCAACTCCACAGTCAAAGAGCAGCGACACCGCCCTTTTATTTCTGATGAGGTCCGTAAAACTACTAGAAACTTTGACTCAGAGAGAGAGAATCCTTCACAGAGGAGAGCCTCTGACGGAAGAACATCCTGGAGGGGCGGAGCCACAGTAGACCACAGTAGCATGCAGCGCAAGCTAATCGATAGTGCCATGCCGGAAAGCGGGCGTCCAGAGCGGCAAAGAAGCCAAACTGCTGAGAAAGACAGACGCAAGAGGGGCAGTGTCACTTGGTGGTGTGACCACACGGAAGCTGTGGTGGGTATGGGGCCCATTAACTGACACAGACAGACTACAGTGTAATAGCCAGATACCGGATCGCCACACGAGAAGTGCAACAATTCCCGAGCTGTGGAGAGTAAGGGAAGAGTCTGCTCCCAAAGAGATAACGCTGCTGAGAGAGGCGAGCCATTGTATGAGAGACTTTAATAATAGAGACTGAGAAAGCCACAAGTATTATGGGAACTAAGAAGATCCAAAACCTGGAGGAGGGCAGCCCCCAATCGAGGCCCTGCTAAAGCAAGCCCAGCTGAGGGGCCCAGATGAAAGCAGAGACTGGAAAAGCCAAGAAGGTTACGGGAGCCAGGAAAACCTAATTGCCAGATGCAGGCAGACACCAGGGACGTCATTTAGGGGTCGCAACTGCGACCCCTGAGGTCTCCCTAGCTACCCCTGGATTCCCCCTTGCTAGCCCAAACAAAAAAAAATATACATTTTCTTTTTCATTTTTTTTATGCAAGCTCCTGGGCTGTGGCCTGCGCCATGTGGCTCTTTGGTTTGGGAGTGGCTAGCTTTCTTGTTCAGACCTCTTTAAAAAAAAATGTAAAAATAGGGCTCCATAAGTCTAACACTTTCACCAGTGACCCTAAATAAGAAAGAATAGGAATACCAAATAATGTGTCTTTCTGGAATTCTATACAATAACTGATAGACTTATTAAAGGTTTATTTCAGGGACACTTCAGGAGGGAGGGGGGGGGTCACTGATTAAACACCTCAACTCAGCCTTTCAACCTTGTGAGGTTGATAAATGAGTACCAACACAGGTTGGGTGATATTGTATGTATATTTGTACTATATAAAGCACCTAAGCGTAAGTGCTATATAATAATCATATTTTTTGGCCATGGACTTTTGCTTGCAGTCACAGTCATTTAGTAATACGGGCCTATACACACTGATCTTAATGACAAATATGGCGATCCAATATACATCACATTATAGTGATATGGTAACCATATTTTTTTTTGTGTACTTAGGAACAATGCTATGTGATGCCACTTCCTGTTGTCAAGGGGTGAAAGGTTGTGTTCCATCGCTTTCCGCAATATCACTTCGGGTGGGGTGAAATTGCATCACTTCCTGTGATGCCATCAGAGGTCAAGGGTCGTGTGATGTCACTTCTGCTACCCCTGGCATTTTGGAGAAATGACGTCCCTGGCAGACACCCCACCAAGGGCCCGCTGAAGTGAGTCTACCAGAGGGCCAAAGGGCTTTGGAGGGCCGTAGAAAAGTAAGAGACAATAACATCCAAGGCTGTATAAGCCAAGAGGGTTACGGGAGCCCGAGAAACCAGAAGATTGATGTGGGCAGGCATCAAAGCAAGACCCCAACGAAAGATAAACATAAAAGGGCAAAAGGACTTTGGAGGAAGCCCTAGAAATACAAACATTGCAAGAGAAGAATTGAACTGTTAAACTGCTTTTGGGAAAGAGATCCAAGATTTGACACTTCATTTCTTCGTGTGGAGATGCTAGCCAAACCTTTGGGCCAGTCCAGAAGCAAGATTGGAGGCAATTGTTCTGGCTTCCTTCTTTTTGTTATTTTTCCTAAGTGCTAGGGCCGGTTAGATACTAGGATTTTCGACTACGGACTATTTCATTTGGGACATTTGACGAGCAAGGCTAGTTTTAGTTCGATAGGTAGGGCATTGCCCCCATAGCAGTAGGGCAAGGTAGGCGTTTTTATGATTATTTAAATAAAACCCACTTAGAATGTCACAACGTAGTCCGACTCCTCCTTCTGACTGGCCACACAATCTAAGGGCAGCGTAGAGCTGCCCTGCCTCTGCCAATTTGCTGCCTTCGGCACAGCAGGACTTTACCTTCAAAGCCTGGAGACATTAAAACCTCAAAAGTGCCAAAGCGACACATTACCGCCTCCCCGATTACTGCAGGGCACTGCTAAAAGGAAAATATTGAAGCAATATTACTTGAGGTGAGGTCGGGGGGTGGGGGGGATACATTACTGCACGAGGTAATGCCCCAGCCCAGGTAGAAGCCAGAACAAAGCGAGGGCTTTACCGTTAGCCTGGGCCATTACCAGGCCCTCTGCAAGGGTAATAATGCAATTAGTATCCAGCACGATGTAACGGATGATAATCGTTTGTTTTTTTAAGTTGATAAAGGACACGGTTGTATCTCAAATTAAAGATGACTGCCATGGATCAGAAGAGACTACGTAGTCCCTTCTCCCTTTCCATGGAGGCCATTCAAAAGTGGGGGGGAAAAAAGAAACAAACAAGAGGGCCGCCACGGAACGGGGAGAATGGACTACACGGTGGCCGCCATAGTGGCCAGTCGCACAGCTGCAGGGAAGCACCAGGAACACTGCTGTTCCAGGCACTAGCGAGGGACCAGGCGGCACAAGGTAAGTGGGGTGGGAGGGGAGGGAAATATGTGTAAAATGGGGGTGGGGAAAGAGAGCACAGGGAAGCACTTACCTGACGGAGGAAGATGACAACTTCCAGCACTTAGGAGGCTCGGAGCAGCGGGATTACCGTATGGTAAGGCCCCCGTTCCGAGCCTCCTCAATGGCTGGGAGGACAAAGTCACGCCCCCAACAGGTATTAATATATTAAAACGTGCCTGTAAACTTTTTTAAATGAGACAGTGGGCCTCAATACAAGTTTGCCGGTCTGGAAACAACGATGGCTTACCGGCACCGTTGTTTCCGTACCGGCAAACTATGAGTCTGCTGGCGGGTGCCGTTTCGCCTGCCAGGTCTGATCGTGGCGGGTGGAACGGCACCCGCCAGCAGACTTACACAGAAACACCAGCACCGTTATTAAGGGTGCCGGTGCTTCCGTGATCCCCAATCCCATGGAGTTCTATGGGACCCCACAGGAATGGGAATCAGCATTTTACCGTCGCCCGATTTACCGGACCGCCGGGGCTGTAATGACCCGCTTATTCCGCCAAGTCAAGCACCGGTAAATCATTACGGGTCCGGCAACTACCGGACGGTTTTTCCAGCACGGTTTCTGCCGGACTCGTAATGAGGGCCAGTTACTTTTTTTTTTTTTTATGAGCAACTAGTATATTTTCCAGTTTTGGGGGGGTGGGCTGGTGTAGTAAGTGTGCAGCAATAGCTTTTCTGTTTTGATGGAAGGAAATGTGCTCTGAATGTTACACGAAGATTTCTGACCAAGAAGTTCTTCAGTTTATTTTTATTTTTTTATTTTTTATTTTTTTTAACTGTGATGGTAAATTTTGACCTACAAGAAGGAGCATTTTTTCTGCAGAAGACCCTTTAACATGCTTTGCTATCTTAAAGGGAATGGAATCTCCATGTGTGGGTTTTTATTACATTTGTTTTCTTAATTTAATATTTAAAATTGCGTCCATTCTTTTGCCTACAGATCAATTAGATTTGACACAGTTTATAGTCGCTTCTCCCTTTCATATGAGCTTTTTTTCGAATAGACGATGCAACCAGCACTGCCTGACTTAGTAATGAGATCAGGTGGCTGACCAGTGCAAGATCCCTCTGGGCCCAATTCAGAGATCCGTGTACAATCAGAAAAGCAGGGCTAAAGTCGAGGGTACACGTGGGAGGACGGAGTTCACCCACTTCCTTCAGAGGATGGACTCATTGAATGTCCTCTTCGAATTTATTAACTAAAGCCGCAGTCGTCAGGTTTGCAGGCCGGACACTTCACCACTGCACTATATATAACCTGATCAAAAATAACTAACAACTAAAGGTGAAATGTCCCATTTCGGTACTGCATGATCCAGGGAAAACATTTGTATTGGTTCTTGGAGTTTAAGACATGCACACCTTTTTACGTTTTCAAAAACACCATTAGAAGAAAATACCCTCGCCTGGTTTTGTGCGGGTGTTGATTTTATAAAAGGCAAATGCCATTCGTCCTGTGCAATGGGGGTGGTTGTGCAAAGCACATTTAATGAAATATGCAATTTCACCTTGATATGCTAATTTCTGGCGACGTCACATCCCATTGCGTTTACTGATGAGTAACCACACTTTTATTTTTAGGACTGAACCCCTGCAGAAAAATGCTGTGCCTTGGAGGAACACCATTTTTCCTAAAAGCACTTTATTCTGTAAAAGAAAGTGGTGAACTTGCATCAAATCACCGACTCCTACATGACCCTGGTTTACGGCCTTTCGGTGGTCCCTGTGCACGCCATTAATGCAGAGCAAACCCTGTCGGGACATTCTCCCTGCAGAGCTCTACTTTTGTATATACAAGAAAAGGAGTTCAAATACGGCATCTGTGGATGTTGTTCATATACACTGCAGGAGTTTTTCCTGGTAGAAGTTACACATTTCCCGGATGGCAGCACCACATTTCTGATTTACTGACGCTTCAAGGACACTTTCATAAATCAGACATGTGGCAGACTTTTTAGAAATGCTTACATGGACAAAACTGCACAAGCTGCCCCCAGAATGCTAGATTTTAGCAGACTGCTCCCCTCCAATCCAGATTGGTGGAGCTGGAAACTGGAGTGGAGAATGTCAGCGTTACACAAGACTTTTCTCCAGGGCTCAGAAACGGGGGCTCTGCGTAGTTATAAGTATGAGGTTTTTTCATATGTTCATGCTACGTGCACACGTGTAGCAAGTTCCCCTATCAGTGGTCATGACGCAAGGCTATGCATCGGCAGCAAACGCGCGATGAAAATATGTTCCACTCCGGGTGCTAGCAAAGTATGGATAAAACCATGCCCTGCAGCCCCATCGTGTGGCCAAAAGAGGTCCCTGCAGGTACCAATCGCAAGCCAGTGTGAGAAGAAAAACGATCCTCGACTGCGGGCCTAGTTTTCAGGTCGGAGAGGACTGGGACACGTGTGCACTTCGGTGCAGGCAGTCCCCCCCCATGCAATGTTGATTCTTTGTGGAGATGGGTATAAATTTAACACGGAAATTCGAACAGGCCTAGGTTTACATTTGCAGGCCCAGGTTTACATTTGCATCCGTGACGGGGGGCATTTACATGGATTCTCATGGAATTGGCCTGGGTTGAGCAGGGGCAAAGAGCAGGCAGATTCCAAAGCATCTGCGCTGCATCAAAATCTGACCTGTCTCCCCTCTTTCCATGTACTCCCAACTGGAACTTTAATATTCCAGGCATCTAAAGGTATCGATTTAATTGTTCCCTGTAATGTATCCACTTGTGGTACAGCGTTTCCTAGCGTCACAGCTCGGATTTGCGCTTTATAACTCCCCAAACATACCGGCCTGCAAAATTCACTCCCAAAGTGAAAATTGCCATTTTTGTAGTTTATGAGACGTGAAATTCTTTACATATTGTAACGAACCAACTGGTTTCGGTTAACAGAAGGGGCTTGGACGCTTGGTTGACTCCAATACAAAAAAACGATCAAGTTATGAAATCGCCTTCAAACGTTAAGTAGGAACGGTGCTTTGTAGAGCGCACAGCTGTCATTATAATATCTTCATAGCACTGTATCCCTGTTCGGAAGTGCGTCCAAGGAGAATTCTTCCCAATACTTGCAGGGAAAGGTGATTCTAGCATCAATGATTAGAAATAGAAACGAACTAAAAATGTGTTCGATTTAATAAAATGCATCTTGGATCGGGATGGAAGATCGTGTCTGAGATGAACTGTAATAACGTCACGTCTGCACTGTTGGCAGCACTTCCTCTGTGGGAAATGTACACATCGCTGCCTGGTACCCGTATCGAGCACTTCATAAACGCATATACTCCTGTAAGGCTAGAGGCCATTATACACCGTTTACTATACGGTGAGCAGAATACCTTGAATACACGTGTCGCAGCAATTTTTTTTAAAATAGTTTCAAAGCTATCGTCCCGGTGTGGCCGGCCTACATGCTGACAAAGCACGGCAGCACTGCTTGGCACGACCTGCTCCTGGCACAAGGGGGAATGGAATTTGGACCAATTGACCTATTCAAACACAACAACCGAAAAATGAAATGGCACACCTGTCTGTGTCCTGGTCCCACTCCAAGCCAAACAGGAGCACTTGGGCTCTTGGCTCAAGTCTGAAAACAGGAGCCGCAGGCCCAAAAACAAACCGCAGAGCTAGGTGGTAGAAGATATGGAAACGTTTTGGGGGGGCATTTCTGGGAGGAGGAGTGCAAGCTCAAAGCAGGTTACTAGAAAGCGGCCAACTGGCGCTTTGTCGCCTGGGCACCACTGCCCCAGCCCTGGCGGGTTTTACATAACATCTGAAGTTGACCAAGAGTAGAACTCGCGCAATCAAGGCTCGAAATGTGGGGCAGGAAGTAAGTGAGCGAACTGGCAGTTTCTTAATTTCGAGTTCTCTCTCTCTCTCTCTCTCTCTCTCTCTCTCTCTCTCTCTCTCTCTCTCTCTCGAGTTCTCTCTCTCTCGAGTTCTCTCTCTCTCGTTTCTGACTGCAGTAAATTAAGAGTGGAGTCTCTAGAAATCAATACTGGGAGTGGGCATACATACAATGAGGATCGACATTGCAAACTGGTTTCTGTAAATATATATTTGAAAAAGCTAGTTAGAAAAGGCGACATTGTGCAAGTTCAGAGTAGGTTACCATACAAGTTTTGCATCAACGTACACCCTAAAAAGTTAACTCCTATTCAGCAGTTGCAAAAAGGCCCTCAAACCTTGCAAATGCCTTTAGTCTTACACGTGTTTGATTGTGCATCTTTCATTGAACACATTGTATCATCAATTGTTGCTGTTTCTTTAAAACAATTCATGAAAAATTACATAACAAAATAAATTAACAGACTGCAATAACCACCCCGCCATCCCCAAACTTCCCTCTTATCAAGAACCTTTAAGGTTCAACCTACAGCACCCTCAATGGCACCCCTGCCAAACGTGCACGTTGCAACTTCAACATTACAGTTCAACTGTATTCCCTAAAGCCCCCTCGGAGGGTTTTAATCAGGTCATCCATAACAATGTTCTATCTGACCCCTGTCCATTCTTTTCTGCCTCATTACGAGTTGGGTGGTAGCCCTTAAATTAGATGTGGCAATGCTATTACCGCCGCACTTAAGGGTCCGGCCAAACATGGGCCTGGTGTGTTTACCCCCAGCTCAAAGCTGGGAGTAAACGCGCCGGAAACATTCCCATTTTCAGGCGCAATTAGTACCCCGCTATTAGAGCGTGCTAATTGCACGGGAAATTCCCCATTGGATGGGGCATTACAGTTACTGCCCAACCCTTGATCCGGCACTAATAGCGCCGGCCGGTTGGCGGCAATGTTATTAGCCCATGCGGTAACCCGGCAGTAATACCGCTGGGATACCGCCCAACTTGTGATGGGGCCCTTTAAGTTTAACTATAATAATCATATCACACTTATTTAGTGCTTCATGGAAGATACTTACATTATTGCCGTCTGCTGACGCTTCTTTTGCACCCCTGCAGCATCAGTTCTGTCCCTGCAACGCCGGTTGTAACTGACGCCGCAGGGTCCCTTTCTCTGTTTTTTATTTTTACATTTTTTTTTTTAAGTCCTCCGCTTCCAATATCCCGGAAGCGGGGGACACCCCCGCAACCCCTATACCCATTATAGCAAACAAAGGGAGTGGGGGACAGCCCCACAACCCACGTTCCCCTTGTTCGCTGTAATGGAACCGTATGGCCTAGCTGTACACATTTTTGATTGTACGATCATTTCGTACAGCCTAAATTCGGTCAACTAGGTTATACAGTAATTTATTTTCAGTCAAATTGGACAATTTAGTTGGAATGCTATCCAGCTGTTCCAGTCCAGGTCTCTCGACCCATTGCCTCCTCCCACTCTGCGATTCTTGCACTCGCTCTCCCCTCAGGGATCCCTTCAGCCTTTCATCCTCCGCACTGTGGTGTTCCATCTAGTCTCTCCCCACTCTGGGTGTATTTTCCTTCTCAATCCCCACTGTGGGGCTTTCTCAGGCTTCTCCCGCTTTTACCCCACTCTGGGGTTTTCTCGCTCTCTTGTGACTCCGGGGTTCTTGTTAGTCTTTCCCCACTCTGGCTTCTTTTCCCTCTTTCTCTCCGTTTCACTCGCCAGCCTTTCCACTTGAGCCACTGCATACCTGCCTGCCTCGATCAGTATTCCTCTCGAGGGGCCTTGTGTCTGGTCAGCTCTCCTGTCATTGTGGAACGGCTTATGTGACTTTTCAGCTGTGCTCTGCGTCGCCTTCTGCGGGTCTTCGCCCTCAGTCATGCAGCTTGGTCTGCGCAGAGTTGCTTATGTGACATTTCCGCCGAGTTACGCGTCTGCCTACTGAGGATCTTCTTCCACGCTCATGCAGCTTCTCAGGACTGATCCAGGCAGCCATCAGATGCGCCTCACTGCACTCCCCTGAAGAGCGTTGCGGTCCTGCCCACCGACACTGGCATTCGTCCTCTCTTGCTGGCCACATCTCCTTTTTCCTCTTTGATGGGTTAGACTCTGCAGGGTCTGTTGAGTCTTCTATGATTGGTTGTCTCAGGAATGCTCCTCCAAGATGCTGGTTTACTCGTCCCTCCTTAGCCTTCGCAGGAGATTGGGCACATGTAATGTCAGAAGCCAATCAGCCATTAGTAAAGAACGTATCAAGTTATTGTTAAATCTAGCCCCTACATTCTGTACAAAAGGTGTTTACTGGGGTGGAGAGGTGATGACTTATATGCCTATCATCGTCTCTATCCACTAAGGGGGAGTCACCTCCAGAGGATTCCCCTTACCCTGTCCCCCAGGGTGTGTTTAATGTAGCAGGAACACCTCCCTAGTCACAAAGGAGTGGCTCCCCCTTGCGGAGAGGTGACAATCTCCCTGGAGTCGTCACAGGATCAACCAAAAACCTTGAGACAAGATATAGTGTCAAACAAGTTATTTTTACAGAGAGAAGAGGGTTTGAGGTTGGAGCAAGGAAAACCAAAACTGGATAGGTCTCCTTTAGTTAATGAGAGGGCAATGTGACGGAATCAGTAAACTGGCCCTCTCAGTAGGGGATGGGAGCCCCTCTAAGCCTGGGGTGGGAGGCCTACCAAGGTGGCAGCCAGAGCCAGTCCTACCCAAGAGGGGCCGGTGGCAGTTGGGAGGGCCCTAGTGCCAGTTCCTTTATTTTGTGCCTGCTTGCTTGGTATATGTACCACTGTATCTTACCCAATACGACAATTGCACGGTTCTCACCAGTCTATCTAGGTCACCCCAGGAAGATATCTGACCAAAAAGGAGAAGAGCAAGCACCCGACCAGACAAGGAGAGTGAGGGCCAAAACCCTCCAAGTTGCAGAAGATTTTAGCAAACAGAATCAGCCAAGCTGCCTGAGCAGTTAGTGCTCCACATGCGACTACAACCCAGAGCTGTGTGCTGGAATGCTACGGATTACACAGCAGGGTGGAACCCCACAAGCAATAGACTATTACCTTTCAATGGGCCAAACAGCAATCCGTCTGGGAATATGGCATCCTGTGTATTCCAGGACCCATTTTTACGAAATGAAACAATGAGACTCTTGATGACTGTAGCAGGCCGCTGTTTGTGAAACGTGGCGAACCATGCCTCAGAAAGGGGCCCAGCTTAAGCCACCATGTGTCCCTTTACTTAGCTTTAACATCTACAAGGGGTGACACAAAGCCGCTGTTGGTCCCAGTGAACCAGTTGGGGGATGTAGCCAATGAAAGGAGAAGGGGGAGGGTATAAGGAGGATTTGAAAGTAGTTGGTTGTCAGGCGAGTTCGAGGAAGGAGGAGGCAGACCAAGAGATCAGGTGGAGGAAGAATGGTGGAGAAAGCCACAGAGAATTATTGAAAGCGTGTCCAAGGTGAGGTATTGGTTAGTGAGAGAAGGTGGTACTGGGCTGTGACGGTGTGTGAAAGGTGTAAGTTAGACTAACAGTAGGGACTACAGGGGAAGGTGAGTGGAAGAGTGAAAGGAAGGCGACTTAGAAAGAAGATGTGGGAGGAGTAGTAGTGTCAGGAGAGAAGGAGGAGAAGAGTGGACTGAGGGGTACAAGTAGAGTGGAGAGAAGGGTAGTAAGAGAGTGGAGATGGAGAGTTGTACTACAGGCAGGGGTGTAACGGGAGGGAGTAAGGTCTAAGGATGAAGTAGTTAGTAGTGAAGAACATCTGAGCTAGAGAGTAGGGTGTGATAAGTAGAGCGAAGAAGAGACAGTGGATGGAGAATTTTGTTTTCGAGTCATTTATATAGCGCACCTAACGAACCAAATCGTATCTGGGTGCAGTTTGAATTTAAACACTTGGACGAACAAAGCAAAAACATTTATGACCAGATGAGCGAAGGGATGACCAGTCTCCAACATAAAATGTTCCCCTGTCCAAATTACTTGAACATTTGAAATCTTACGAAAAAAACCGAGATCTAGTCACCCGAATTTGTAGTGGGAGGTTATTCCATAACTTTGGCCCATGTACAGCAAACCTGTGATCACCCATAGGGGTATAGACACACAATTTGAGGGGGGAATTTGTAGCAAAAATATATTACATTACTGCACCTGGCACGTTGGTTGGTACCTGAGAACTTTTTGTGATAAGTAAGTTGGGGCCAGCTTATTTACACATTTAAAAACTAAGCAGAGAACTTTAAAATCAATGCAATCTTTTACCATGAGCCAATGTAACGATCAATGCAGGCTTGAAATCGGGGAGGATTTCCTTACTCGAAAGATCTATCTAACCGCAGCATTTTGTGCTTTCTGCCAGCACTGAACTTGTTTGAGTGAGATGCCCGCAAGCAAATTACAATAATCGAGATGCGAGTTTACCAGAGCTCCCACCACCGCTGCATGATCCTTGGCCGGAAAAAAACTGTAGAGCCTGCCTCGGGAGATGCCAGGTGACAAACACTGCCTGCACCGTAGCACTCACCTGAGCTTCGCTCCCCAGATTTTCCTGCCAGATCCATACTAGATGTTTTATTTTAGGAGCAAATTATAAGTCTGAGCCCAGGAAACAAGATGAACCTGGGCATCCACTGCCCTCAAGGAGGTGTTTAGGCCCAAACAATGCTACTTCCGTTTTACCGGCATTAAGAAGAAGCTAGTTGGCGGACATCCACCCCTTGACTTCTTCCAAGCATTGTTCGACCATCTGGAACGTCACCTCTACATTTCCCATTTTGATGAACTCCTGAGTATCATCTGCATAAGTAGAGGTGCAAAGCTGAATTTTTTTTAAGACAATGTTACCTTTTAGGTAAAATATCATTACAATGGAGAACCCCCGCAAATTTGACTATTGGCATATGAAAATGTGTGCTTTGAGGGTGTCCCGTTGACATGGGGTCGATCAGTGGTGTTGGTTGATCTTTGGCATGGAGTTACTCCTACTCAAGTTTGAGGGCTTTGGTTTTGGCACAAGTATATTTTGTTGCATTTTCTGAAGTTATCTGTGAAAATAGCGCTTTAATTTATGCTTGTAAATGTTCTCTCTGTCTCTTTTCCCTTCCCTTGTTTTCTCCTTCTCACCCCATCCTCCTTCCTTTGTACCTTTATGTATTTTTATCTCTATTTCCGTTCGATTTTTGAAAAATGCATGAGAGACTCGATCTTTATGTTCCAATGTTTTAATCATTTTGGGACATTTTACACTTGTTTTGGAAACTGACAATCCATGAAATTTGTTCACAATGTATTCAACAGCCCCGAGGAGGACCTTGTGTAGGGTCAAAACACGTGTTGGCTGTTATCAACAATTTGCTGTCAACAACAATCAAATAATGATTCAAAGTTCAAGGGACATTTGCCAATTATTGATTAACACAAGGCTAGCAGGCCAATTGTACATTTTAACATTGTTATTTTGTGGTTTTGAGCACAAACGATCCAAACCCATGTTGTCATTCTCCATTACTTGTGATCTTGGGCTAGGGTAACCCAATGTTTAGATAGGTATGGTATGGTATTGCTTATTTATCTGAACGCAGGCTTTGTCCTGCCTTGTTCTGTGACCGGTCTGTCTGAGCATCACTATTTCAGGGTTTGAGGGGGGCACCACGCGGCCTCGTTCTAGGCTGCGGTGGTGTCCCTCCTCACACTCCATACACACAGCAGTATGGCCATCCACAACCCCCAGATTGTTCACCTGTCAAGCCCCAAGGCCGTCAATGAGACCTTCAATCCTATAGGTCAGCCTTACATGTGTACTGCCCTGGCAGCAGGTTGTTGCTTACATGTATATCTACTATAGCTAGGTTACACAGTGCCCAAATGATCTATCCATCCGAATTTGAGCCTCCTTACAGCCAGACGCAGCACCCTGCAGCGCCTCGGCTGTTCACGTTGTCACCATAGCAACCCACTCGAGGTATGAGTTTCGTGTCGGAACCTGCAGTTATTAACACTAGATGTGACATTAGCTTTATAACATTCTTTATACCAACAAGTATTTCAAATGTGATACAAGCCCGTGGATCGATACTTTTGATTGTGAGTCAGCTGTATGCCCCCACCAACATGGCGTCATCCACAGCATCGCGCATGCGCGATGCTGCCATGGTGACCATTAACAAACCCGCATTCGCGAGCCAAGCGTCTGACTAGTGGACGTCTCGTACTCTGCGATCTTGCTGTGATTACAGGTAAAACTGTTGGAATCCTTGAACAGCCATAGGGACTGTATAATTTATAATCTTGTAAAATGCATACTTTCTAAATCTTTAATATGCATCTCATACGAACTCTGAGCCCAACCCGTGGTAGCCACGGATTCCGCCTTTAAACCAATTTTGGTTTGCTGCATTTTATCTCTTTACTTTACTAAGTCTACCAGACCGTGTTAACTCGACTGAGTTAAACTGCAAACATTCTTTAGGAGACTCTTCACCACCATTACCCTCGCGGTTTCCTCAGTAACTCCATTTCGGTTTTTTGATTAATTACAGCACACGCACTGTGTGATTGACCTCCTCACAACCCACTCACATCCGGGGTGATCCGTATTCGCCTTTGAACGTGGTGAGTGTTACTCCTTTGCTTTTTGCTTTTTGGCTTTTGCTTTTCAATTTTGAATACTTTGTGAACTAATATTTAGATTTTCACAAGCTGACATTGATTTTTTCGCCTACTACACAGATTGTAAGAATCTTGATTTCTAAACTTCAATACTAAGGTTAGTGCATACTTTTGGGTATTCAATACTTACCTTTTCATTTATAATTCCCAATTAGCTAACTAGTTTATTTACATTTCCCTAGGAATACCCATTTAAATTTGAAGGAACTTCATATTTCCTGCCCTGAAGATGGAATCATTTGAATCCGAAACGCGTTGGCACTTAATCACATCTAGGAGTGTTTTGGACTGAAAAATACTTTTGTTATCCGCAAATATGAATTATTGTATGGTTTGTTACAGAAATCCCATGTTTCTGGATACTCTACACTTTGCCTGTTTATTTTGAAGTTGAACGACTATATGTATTGTACATTTGCATCAAATGAAAAGGTCTTCTGATGCTGCCTGTTAAACATTGAGTTTGATATGATATCTTATCCAATTGTATATTTGAGACTTGGATTGGAATCTAACTTCATTTTACTTAATATTTTTTGTAATGTGTCCAATTACCTGTGACATATAAAATACATGTGTTGTGCACTTGTAGTGTGAAGGTTCTTGGTGGCTCCTGAACAGACTATCAGGTGGACATTCATTTACTTAAGTACACAGTTCATGACTGTTATGTACAGATATGAGTACTAGATTACCCAAGTCTGTTGGAGAGCTTTATGTACACTTTTGGGAGGGTGCCTTCCGGTCACTGGGAGATCCCTTCTCACGATAGATCATTAAACCACATAGGGGTTTTACCCCATTAGGAGTGCAACACAGGGCTATCGGCTGGCAACACCCGATGTTTGTTCTGTGTTTTGATCTCGAGTGGCCTCGGGATCTGCCCTGCTGCACCTGAAATCTATTTACTCAACTAATTGATTGCTCGAAATTTGTAAGAACAAGCATCTGTGTTTATGTTTATTTTGATTCTATGAAAATGTAGTAGTGCCTCCCACCCCATACCCATTGTTTATTTATATAACACCTATACACAGGCAAGTGTTTCAAAGCACTCGAGGAGGGTGGGAAAATGGGGAAAAAACAAACAGTCGCTCAGAGCCCTTGAAATTCGGAGACGATAGTCTGCACAGGTAGAGTAAGTGAGTAACAAATGCATTTAACGGTTTGGGAGACAGCAGATAGGCCTGACAGCGATTCTGCAGTTTGAACAGTGCAATTAAGGTGTGAAGACAGGGGAGACAGACTGACGATCTGCAGGCGCGGTGCGTACGGATCGAGCAAGTGCACAGAGGGTCACAGGGAAGGGGGAGGATGAAGTGCACCCAGTCAGTGCAGCCAACCTGCCCAGCTGTTTTCTTTAATGCAAAGTCAACTCATAATTTTGAGATTAGCTTGCGCTAAGGATAAGCCCTTTTTTTCTGTATTTAGTATGCCAGCAACACTCATTCTAGCTTAAATAATAATCAATCCCACTCCAAAATATCAAAAGAGAAAGCAGAGTTCATGGAGTGCTTTCACGCTACGCAACTCGTTTGTGCATTGGGTGCTGTAGGTTATTTTGTAAGGGCCACTTAGGGGCTCCCTGTGTCTTGTGAGACAGGTATAGTTCTGCGTTTTAAAATTTAAGAGTGTGGGAGCCCCTCTGCCGAGAACGAACCTGGGTCAAAAAGCCTGTTCTATGGAATTTCTTCCACTCAGGAGGGTCTACAGCCACATTTTAGCTCAATGGCCCTTCACAGAAGAGAATATCCATTTTCATATCAATCTGATTCCACCCACAAAGACAGTCCAGCCCCAAAATGCTAGGCAATTCTCCTCTGTACCATCAGCAAAGCCAGACATGTGTTCCGGCCTTATTAGGCCTACTTAGTGAGGTGAAGCTGAGCCTCTCTAAGGCACAGTGAGCAAGGGGTCCACGCCTGTATTACCCCGGGTAACAGGGTGAAACTGTGCCTTAGAGGGGCTTAGCTTGAGGGTTTCAAATGGTGGTGGAGTGGGGTGGAGTTGAATGTGATGGTATGGAGTAGGGAGAGGAGGTGCAGGTTGTGGAGTAGATGTGTAGAGTGGGATGGAGTGGTGTTGTGAAGTGGTGATGTGGAAAGGTGGTAGAATGTAGTGGGGTGAAGGTGTGGATTGAAGGTGTGGAGTGGGGGTGCGGAATGAGGGTGTGGTAGTGATGAGTGTTGGGGTGGCAGTGTGGATGTGTTGAATGGGGTGGAGTGAAGTGAGTGTGTGGTTGTGCCACGTGGTGAAGTGCAGTGGGGTGGTGATATGGATGATGGTGTGGCATGATGGGCTGTGTGGAGTGTTCGTGTGGCAATGTCGAGCTGTGCAGCGATTAAACAACCAACACACCTTTGAAAGGAGTCCAAAATAACCTACTTCCAAAGAAAAATGATGACAAACAAGCCACACAATGGTATAAACTGGTTAGAGTCCAACACACATAAATAAGATGCAATTGACGTCACTTCTAACTCAAATCTGGAATACAAATATCTGTTTCATAAATTCGGAGTTAGATTATTTGTTCTGTAATAATCTCAAGAACAAATCTTAAGGAGTAAAAGGTTTCATTTTTGCAACTTATTTTGCCAGTCGAGGAATTGAATACGATGCATAAGAAACAGGTAATGGGGAACATATGTATTCTTATGTCTTGTGAGTGGAAGGAGGGTCCCCCCACACCCAGAGTTCCAAGGATTCTCAATTGAAAGCATGTAGCTTGGATAGTGGGTACCAGTGGGTCCAGCTCCTGTTACATGGTCTTGAGAAGTATCCAAGAAATGTATTGAATAAAGCAACTTACTAGAATCATACATGAGCATCCTTGGAGTTTGCTTTGCAACACTGGCGAAGGGCATTTACTTACAATACTTGAACAACATATCCCGACTGGCATGCATTCTTTCAAAACGCTTCTACAACCTAGGTTCATAGTGTCACCAGAGGGGTGTGCGACAAGTGGGTTCTCTTCTATGCATGTCGGGAGAGCAAAGGGATGTGTCATGCGGTGTGTGTGAAAGGAAGGTGGCGTGGTGTGTGGGAAAGGGGAGGAGGTGTGCTGTATGTATATTCTTATATCTTGAGTGTGGGGGTGACCCATGTCAAGAGTGGAAAGTGGGTGCATGTGTGTGGAATGGCATGTTGAGATGAAGGGTGCCCACAGCAGAATCCAGGATTGTCAGTTGGAAGGATGCATCCTGTGTGGTGGGTACCAGTGCATCCACCTCCTCTTCTCCGGACTTGAGAATCGACCAAGAAAGTCACTGAATAAAGCAACTCACCAGAATCATCCACGAGCGCCCACGGAGCTTGCTTTACAGCACATTCCCTTCAGAGGGACAGAGGGAATGGAACCTGTGCGTACCTATTTTGCTTCGATTTCCATTTTATATTTGAATATTTTTATTTCAGTGAATTTTCCAATTGGCAATTGAACTATATTTGCCACACACATTAAAATAGATGTGGCTCACTTCCGTGCACTATGCGAGCTATGGGATTGCGACTGTTATTACACCCCTTCAGTTACACAGGTCACAGGTCTTCCTAAGGGCAACTTGCGGTTCTTAGGCCAAGGCCGACATTTGCCAGCTCCTGCCCCCAAATACTGTTTTGTGACTTCTTGAGCTCCCCGCCCCCAATTACTTATCCCCCCTTAAGTTCTCTCCAAGTATCTCCAACAGTCGTAGACTCATTTCAGTTAACATTTCTGTAGTTAAAATGTAGGTTTAATTAATTTCGATTTCACACACTTTTAGGGGCTATTACAATTTTGTCAAACAATTTCAAAGATACATTTCTCAAAACTGTCAGGATATCGCACCCCATTCACAGCACACCTCAACCCATCATATCACAGCACTCCAAGTGACACCCCAACATGCCACGTCACATCACACCATGCAGTTCCAGACCATGCTTCACTCCTTGACACCACACAAAGCCCTGCTTCATCGCACAATGCCCATCATATCACTATTCTTCCCCACCATCATCACCCAAGACAAAACACAATGCCTTGCAGCAAGTTACACCTCACTACCCCTTGCCCATCACAGCAGCCACATTGCTTGCCAGCATGAGCACACCCTTACAAAGCTTCACAGCCCCCCACGTGGCAGACAGTGGGCCTAAATAACATCACTTACCCCAGTGCAACAAACCCTGGACACCACAGCACCACATTACACACTTCATAAAACATCAGCACAAGCTAAATCAACTGTTTCACACACCCAAACTCACTATTATACACACAAACAAGGCACTCATCCTCCAATGTCTTTCTTTCCATCTTCAACCATTCAAGTACTCTCCGGTTCCCGAGGCCCACAGATCTGCAGGCAGGGAGTCTCCGGTGTAACCATGGCGAAGTCCAAGAACCACACCACCCACAACCGGTCCCGCAAATGGCACAGGAATGGCACAGGAATGGCATTAAGAAGCCCCGGTCCCAGCGATACGAATCTCTTAAAGGGGTTTATCCCAAATTTATGCGGAACATGCGTTTTGCGAAAAAACACAACAAAAAGAGAATGAAGAAAATGAAGGCGAACGAATAGATCTGCTGAAACAAAATGGACTGAATTTAGCGCAAGGAGTTCCTTTAACAGTATTTACATTTTGTAAAATAAAACCTGTTAACTTTCAAAAAAAAAAAAACAACCATTCAAGTACTACCTCAAACACTGGACACTAGCTAAGCACGCATTCCTTTTCATCACCTAACACGGACCGCCATTTTCTTTTCAAGACCGCCATTTTCTCTCTCGGTCCACACAACTAATGCAAACAGGGCCGCGAACGAGCACACTCAACAACACCACCCTACACCTACAAACGTCCATGTAGTGACACATTACTTGCACCATGCCATTTCTACGGTTAGGAGACTGGGAGGGACAACCATTACGGTAGCTCTCTGCCAAGATCACACACTGCTCGAACCTCTGAGACATATATTATGGCATTCGTATAAGTAGGAGGTGGGAAGCACCCCGCCTAACTGCAACACACAGACACTTGTAGATCACCATAACAGTGGGGAGATGGGAGATGAGATATGCCTCGCCTCACCGACCCCAAAGACCCACCCCATTGCATCCCGACTGGTAGGAAATGCGGGGCGGTGGTGGGGGGGTGGGGGGTCTGTAGGTACCCGGCCCTCTGCCAGAAAGTACCATACCGAGATCCACAGATCAACAGATGCTCATAGACAGAAGAAGGGCCTACAGTTACTGAACCCCACTGCTACACTCGCCCACCGCACTGACACCCACACATCTACACCACATTGTTCCTACAGGTAGGGTATGGGGAAGTCATTAAGGTTTCTAAATGGGCATGACAACACCAAACAGGGATGACAGGCATCACCTCAACAATCCTGGATAAGTAGGAAATGGGGGGGAAAATAATATGTACCCAGCCCCCTCACCGCCCCCCCCCCCATAGGGACCTTACAACTTACTTATCGAACAATCTGGTACCAGGGCATCCATACAACTGTGCAGTAAATCAGCAACGACACAAGACAGCCCACAACACCACAAGGTCATGAAAATGTCAGGGAAGCACTTTTGAAATACCACGTAACATAGCAAAACATTGTGCACGTTACCTACTCATGGGGCATGAAACTGGCAACAAAATGTAAAGGACAAGGAAAGGTTGACAACAAATATTTAAATGTGGGACTAGTGTGCCTTCCTTTTAATAGCACAGATTAAAACAGGGGAGCGGAGTACGGGCTATGACACAGCCCCCTGTCTAACTCTGGGGACATTAAGTGGGGTCAACGAGGGTTCCAGTTGCCTCCCCAAGCTAGTGCATTATCGGCCCATGGGTGTCATAAGGATGATCTCCCTGGGCAACCCCACTTGGTCCCCATTCCAATGCATAGGACAGCGTTTATTTTTTTAAGCGAGAGACAGGTCCCTCACTTTGGAAACTAAAGCAGAATAGAATCGGAGTGCAATCGTTCCCTAACCCCAAAAATAAGTACCTTATGTACTCAAGCAGCAAATACAATTTTGGACTCTGTGCCTTAAAGTGAGTAGCGCTTTGAGAATGAAGGAAATAAATATGTAGCAAAGGAATTAGACTCCTTCGATACCAGGAGCGAACACTCAGACATCGGGGATGCCGTCAAATTCCCACAGCACTAAGAGCCTGCTCAGACATCGGAGGTACACCACATTTTCCTACGGCATTCACACAGTGAGTCCGCTTAACAGATCCAGACCATGGGCCTCATTAGGAGTCCGGCGGTAGCCGTGCCGGTAAAAAGGGCACGGCTGCCGCCAGAGTCATTTTTTTTTCGGCGCCCGGCAATGGGGATTTACCGGGTCGTTACAGCCCCAGTGGGCCCGGTAATTCCTCATGAATGGCTCCAGTGCAGCCGTCAAGGTCTGGTCTGCGAGCGGATGTCGTTCCGCCCACCAGGTCAGACCTGGCGGGCGGGAGGGCACCCACCCGCAGAACTCTTAGTTTGCCGGTCCGGTAACGGTGCCGGTAGCTTAACGGCACCGTTGGTGCCGGACCGGCAACCTTGTAGTGAGGCCCCATGTTTGTTCCCAGCAGCAAAGGGGCGCAGAGCTCGAGCAGGGCAGCATCAAGGAGTTCCAAAGAACTTATGAATGAATTGCACAAACCTCAATGATCATGGAATAGCTCTCATCGCTCGATTAGTTTACGATGAGATGACCATGTCAAGCAACGATTTTTGGCAACAGTTGATGGTAGGTAACCAGTATCATTAATTTGGTTCCATCTGACAATGTCGCATGGGAAAAAGTCATCAGACGGCTTTTTTTCCTGCACCCCTAAAAGCCTTCCCCCACATATTCTAGGATGGGTAATATTTACTATTATATACTCCGATCCTAGAATATTTGGGGAAAGTGCTTGTATTTTTTGGGAGTGCAAATTTGGGGAAATGTCACCTGCTGACGACCTTTCCCAGGCGACTATGACTGGATACCATTAATTTTAGCTTTGTGTAGATTTTTAACTGATGCCTTACCGATTTGATGAAATCATGATGTCCTTGTTTGCCTTCATTTTTCTGTATATATGAATTTGTATTGTTGAACTACTGTCTTTTGTGAAAGGTTTGTAATAAACCGAAGACACAATTAAAAAAGAAAGAAATATATATCAATATATATTTATTTGATCGAAAGCATTAAGTCACGATCCAAGCAGAAGACTCATTCAGTAACATTTCCATACGTTTGATCATCACAGTTTATTATTTTATCCACCCTGCATTATACTCCTTAAATAAAAGAAACCAATTTCACTGATCCCCCTCACTTTCGTTGCAGGGCCCTTTAATTTTTCGCGGCCATTATGAACTCTAGGCCGTCCAGGATTAAAGGCCACACGTTCTAGAGCAGCAATGGGCCAGGACTTCTCATCCCGAAACTATCGCAGCTGAACGTCTCCGGTGCGTGGCGATGAGGTATGGGGCCTGAGTAAAAGCCTCTAACGAATTTCACATTCCTTCCATACGATTACAGCTACAGACTTTTACCGGAGAAGGGATTCCAGAAAAACCGGCCAACGGTTACAAAACTATTATTAGCACTGGCTACACAAGTTGTACAGGAAGTTATGATTGCGCAGTCGCGTGCAGGTCTCCAAAACGAGACCAGGACACTACATGTCTTCTTAGGTAGGCTATGAGGTAACAGGATGGCGTTATTTTCCACATTAAGTATGCTAAATGTAATGGGGTAAAGCCGCAGTAAGAATGGTGGGCACAAAATCAATACACATTTTTGAAAAGGCCCATGACAGGCACTAGGAATTAATCATCTCCGTCTACCATCTTTTTCACAACTATACTCCTTCACTGGAAAAAAATACAACCACTGCTTGGCTCAAACTATACCAACCTGTGCCCCATACCAGCCGAACCACTGTGATTACCCCTGCCTATGCAAAGAAATGTCACCATGGAAACATCAATGCTTATCTGCCCAAAATGCCGCCACCTGCATACCATGTCAAGTCTTACTATGGATGCTTATCTGCCCAAAAGGTCCTCACTGGCTTCCTACGCTAATAGTATGATTTTTGCCCCCCAGCCTATTACAAATCACTTGCCTCCCGTTTTAATGCGATCACACCCACTGTCCTGGACAAGGTTGTTATTTGCGGTGCCGCCAACTCTGAAAATTAAGCTGCTTTTCTGCCACAAATTTCCCAACCCAATTCCCTATGCATGTGGAACCTCTATGATTGCCTCTAATCATGGAAATACTGACCCGGTCTCCTGGAAAGCGAGCCTGCTCACCCCCCCCCCCCGTCTCTTAGCAACACTATTGTGAGTACCCTTACCCTCAAACTGAAACGCGCTCATGATAATGCACATGACATTCTGCCTAAAGTGACCCCCATCTATGACCTTTGCCAAAGCACCTGCCAGAAATACCCCTGCACATGTGAATCCAAATACTGTGTCGCTATGTTCACCCAAGGAGGAATCCTATTGGGCCTTCCGTACAGCCTTTAAAACATAGCTGTTTGACTAACCTGCTCAACATGAACCTCCCATCGAATTATGTACCGGTTGCGCTGTGTAGTACTTTCTAAATGTAACCATTATGTACTCTACTATTCGTGCTCACTGAACTAGGATGTGTAGTACTTGCTGATTGTAACCACCATGTATTCCGCCATTTGTGCTCCCTACCTCCGGGCTACATGTAACTGGTTCTCTTCAGGACCCTGAGGCGTGAGGGTTTGTGTGCGCTATATAAATGGAAAACAAAAACCACATAAAAGGTCATTAGAGAAAAGGATCCAGCTGCCAGGCACTGTATGCTTTTAACTCTCACAAGGAATGAGGTGCACACGCTGTTCCCAACAACCCTGGCGAGCGCAGGGGGGTGCGGACGGCTGTGACACAGGTGTCGCCGCCGCCCTCCACACCATTTTTTCATCCAAAGGTCAATGCAGACTATGAAAGAATCGTAATGAAACAGTCCCAGCACAGGGAAGTTGAGGAATGCTTCCATTCAATAACCCTAATGAAGAGATAGGAGCGCAGACCATACAAGGGTGATCAACTAAACTGATGCCTCATTCTCCAAGAACTCGGATGTCAATTGACAACATCATCAAATTTGGGTGGTCACACGTCTGAGCACATATACAGGTCACAGACATGGAAACTGTCCTGACAAATAAGCCTATGAAAGAAGAAGCCACCATTGACCATATCTCATCTCAACTCTCCTGCCAAAAGGAAGCTCCCAGAAGAGAGGGGTTTCAGGCATTGTGTGGGAATTGCGACGACTTCTTCTCGCGCAAAGTCATATGCACAGCCAAAAGGCCAGTCTGCTCAGCCTGTGACAATATCAATCACGGTGTTACATTTTGCAGCTCAAAGATCAGTGGGACAAGACACAAAGGGAAAAGGAGCTGCAAGCAAATACCCAGACATCCAGCCACATCACAGTAAGTGTTTCCTCGGACATTGAGGCAGAAGCAGCAACCAAGGACCACATAACTTTACTGGCTAACAAACAACAAAAGAGGCACTCACACTTGAAGTGACGAGATAACATTTAAGCCCTTGAAATCTAAGCACTGGGGCTTCAGTAAATGTTATGGCCAAATGGCAGTTTCAACACAGTGCAGCCTGTGGTATTGACCCTGCACCATACCAGGAAACATGTGGAAAGTGAGCTTCACCGATAGAAGGTCGAGAAAGAGGTAAAAATCAGGAAGGTTCAAACAACTGGGATGTCACCCTGGTAGTCACCAAGAAAGCCAACCTGGTGAGATCAAAATACGTGTGGGCATAAGGCTGTCCAAGAAAATCAGAAATAGACAACAGTCACAATAGAGGACATGGTTGATTTGAATGGTGCCAAATGATTCTTAAAACTAGATCTGAATGCCGGCTATCAACACTTACTACTGCACCAGTATATATTTCTACCTTTTCACTCACCTCAGCTTGCACCGACACAAGCAACTCGGCTTTTGGTTATCCTTGGCGGCAGAATGCCATTAGAGAGAGGATCCCGGCGTTACCAATGTGAGCTGTGACATTCTCATCTCTACTGAAGACGAAAAACAGCACGAGAGGGTAGGATCAATGATTCCGGAAGTGAAGAAAGGAATTCAGCATGAAGTAGTATATATAAATCTGGGGATAGTACTATTACCGCTTTATTAATACGTTACTAAAAGGGTTATCAGCCTTGAATATTGGATAAGGGGGAAGCCTAAAACTGCTACAAATAAGTGCTTAACTGATGCAGAAAGTACACCAACTCTCCACCAATGGATGACCTGCAGAAATCATGGCACTGCTGGCATATTTGTGCAGGACAGCGGAATGGCACACCCACAGACAACGGTAGGCATTCACCCCATTTTATGTGTTGTCGTACCCATGTCATGATAGCCAGAAAGACAATACGATTATACTGTGGGTGCAAACAGCTAAAAAGAATGGCGGGTGGCAATGCGCTCGAGTATTGCAGAAAGAGGTAATGGTTCGAGCTAACGCAGACCTAGGACAACAACACAGTCTTTTGCATAAAATTCTGCGTCTTAGAGGGCAGCGCCATTTTATACATAGCTTTATCCGACAGGGTGGCCGCCACAAAGAACAACGCTGACCGATGAAAGGTCCAAGTGTGCTTATTTTTGATTTACAGGCTGGTCTGATGTTTAACAAGAACATTTTCTATGGTTCTCAGGGCTTGGATATTCTTTTTGCGCTAGGGCCGTCCCTCTCTGGCTCAAATTTCCCCAGGTTTTCCTCCTCCCTAGCCCGGCGTCCTTATCAGGGATGTTCGTGCTTGCCAACAGTAACACCTAGCAGTCTGTTCTCTTTCTAAGAACACTGGTGGTAACCCTAATACGATGTCTAACTCCCTAGTATAAGGAAGGCATGGCAAAGTAAGACAGACACACTTGATCACAGTTCAAGGGAGCATATTAAAAACTGTAGAAATGGGTGAGATAAACGCTTAATGTAAACCAAAATCTAAGATGGGAGCAAGCTACGACCATCAAATAATAATAATAATACAGTCCAAGTGGAGTCTAGTCAAATAAAAAGGGCCTATGCTAAAAATAAACTATTGCCAATTCTTACCGCTATGCTACAAAATAGTGTGGGATAATGTTCACCAGAAAAGAAAGAAGTGTTCACAAAATAGTAAGTCAAGATGTTATGGCCAGGCTCTCCCTTCCCCCACTTTTCAGCACGGGACAAGGCAGGACTCCTGAGCACAGCACACTCCTGGGCTTTGTAACGCTCACCTGATTCCCACGGAGGCGCTGATCCCGGCTGGGCTGCTATCGTTTCTTCAATTGAGAAGCGTAGAGCTCGGACGACTCTCAGGACTGGGCTTCCTCTTATCGAATGTCTGACTTGCAGGGTAAGTTTTCTGCAGGTGGAAGAAAAAGGGTTAACCACCGTTTGATGGGATTCCTTCTCCCACCAATCGCCAGTTTCTCCCACAGCCTAGCTTTCTACTTGTCTCGGCAAGCTCTCACCTTAGGCGTATAAATGCGGAGCTCTCCATCCTGCGTCTGGTGCAGGGGTACGTGGATTCCAGTTACGTCACTGGATGAGGTCAGTGTTGAAGCTCAAGTCTTTTGCGGCCTTAGTTGTGGCACTGGTGCTGGGATACCGAAGAGCGATGCCGCCGTTACTGCACGAGGGGATGCCTGTAAGTATACTGTAGTCTTTAGGCTTTAAAAGATGGGCACCTCAATAATGTCCCTTTTCCTTTGTTTCAGGCCTCGGGATGCTGTGGGCGTAGTTTTCCGTTGCCGCTGCACGTGCCGATGCACGTAAGTATAATGTTCGTTGGCCGCTTTTAATGGCACCTCTAATAATGTCCTTTTTCTAGTTTTCAGGTGCCGGGATGCTGCGGGCTTTATATCCGTTGCCACTGCACGTGCCGATGCACGTAAGTATAATGATCGTTGGCCGCTTTTAATGGCACCTCAAATAATGTCTTTTTCCTGTTTTTCAGGTGCCGGGATGCTGAGGTTGATGCGGCCGCTACTGTGCGTGCAAAAACTGGTAAGTTAAGATGAATGCGACTGCCTTCACCCAAACCCCCTTTTTAATTATGTCCTTTGCCTTTCAGGTGCAGAGAAGCTGCCGAAGAGAAGGCCGCGGTTAGCTCCGTTGCAATCACGGATGGATCAGGTAAGCGGGCGCGGCTGCGAGCGAGTTGCACTTTTCTAACCTTATGTTTATTCTTTGCAGGTTTTGCCGGTGACTGGATTCCGGGATCTGGTAAGTATTGTTCTGTGTCTTTCTTCATCCACAGGTTGCTGCTCGGAAGCTGAAGATGATTCTGGACCTGGAATGCAGGAGCCGACTCGGTGAGCGTCCTGCTGCTGCAGAATAACGCAAAGCACATGTTTTCCATCGGGCGTGGTTTAAATAGAAGAGAAGTGCTTCCAGTGTGTGTTCTTCCACCGGTTCCACCCAGGTAAGAAAAGAGTTCCTGAATGGAGGGAATAGTTCCTCCCAGCCCTGATGGCTGGGGACTTCAACCAGACTGGTTTGTTCTGGGTAAATATGCAGCATGGTCTGCCTCAGGTAAGTCCACCCAAGCATTATTACACTGTTTATCAATATGAGCCCGGCGCCTATGGCGCCGGGACTGAAACCCTTCATGAGCCTGGCGCCAAAGGCGCCAGGACACGGTCCAAAGGGCCCCTGTAGGGGTCTGCTGGGTCCGGAGTAGTGGAAGACGGGTCTGCTTCCGAGGGCGCTGGGCCAGTCCTGGCCCCTCGGGAGTAGCGCCCATGACAGGCTTCTCCAGTACGAGTTTACAGTTCCTTATCCTCGATATCAGGGCCTTCTGTGCCCAAGTCTCTTTCATGCAAAGTCTCTTGCCTCGGAGGGCCGGATATGCCAAAAAAAGAACAAAACACGTTCCTTCTGCTAGTCTTCACGTCGGGTGATTATGGTTCACTCTAGGACCCCCCTCAGCCGGGATCCGATCCTTCTCTCAATGATAGCCTCCCTCATTCAGGGTCACACCAACCACTCACTGTGGACATCCCTTGGTCGGGTTTACTCTTGTTGTTATAATGTTCCCGGGAGTATTACTATTCAGCTTACTTCACAGGCATCCCTCAGTTGGGTTCACATATGCCACAGTAACACTGTCAATCTCATCAGAAAGCGGGGTTCCCTTCCCCTAGCTTTCTCTCGGCATTCCTCCATCGGGTTCACATTTGCCATAGTTCACAGTACATAAAAAAGTCCTTCTAGACCCCTTAGGTTCTTCTGTTTACCCAAGTCTGAGTCTGAGTCTCAGCCCCCTGTCAGGCTCTTTTTAAACCCCCAGTCAGGCTTCGCACTGTTCATTCACCACAATGTTCTGGGGTGTATTAGGGTTCAGCCCAATTCGCAGGCATCCTTCAGTCGGGTTCACGTTTGCCTCCCCAATGTGTCAAAGTCTTTCGACTGAACAAAGGGTTTGATTCGACCCTCGTACAACCACTCCGACACCTCACGCAAGCCTCTCCTAAAGGTCTCTTGGTACTTGTCGTTTCTCCTAGTTCGGGAGAGGGGCACCAGTCGGAGACCTTCGAATGAGCGCACACGTGGTGCTGGACCACTATCTCTGGTGCCAGTTTCTCTCACAAACGTTTAGAGGGGTCTCCCTCTGCCGAGCTCGGACCCTTCTCACAAGGTTCACAATCTTTAAAAGTATGTTTTTGGACTCCCAGTCCCAGAATGCACGTGAGAATTCCGCTCCCACTTCACAGCTCCCCAAAACAGCATTCCATGTCTTGGGAGCTGAAGGAGCCACAAGGGGAATGTTTCAATGAGGTCAGGGTCTTACCTCCTGCCCCTCATGGACTGGGTTCGCCTGTCTGGCCCCAGGAGAGAAGTCCTGATGTAGGTACAACCAGGCAACCCCAGCTGCCCCTGGTCTTGCCCTCTGGAAGTCCAGCTCCCTCCTCCACACTGCAGTCTCCTCTCAAATAGCAGGGCCAGTGTTTGGGCAGTTTTCACCTCCTCCAGGTCTTCCAGGGCTTCTATAGCTCACTAGGGCTCTCTCCATCTCCCTGGCACCTTCCAGCATCCCCGACTCGCTCAAAGTATGCTTTCCTGCTCCGCCTTTTATGCTGCCTGGGAGAGACAAGTGGAGTCAGGTGCGAATAATTAAAGAGGGAGCCCCGACTTAGCCTGGCCTCATTAGTGGGACAGTCTGCTGTAGAAAGGGGAGAGTGTTTTCGGAGTCTGTGGATCAATGTTGGTAATCTTCATCCTCCCAATCTCTCTCCTCCTCGTCTCAGTGACTTTAGAAAAGAACAGAGGTGAGGAATTATGGGGATTGTAGTTTTCACTAGTAAGTTTAGGAAAATCCAGAAAATTACTGTCGAGAAAGGGGGGGGGGGGAGAGGGGGCATTGTCCTGTTGTCGCTCACAGTAGGTTGTACGTGAGAAATTGTCTGTCAAGAGGCGGGTGGGAGGATGTGTTCCTAAATGTTCTACCGTGCAGGATGGGGAAAATGTGTCACAAGGAAGCTGATTCCACGTCTCACCTGGGGTATTCCCACAAGCGTAAACCCAGGTTCCCCTACCCAGGGGATCCTCCCTCACTCATCCACCCACAGAGTTGGGATATGAGAGTGCCAGCCCTTCCCTGGCCACCTGAATAAGGGATTCTTGGGATCTACTTGGGAGAACATCCTTAGGTTTCTCACACTAGGGATCCTCTAAATGTCCCTCACCTAGCTACACTTCGTAGTCATGGGAAGTAATATATGGTGCCTTCTTCCGCCCAGCATCACACTCACTCCTTTCAGACCCTCTCGAACCGGAGCCTTCGCTATACAGGCCTTTTAAGTTGTTCTCCTCACACCACGTCACTGTCCCTCCAACCTCTCGCTCTGCCTTCCCACCTCCACCCTTTGATCTTACTTCGTTTCTTACTCCTGTTCTTACTAAAGTTTGTACCTTCAATCACCCCTCTGTCTCCGTTATCATTTCCTCCCTCCTTCCACTCCCTCTATACCAATCCTATTTCCCGACTCACCATCGCTCTACCCACCCTCCGTCTAGTACTGCTCCTATTCCACTACTTCCAATCTCATTTTACTACCTTTACTCCTTTAAGACACCCAGGGATATGGTGCCCTGCTCACTCCTCTACTACCAATTGCCACTCTACCCCTGATCTCCTTCACTCACTACTCCCACTGCCTAATTATTCCCAACTGCCAGTACTCCACTCCATCACTACTCCTACTCTACCTCTACTACTCACACACTCCGCTTTCTCACACAAACACTGCACAGACCTCTTCCTTGCACTCTAGTCGCTCTTGACTCCTCTGGTCTGGCAGACGTCCTCCTCCACCGCCGTTCCTCCCAACTGCAGCCCACACCAAACAACTCCCAGGCTCTGTCTTATATATCCCTCCCACTCTTTGTATTGGCCACTTCCCCTACTAATGACATACCTTGCTATCAAGGGGTCTGACAGGGGAGGGCTTTGCTCTATTAGGGAGTTTTTAGATCACACATCGAGCGCAACGTTGCGTGAAGGAAAAAAAAAAATGCCCCCACGTTTTCACCGCCTATGCCCAGCTGGTCTGCTGCAATCCCTTTGCTTCGTCGCCACTGTTGCGTGTGGCCGAAGTACCCCTCCGGCCCCCTTGCGTTCCCCCTTGCCAGAGAGCACACGCCACAAGGTGCTTGCTGTCCGGCTCCATGGTCGCTCTGACACGGCCGTGGCAACACCCTGTTTATTACAAGCACATGCGGCAGAGTTGCGTCATTGCACCGCGTGTGTGCCCTTAAAGGGGTAGGCACCACAAGCAACATTTGAACATATTGCATTTTTTCCTAGTCCTAAACTGACGTTTCATCGACACTCGTCAGCTGAAAAATCTACCTAAACATAGCCAATACAGCTCTGAAGGCAGTCTTTCGTTTTGCCACTTGTTGCCTCCTAGTAATTTCCACAGGGGTTGTACTGCTTGCACATGCATGCCCCGTCTGAGACGCACACACATAGACACAGCTCCCGAGCACACACACACACACTTAGTCACACATTTTAGCCAGATGATTGGTGCACTACAGATATCAATACTTGCCTGGGGACTGAACTGGTTTGATTTCTTAGTTCAATCCTCACAACATAACGGATGGAATTAGAGTGGGGTGAAAGTGCAGGTTTACATCAAAGTGACATTTTGGTGCTGAGAACAGATGTTTTTTAATGGTATGTTCTATGATTCTGGAAAGGAATACATTGTGGGGAGGTTCTTGAAGAGGGAGCGGTGGGGAGAAGGTAAACAAAGTGGCCACTGGTGGGAATCACACCCGGCTGTGTGTAGGTGAATAAACTGCACTGGAAGTTTACCTTTGCCTCTTCAATAATGGTGACAAGGAGGTTCTAAGGGGGATAATACCAGAGGAACACCTACAACCCCGCTCCTGCCCATTGAACCTGCAGAACTTGGCTGTAGGGCAGGCTACACAGACCTGCATCTACAAATCTTGTACATGCAAGATTTGAGTTTGTTGCCACAGTGCAAATCATTTTTCAGTAAATGTTCTTTCTTATTATAGCAGTGTCATTGTTACAACCCTGTAAACTTCAGATACTTTGCCCAGCTGACATGTATTAATAAGCAAAATAATTAAACCATGCTTGTGTCCAGATGACAATTGTCATATTCTGTTCCTTTGTACAGCTAGTAGAAGCATAATGGACAAATAAGTGGCATGCATACCCAACTTTCCTTTATTAAATAATTTGCATGCCCTAGTTTTTGTACAAGTAAGGTCTGTGTTTGATGCCACCATTTTTCATAACTAATTAGCGCTATATAATTAGCACTATATTCAAATCCAAGTAAGTTACTGTTAATAAGTTTAAATTAATAAGCCAATTAATGCATCCAAATACCTAGTTAACACCACCACACCCATCTATGAAGTGGTTGTCAAATGCTCAAAGTATTGACCAATGTTTGCCACCATGTTTTGTGCAAAAACCCATTTGGGCAGAGAAGAGAGGCTCCAAATCCTTCAGAAAAATATTATTTTTATTCCTAACCACCTTTTCACCAATGCAACAGGCCCCATGTGCTTTGAAATGCACTATTTGCCATTACATGCCAAAAAAATTCTCAGGAGGTAACCTCCAAACTGAACACCACCAATACAGCTCATACAGTGCTACCAGTTTTACCTGGAGGGAGACCTGCTATTTGGCACAGGAAGTTATTTTACAACCCCTCCAGGACATAACAGTTCGAACCACCCCAGATTTCGCTGCCTTAGAAAATAATGGAACAGACCTTTGCCTTATATACCTCCAGGCACTTGTCCAATCGTAATGCCTCAAGCTTGAAATAAAACTCTCAAAAGCTCTTTAATCCTTAATGATGCCCTATCAGTTGTCTTCTTAAACTGATTGACCCAAGCACCGTTATTTGAGAAGAGAAGGCTCAAACAAAATGTAGACTACCTCCTCTATCTTCATTCATTTGAAAACTAGCTACAAAGTTTCACCCGTTTCCCAAACACTACCAATTTTGTTTTTATCATATTTAATTTCTAACTAGTCATTTGTGTATAGGAGGCCCTGTTGGCGACTTGCCAGGGTTAAGTGCAAAAGAGCTGTGTCATCGGCATAACAAAGCATGCTATAAAAAGTACCCTTCAGAGAGGGTAGATTAACTTTCCTAAAATAAGTGCTAGAGCCAAAGTCTGAAAGGAATACATTGGGACCAGCTGACATACCTGCTTCTCACCTTTATTAAGTACTGCAAATTAAAATGTTCTATTATCAGTCTTGCATTTCTAAGTTGTGTTGCAATCATTTTCCCACCAACTGAGCGCCGATCTGTTTCGTCAAAAAAAATAGATGTTACTCATCACTTCATGTGATATGCACATTTTGCTCATTGCAGGCAAAAGGTTGAAGACCCCTGGTCTATAAATTTGTTTGTTCAGATAGGGAGTTGTAAACCCTAGGCAGCCACCTCTAATGAGGGGCATAAGTGTTAGTCTGAGAGGTGATTAGGTAGCCAAGTTCAAGGCTGTGGAACCAAAGCGTTCATGCTTTTATCCTGGCTTTGCGAGCAGACTATGCAGTGATCCTGGACGAATCTTATATCACTCACATTACTGTGCTGTATTCTGTGGAAAGGTTTGTCTTCTCACATTCTGGTGGCATTGTTTAGGCCATTACCTGATCTTTCTTTTTGGGTAGGCCATTTTGAGTGGAAACGGAGAGTGAATCAGATATCACAGGCCTCTGGCAAGCATATTTTATGGTCTGCTCATTTGACACAAAAAAGCTTTTCCTTTTATACAAATCAAAGGTTGTTCTGCATGTTTATAAATAACAGCTTCAGCTGTGTTTTGGGCCTTTTTAAAGCTTTACTTATGTACTTCGCTTGATGATCGAGACAGTGAAGCTCGAATCATTCCCACGTTGCATGATATGCTTATAATGGTTTGTTTTAAAAATGGACATATTGGGTTATGTGATTTGTGTGCTTTTCAAATCAGTTCTATGAAATGGGATTATTTAGGTTCATTGTAAGAACTAGAGAGGAAAGTGGTAAAGTGCATACATTGCTTAGTGGGCACAAATCCCAGCTTCACTGCTCAAACGATGTGTGATCCTGGGCATCTCTTTTAATCTTGTATTGCCTAACCTGTCAAAATTGTCACCCTTCAGATTGATTTTGTTCTCAATTTATGATCTTCAAAAAAGCCTCACTCGTGGGTTCATGTACTGTTGCTTTTTCTATAGTAATAGTGAACATTGGTCTATAGCACACTGCTGCTGCTTGCTTCTTTGCTCTACAACAGCAACAGTACAAGAAAACAACTGGTAGCTTGTAATCGTCATCCGCCATCTATTCTTTGGGTGTGTAGCTTTATTTCCCCTGGCTTCCAATTGGTCTCCTGTACCCCTGCTTGAGCATGTTTGCATTCAGTGAGACAGCTGATCTTTGTCCTGTGTCTATTCTGGAGTATGTCCACCTTTTTCATGCAAACTGTGTCCTGCATTTATGCTATGGCCGGTCCTCGTGGCTGCTACTGATGCTAGAACACAAGTCATGTACTGATAAGGTTAAAAATGCTACTTAATCAACATTCTGATTACAGCAAGAAAGAAGAGGCTTAGGGGACTGAAAGGGAGTGCCCATGCTTATTTTGATGACTGCGAGGCAGCAGATCAAGATATGTGTTCTGAACGCAACGAGTGGGACGCGACTAGATATTCTGGATCCATTCATTCCTTTGGTTCGGTGGAGGGGGGGGGCCCAATGGGGTGTTGGCCCCAGGCCCCACAAGTGCTTCAGATGGACCCAGCAGAGACCATTCTACTTTACAGATATATACTGTGTGAATATCCTAGCAGGCCAATGTACGGGAGTACCTTTAAAGCATACACCATACACAGCATTAGCTTTGAATTAGTTTCGAAATGATGGCCCATTTTGCAGCATAACTGCCAAATGCGATTAACTTGTGCATATTTTATTTGCTGCCAGCAATTCCCCCTCCCGCTATGTGCGTTCAATAGATGACCTACAATAGCATGTCCAGACGCTGTTCTTTTACGCCTCCCAACATTACTCCATAACCGCCCTAACCGTGAACGGAGGATAGCACAGGGGCAACGCGCTGGTCATGGAAGCAAGACCACGCAGAGCAACAGAGGTTAGAATGCCAGATCCACGCTTACAAACCAAACTCTGTGTTAGGCAGAAACCTGTGCAGTTCCCTTAGGGACCACTGCAAAAAGTTTAAGACTACAGGTGTTGGCAGCAGTCTGCACCACCCAGATTTACCTGGTAGCTGTGGCTGAGCAGTCAGACTTCTCTCAAGAAGAGTTATACAGTATATAGAGTACACACAATAGGGCTAAAAATACAGTAGCAAAAGCAAACACTGACCAGAGCTTTGGTATAAAAGTATATAATTATTTAATTAAAAACACACTTATAAGAATACACTGGCACTAATATGTCAAGCAAGTTCAAACACAGTCACTATAAATATATACACCTCCCCAATTAATTGACAAGTCTAGGTTAGTACACCACTTATTTAGCAAAACAGAAGTGAGCGCGTAACCATAGATGGCAATCCAATAATTATTTAAAAAGGGAGAGAAAAGGACGGAATAGTAAAACACACAATACCAACACTTTCAAAGAACCACAGCAAGTCAAGAAAGGCAGGGTCTACTGTAGAGCAAAAAGTTCATAGGCCAGGCCCACTCTTGGAGAGCAAGGCGGAATGTGCCCAAGATCACACAGTTGAAATACACTTTAAAAAGTCTTTGCAGACAGTTCAAAAAGGAGTTGGATCAGTTCAGAAAAGTTAGTTAACAGGTCCGAGGTCACCCCAGGATAGAGAGTCAAGAATTTACGGGACACCTTGGACAGTCTGTTGCAAGGGAGACCAGGCGTGACACAGTACCTGAAATTGTGAGAAAGCTCCGCGGGGGCAGTTGTTCCTGGCAGCGGGTGCAAGTCGGTGCTTCGTCCAGGGGAAGAAAAGATCTCGACGTGGAGGAAAGCTGGAGGTCGTTGCACTGCCAGGGAAGAAACCAGCTTCAGAGTTTTCCCGGTTAAAAGGTACTACCCTTTTATTCGCGGTAGTGGTGAAGCGTGGGTATCCGGCTGCCGGCGTGCTTGGCACGAGCGATTCGACCACGAGACGATCCAGGAAGGCGAAAAAGGCAAACTGGTTAGCCCCACCAGCTCAAAGGAAGAAGACTCTCCTGGAAGAAGATCTTCTCTGTCGCTGGAAGTGGTGAGTCGGTTCAGCAGGGCTCCACCGGTGGTGTCGTCGTTGCAGGTCAGCTCAGCTACTCCCTCTTCGGATTCTTTAGGTCCTGTGGCGACATCTGAAATTCCAGTCCCCAAAGCCCTGCTTTTATGCAGAAAAACCCCATTCATCAGTCCTAGCTGTCACTCAAACATGCTAAGTGGTGAGCCGGGCGGCTCACCACTGGGCCAATCACACAAGAGTGCGACTTGAGTTGCCGAGGCAACTCAGTCCAGAGTGCCTATTCCGCCCTCCCACACATCCTGTAGACCCAGACAGAGTGGCACCACTTTTGGAGGCTTCTGTGCAGAAGCCCGCCAAAAGTGGAACAAAGGGCTCGACTTAGGTTGGAGTTAGAGGCAAACACAAATACCATTTTAAAACCGAGTCCTGGCAAAAAAAAAACAACCAGGGAATAAATATTAAATAAATAACCCGGCAGTATCTTTAACATTGCACCAAAAAAGTGGTGCGTTTAAAATGAATGGGAAAATCCCATAGGAAATATTGCGGTGTAATATTTCGCGTGGTAACCACTGCCACCAGCCAGAAACTCGACAAGGTGGGACTGCACAGTGCCCCCTTGGAAAACAGACCCAGGGGCAATCGAATTACCCCTACCAGTACTTCCACAATAGGATGGTTTGTACTGGTTCTGTTCACAATTTGAGACTAGTAAAGTCAATGGTGACTTTACATGCCCTGGGAGACAGTAGTCAGTCCCAGGGTATGGAGTCTATGTTTGGGGGTCACTATGACACCCCTGTGCCACTGCACTGAGGGTGCTGTGTAACACATATCAAAAACACATGAAGCCCTATGGGGTAAAAGACCCCATAGCCCATAAAACACATTCAAAGTCAAAAGGATATCTCAAATCATGTCTAAGAGTGGGAGAAAGAGAGTCTCACTCTTAGCAGGAGAAAAAAATAAACCCCAAAAATCCAACAAAGCTGCTGGGGGACTCACTAGGTTTGGGAAATTAGCCTTAACAGAGAATTCTCCATAACACTCGCCCCCCCCCCCCAAACTAAGGGACGGGAGGATTTAATCCACTCCTGGATGAATCTCATACCTCTAGTCGGTTATAAACACCCTAGAGAGACCATCAGCATTTTGGTGGAGACACCCTGACCCGTGTTCTATGGTCAAATCAAAGGTTTTCCTTTGTAAGCTATATGACCTACAAACCCTTTGAGGAACATCAGTCTTTTTAAAATTATAGGGGATCTGGTTGACCAGTCCCTCAGAAGTTGGTACAACTTCTGAACCTGTGTTAGGCTTTTTCAAGGGGTCCTTATAAAGGATTCCCTTCGATCTAGAGGGGCCTCCAGAGGTCCTCACCACCTCTCTGTTGGGAGAAGGTTGGGTCTTAGGCCTCTTGGTTGGAGGGGATGGAGATAAGCAAGGTACATGCTTCTCCTTCCTCTTAGATCTACCCTTAGCTATTTTAGGATTTTCCCCCCTAAGACTAGGAATCGAATTGGAGTCTTCTGTGGAAGGTCCAACAGTCGGAAGGTTTTTGGCCTTAGACATTTCTTTTCTGGTTTTCCACCAGCACTGAGAATTACCAGTTCTCTTAGGCCTAGGTAGGGGTCCAGTAGGTCTATCCACCTCTTCCCCAGAAGCAGGGGGAGTCAAAGACTCTAAAACTGGGGGAACAATGATGGAGCTTGGCTGGGGCTCCCATTTCCCTAACATTTCATCCTGAAAATTGCCTGGGTCAGAGGTCAACATACCAACACCAGGGCTTGTAGTGGGGTTCTCAGTAGAGGATCCCACAGGCTTAGAGTGGTTCCTTAAGGTGGCCTCTCTAGCCAATTTGGTTTGGTTCTGGGTCTCCATACTGGGAGGCCTGGGGGTACTGGATACTACTCAGAGTTCTTAGATCATTCCCCAACAGGACTCTCCCAGGCACCTCAGTTTGAACACTGACAGGAATCATCACTGTCATGTTGTTGCACTGTATGAGGGCTGATAGAATTGGAACCATTTGGACAGGGCCTCCAGATATCTTAGTGGGACCTTTGGGTGCCTTAGCAACATCCTCAGGCCTGAAAAAGCTTTCATCCACTACTGTTCTGCTGGCCCCAGAGTCTCCCCTGGCAGGAGTATCCTGGCAATTGACAAGAACACTGTCCACATAATAATCTTTAGAGTTTTCTGGTAGGGAGTCATACACACTCCTATTCGGATTGCTAACCAGACCCATGGACTCTACTGTTACACTTGCTTGAAGACCCAAAGGTTCATCAGCAAAGACATCAAAGTGAGCACTAGCCATTTGGACTTCCTCCTCAGGAGTGAAGGCTAAGGAGACTGTGCTGATCCCTGTAGGTTTACCCTTACATTTTGGATCTCCTTTGATATGGTCAGTAGCCCCACAGAGATAGCATGTTCCAAATGCTCTCTGGAATGGTGGCTTGTTCCGACCAGAAGGTACACTAGCCTGATGGGGTTTCCCTGGTGGCTTACCCTGGTTATTTTGTTGTTTGGGGCCCTCTTTGGCATGGGAGGTATTAGAATTCTCTGGATTCCCCTTTGGTGGCTGCTTTCCCTCATCCTTTTTCTGAGTGACCCCTGAATCTCGTGAGTAGCCCTGTTGGCAACCCACAAGTCAGTAGCCTTAGCTAGCTTTCTGGAATCTAATTCCTTTGAATCAGCCAAGTGCTGTCTGAGCTCAAGAGAGCAGGCATCATAAATTGACTCCAACATTACAAGATTTCTCATTCCCTCATAAGTGTTCACCTTGTAACCCTTAATCCATCCCTCTAAGTTTTTCAAACTTTCATTCACCCAGGTAGCCCAAGGGGTACCATCATTCTTTTTGAGGGTCCTAAACCTCTTAAGGTACTGGGAAAGGGTCTTCCCAAATCTAGCTATTAAAGCTAGCTTCACACATTCATAATCCCTTCTATCCACCTACCCCAACTCTATTACCACATCAGATGCAACAGGGGGGAGCCTAGAGAACAACCAGGGAAGTAACTCATTCCCTGAGATGTCCTGGAGCCCATGATTATACTCAAACATAGCCAACCAATCCAACACATCCAACTTAGGCTCATACATACCCACAATCTCTTTAGGCATCCGGGGTCTTTTGGGACTGGAACTTCTAGAGAGAGAAGCATTTTCAACAGACAATTTCTTCATCTCTAGCTCATGCTTGAGCCCCATTTCTCTGAGCCTTAGTTCAGATTGGGCAGTTTGTTTTTTGAATTCTAACTCAAGCTTAATTTTTTCTAGTTCAAGATATTGAGTATTAAATGTGGGACCTGGCAAAGGTCCAGTAGGTACAGCTGGTAGAGCAGACAGAGGGCTAGGGGGGACAGTTATAACAGACTCACCTTCCTCTTCTGACTCTTCCTCAAGATTTTCAATACTTTGATCAATATCAACACTGTTATCTACATTTTCTGGGAGAGTAGGTTCCTCTGAACCCTCACCCAGATTTTGGTTGCTAACAATCTTTCTATTAGCTCCATATTCCTGCCTTTAGTCAGGAGATTCTAATGCTTACAGAGAACTCTTACACAATCAGCAGTTTTTGTAGCAAGGGACTCTTGACTATAAGTTTCCATAGTAGACATGTTAGAAAATAAACGTTTTAGTGCTAAAGTTTTGTGGTTAGTTGCACTAAGGTATCTATAAGCACACTAAAATGTATACTCAATACAAATCCCACCACTGTACACCAATGTTAGGCAGAAACCTGTGCAGTTCCCTTAGGGACCACTGCAAAAAGTTTAAGAGTACAGGTGTTGGCAGTAAACCCAATTGGTAGCAGTCTGCACCACCCAGATTTACCTGGTAGCTGTGGCTGAGCAGTCAGACTTCTCTCAAGAAGAGTTAGACAGTATATAGAGTATACACAATAGGGCTAAAAATACAGTAGCACAAGCAAACACTGACCAGAGCTTTGGTATAAAAGTATATAATTATGTATTTAAAAACACACTTATAAGAATACACTGGCACCAATATGTCAAGCAAGTTCAAACACAGTCACTATAAATATATACACCTCCCTAATTAATTATTTGACAACTCTAAGTTAGTACACCACTTATTTAGCAAAACAGAGGTGAGCGTGTAACCATAGATGGCACTCCAATAATTTAAAAAGGGAGAGAAAAGGCAGAAATAGGAAAACACACAATACCAACACTTTTATAGAACCACAGCAAGTCAAGAAAGGCAGGGTCTACTGTAGAGCAAAAAGTTCATAGGCCAGGCCCACTCTTGGAGAGCAAGGCGGAATGTGCCCAAGATCACACAGTTGAAGTACACTTTAAAAGGTCTTTGCAGACAGTTCAAAAAAGAGTTGTATCAGTACAGAAAAGTTAGTTAACAGGTCCGAGGTCACCCCAGGATAGAGACTCAAGGATTTACGTGACACCTTGGACGGTCTGTTGCAAGGGAGACCAGGAGGGACACAGTACCTGAAATTGTGAGAATGCTCCAGCGGGGGCAGTTGTTCCTGGCAGCGGGTGCAAGTGGGTGCTTTGTCCAGGGGAAGAGCAGATCTCGACGTGGAAGAAAGCTGGAGGTCGTTGCACTGCCAGGGAAGAAACCAGCCGCAGAGTTTCCCAGGTAAAAGGTACTACCCTTTTATTCACGGTAGTGGTGAAGCGTGGCTATCCGGCCGCCGGGGTGCTTGGCACGGGCAATTCGACCACGAGACGATCCAGGAAGGCGAAAAAGGCGAACTGGTTAACCCCACCAGCTCAAAAGAAGAAGACTCTCCTGGAAGAAGATCTTCTCTGTTGTTGGGAAATGGCGAGTCGGTTCAGCAGGGCTCCACCGGTGGTGTTGTTGTTGCAGGTCGGCTCAGCTTCTCCCTCTTCGGATTCTTTAGGTCCTGTGGCGACTTCTGAAGTTCCAGTCCCCAAAGCCCTGCTTTTATGCAGAAAACCCCCATTCATCAGTCCTAGCTGTCACTCAAACATGCTAAGTTTGAGCCGGGCGGCTCACCACTGGGCCAATCACACAAGAGTTCGACTTGCGTTGCCAAAGCAACTCAGTCCAGGGTGCCTATTCCGCCCTCCCACACATCCTGTAGACCCAGACAGAGTGGCACCACTTTTGGAGGCTTCTGTGCAGAAGCCCGCTAAAAGTGGAACAAAGGACTCGACTTGGGTTGGAGTTACAGAGGCGAACACAAATGCCATTTTAAAACAGAGTCGTGGCAAAAAAACAACCGGGGAATACATATTAAATAACCCGGTGGTATCTTTAACATTGCACCAAAAAAGTGGTGCGTTTAAAATGAATGGGAAAATCCCATAGGAAATATTCTGGTGGAATATTTTGCGTGGTAACCACTGCCACCAGCCAGAAACTCGACAAGGTGGGACTGCACAGTGCACCCTTGGAAAACAGACCCAGGGGCAATCGAATTACCCCTACCAGTGCTTCCACAATATGATGGTTTGTATTGGTTCTGTTCACAATTTGAGACTAGTTAAGTCAATGGTGACTTTACATGCCCTGGGAGACAGTAGTCAGTCCCAGGGTATGGAGTTTATGTTTGGGGGTCACTATGACACCCCTGTGTCACTGCACTGAGGGTGCTGTGTAACAGATATCAAAAACACATGAAGCCGTATGGGGTAAAAGACCCCATAGACCATAAAACACATTCAAAGTCAAAAGGATATCTCAAATCATGTCTAAGAGTGGGAGAAAAAGAGTCTCACTCTTAGCAGGAGAAACCAATAAACCCCAAAAATCCAGCAAAGCTGCTGGGGGACTCACTAGGTTTGGGAAATTAGCCTTAACAGAGAATTCTCCCTAACACTGGTATGGTATAAGGCCCATTATAAAAAAAAGATTAAATAAATAAACCAAGACTGCAGCAATGGGGCTAGAGACTGCTCATTTCTCTCCAGATGCTGCTTTTTGGCCCATCCCCCATAGTAAAGTCCCAGCTCCCAGTGCAACCGTGCATTGTCCAACTCTGGATCTTGCCGTCTGACTTCACCTAGGACAAATGCAGATACATGGCCTTCCCCAGATCCATCAAGGGCTTGCTCGGCTTCTGGATAGTACCAAAAGAACACAATTGATGACAAATGTTGCACTGTTCAAATACATTGAATACATACAAGAACAACACTAAAATCTGGACAGGCTTAGACCTTGCAAAGTCTGAAGTGGTAAAATCGCACAACATTCACAAAGTCCTGGAACAGAGACAAAAAAAAAAGAACAAAAAAACAAAAAAGAGAACAGGAGAAGAATAATGCTTGAGAGTACTGTTGCAGCTGTGCTTTTATTGTCCATATTGGTTGGTCCTGTTTGTTGTCCCTTCTGCTTTTCAAACAGAGCCACTGATCCTAAAAGGGGATTCCAATGTCTGGATGTATTCCGGGACTGGCCCATTGGCAGTCCCATCCGGACTTCGTTTGGACAATTGATTTTAGAACTCGCACACAAAAGGACATACTTTTGAGGTACTGTTTGCCTCTGACAGTGCTCTGCTAGTGCCCCACTTCCCGAACATGATAAATTGCGCAGTTCTCTCTTTTTCATTCTTCTTCTGGACAGCTTCTGCCATTACCCTGCCCTCCTGAAGTCTGACTTCATGAGTCCTTGGCCAAAGCTTCCACCAGGGAATCTCACTATTCAGCTTCACAAGCAGTAGACATTTGGGCTGCCCTCTCATTTAAAAACACCTAAATTGGTATTGTTTATTTATTTATAGAGCGCCTATACACAGGCAGTGTTTCAAAGTGCTCAAGGAGGGTGGGAACATGGGGGGGAATAAAGAACAGTAGCTCGGAGCCCTTGACATTCGAGACGATAACGGTCGGCACAGGCACAGTAAGTAAATATGATACATTTAACAGTTTAGATACAGCAAATATGCCTGAAGGCAATTCTGCGTTTTTTCCCCCAAGTGCACTTTAAGGGGTAAAGAGAGGGGAGGACAGACTGATGATCTTCAGGCAGAGTTGCATTCAGAATGTGCAAGTGAGAGAGGGTCAAGGGAGTGGGGGGGTCCAAATGAACCCAGTCTGTAGAGGCTGGGATAAGTGCGGAGAGAGTTCTCTTGGATTTATTCAGAAGTGTAGAGAGGGGCATGGGGTGCAGGGCCTTAAGGCAAGTGCAAGGAGGACGGCCGGGGGTTCCAGGGACCTGTGAGACTGAGTTGGGAAAAGCTTCTTTGCGTAGTAGAGGCCAGAGTTTCTGATGAGAAAATTGTGTTTGCATAGTTTTGAGAGAGACTGGCGCTAGAATAGCTGCCCATCAAATACAATGGTCTTTACATTAAAGCTCAAATAAAATGCAGCTTGGTATTTAAACCAGGGGTCTGCAACCTTTGGATGTCGCAATGTTTTGGCCACGACTTACATACTTCCTCGCCATTGACCAAGTGGTTTAGGGCCAATGGAAGTTGTCGTCCAAAACATCTGGAAAGACTAAGGTTGCAGACCACTGAGTTTAGCCAAGTGATTTTTGTTGCCAGATTTATGAACTCCCCCAGAAAGAGCTTTCACATTTAGCAACAACAACAAGCACAACCAGAGGTTGCTTTAACCCAAAGCATCATAATATCAAAGTCATCTTGTTCCACAATCCTGATATTTGGCTCAGACACTCTGAACCAAGAGACTTTCAACCCAGCGTAAATGTGCAGGTTAGTACAATGTCATGGCCTTGTTCTCAGTGACCCCACCTAGAAAGTCACAAACCATCACGGCCCTTTTTATGAATGGATAGTGAGGAACTCCCGGCTCTCTGTGTGGGGCCATTGAGACAACCACCATGACAATATCAACTGCAAATCTTGTTGCATGCTAGAAGTAATTTTAAATAAAACATTGTGAAATTCCCTTTCATTTTGTTCGGCTGAGGACCACTCTCTCATCTGCTTGATGTTAGCAATAGGGCAACGTGGCGCTGGGGGAACTTCATTTGTCTTTTCGAACACTTGCCAGTGTGCATTCTCCAGCTAGCAGCACTGTGAGGACACATTCTACAAGTCAAAAGGAGTTATCTGTTAGGCAATTCATGGCCCCACAGTACTCTTAGGAGCAGTTATATCAAAGAGAAGCAGAGGTCAGCGGCTGTAGTGATCAGCCTGCACATATCAGGCAAGGTCAAACGACTTCATACCAAATCTAACCAAGTGGGCCACTGGGATCCCCACTTAGGGTCCAGCTACTACTTAAGACAGAATATATTTGGTTGTATTTGAAAAAGGGTTACATCCTGATGAAGGCCGCAACTGGAACCTCAGTTAACGTAGAGGAGATGGCCGAAACACACTGTGTCCACTTTCTATGTAACCATAACGACACTGCAAACACACAGGTCACATATGTATAGGAAAAAGTACCAACAAGCTTGTAAAGGTCACTGTAATAAATCAGTGCTTCTGTTCACATATCACATATATATGTTGGATGATGGATCTATGATAGATTTAGGTCTTATGTTGTAAGCATTGGTTGCAAAATCATATTATTTGTCAATGTTTGTCTGTGAGAAACATTAAGGTGTCTCACCCGCTAATCCCCAGAGATCTGTCATCCAGGTGTCCAGGACACGGCCATCACTATTGGATCCAGTTCCTAGGGGTGGACCAGTGGGGTAGGATCACCAGGATGGGGTCTTCCGGGAGAGGAAGTGGGACACCGAAGGGTGAGACGCGGTACCCCCTTCCCATTAACACCTTTTCCCCATCCTACCCCATAGGATATTTAGAAGCTCTTCCCCCTCCCCCTTTTCTGACACAAACACTCTTACACCGTGAAAGACTACAGACTAATACCTGAGCCGTTTATCTGACATGTCCCAACACAAGGGTCAGGCAAAGTCAGGCAATTAACAATAACTACACACACCCAAAGCCGCTTTCCCTTCCTCACAGGGATAAAAGGCAGAGCAGGAGAGAACACTGAGCAAGGCCAAACACACGAAGCAGCTATTCAAGGACGGCAGTTCAAATGGAGGCGAAAGGTGGCAAACCCTGAAAAGACGACAAGGAGGGAAGTGCCCTTGCCCTTTTCAGCCCAGACCTGCAAAGCCTTCGTAAAAGGAATCATAAGACTGGGAACTACAGCTGGCGTGTGGTGCGACAGATGTAAATGGTGCATGGAGCCCTCCCGCACCGATAGCCAAGGTGGGGAGACGCGCTTGCTACCGTGGTACTGTCCTTGACTTCAGAGACCAGAAACACCAAGGTCAGCACAGCCGGTGAGTCAGAGAGAGCGGATAGTAAACTGGACTGTGTTGAGCCCAAAGTTGCAAATGGCAACATTATATGAGAAAGGTACTTGTGAACAAAAAACTTGTTGTGTGTTTAAAACTTTTAAGGAAAGCCCAGTAAAGGACCAGCAACAGAGTGCTCAGGCGCCACGTGGGCACTCATTTGAAGGACTCTGGCTGGTCCCCTTTGTTGAAATTACAAATACCAGAAGGCCCTAGGACAGGCCAGCATGAGGGGGCAGAATGGTCATACAAGAGTTGAGTCAAACCCCTTGTACAATCAAAAGTCTGTCACGAGGAAAGCGAAGTGAAGAGTCCCACATTGTGATAAAGCAAAGTGAACTGTGTATTTCGGGGTGAACATAATACACCAGTGAACATTGTGTCGACAAGAGAACCCGACGAGGGATGTCCACAGTGAATGATGGTTTAAGAAGACATTGAGACACTTGCATGTTACAAGTTGCTGATACTTAGAGTGCAAGGCCGTATTGAACCCGACTGAGGGAGGCCAATGTAAAAGATTACCAGAAGAACTTTGTTGTTTTCGATTAGGCCCTCTAAGGCAATAGACTTTGCATAAAAGAGACATGGCCCCAGAAAGTCCTGAGATTGTTGAAAGGAACTGTGACCTCGTACTGGAGAAGCCCAGGAGTGTGAATCCCGCCTTGCCCCATGCTAAAAACGTGGGCAGGGAGACCCCAGCTATACCATCCTGACTTATCATTTTGTGTGAACACTTCTTTCTTTTCTTGTGAACATTATTCCACACTATGCTGTTGCATAGCAGTAAGGATTGGCAATAGGTCTTTTTAGAATAGGCCCTTTTAATTTGACTAGACTCCACTTGGACTGTATTACTATTATTTGATGGTCGTAGCTTGCTCCCATCTTAAATATAGGTTTATATTAGGCATTTATCTCACCCATTATAGATTTTAATAAACACCCTTGAACCGTGATCACTTGTGTCCATCTTTACTTCGATACCATGCCTTCCTTACAGGTCTCAGAAATATTTGTAAACGTCTAAATGTAGTCTATAAAATGTGTATATGAGAATTGTTTTTTTAACTTTATAATATATGTATGAAATTATATTTTTCAATAAATAATCTTAAGCTTCTTCATGAAATAAATTGAAATAGTTGTGTGGCATAATGGCCTTGATCCTGTTGCTTTGTATATGTTATTAATAGCCTGGAAGATCAAGGCCCACCGGGCACCCTTAGTTTAAAAAACGTTCTTCAGAAGATACATGCCCTAGTCACAGTCTCAAAGATCGCCCAGCGGGGGTAGCTCCAGCACTGTATTCAAATGAATGCCCCTTTGAACGTTTGACAGATTACCAGTGAACTGAAAAGCACAGCATTTATGTCCCTGCCGAAGATGTCCACTCAGGTCTCTAGGCACCCATCTCATTTTCACCCATATCAAACATGTCCTAAGTAGCCTAGCTTTTCGAAGGTACTGCTGCACTGACATGTATAGCTAGTCCAAATAATTTCAGTCTTTTTCAACAGCTTTTCAACATACCATTCTGTTCTTTTTGGGAGTTTCTACTAGGTCATGTTCCTCAGAGTACTGCACAGCGTGAAACAAACATCTACGTAGATTTGTGCATTCAGCTACAATTTATTTCCGAGGCAGATGATGTTCAAATCCTGTTCCTAGTGGATAGGCTATGGTTGTTTTCTATTGCTGATGATGTTTGTTTCACATCAATGAGGACTTTTTAGGCTCAAGTTTGTGTCTTCGGGATTTTCAAACATTGAGGATCTTCATGTATTAGTATTGCATCACACATGTGCAGGGTCGGATTGTGGTGTACTGGAGGGCGACGCAGCCTCTGAATGGGCCCATGAGATTCAGAGCTCGCCCTCCGGCACCTTAAAACGAGATCGCTGCACCTTGAGAAGGATGGGGTGCAGGATTCTCTTACTCCTACACAATTAAATAAGGACAACTCAGTAGTTTGGCAAAGGGAAGTCCGTTTAATGACAAGTACAAAAAACGGGGAAACAAATCGAAATCAGCAGTGTTGCGATCACCTGTCTTGCTTCAACTTCCAAATTCTTCATGCAAACAGTAACTTTTATAGCAAATTCTCGTCATCATTGACGTGTAAAACTCATACATTTGACATGCAATTCTATTGGTTGGAAAAGGTAACTTAAGTATAGGTGCTATATCTGTATATGGTAACAGAGCGTGAGGATTGAATAACTTATCGGTGGGCGTCTACGCCCATCACTCGTGATAGACGTCACTACAACTATGACGTCTTATTGGTTGTTCAGCTATAGGACCCTAGATTATTTGGTCCATTGTGATTGGGTAGGTTACACCCCTAGACATAAATCTCCACTTTAATTAGCAGCATGCAGAATGGACACCCAGATGCGGAGTGCCCCAAGATTCACCCTGCCTCCCTTCCATCAATCAGTACTTTAGGGCCTTATGTCAATTAGTTGGCTGAGGATGGCCTCGAAACTGTAGCTCTTATAAGGAAAAGTTATGGCATCCTCGGGTTCTGGGTGACATCAGACGTTGGTACCTCTTCGCCCTTGGCTGGTCATGTGTCTGTTCACTGTGAATCTGCTTAATTCTCCTTCTTTTCGTGTATTTAATTATTTGTTCAGCCTCGCCACCTTCCTGGGCCTCCTTATCGACCTTCACGGGGTAGGCTTCAAAGCTCTTAAGTTTCGATTCTTCGGAGTTGCCGCTCTCTTCCCTTCCTTGGGTTGACCTCGAATTCCCAGGCATGAGCTACTCCTAACTGAGTTTTGATTCCGCTCCTCCCTTCTGACTTTAGCTGGAATATGAATCTCGTCCTAGTTGGCCCCTTGCAGCTTGGGCTCAGTTCTGCTTTTACAAAATGGAGTCGCACTTGCATAGAGTGCTTCATTGAGGTAGACATATAGTTGGCGCTTGCCGCTCTATTCTTCTACTAAGCATTGCAAGAAGTTCCGTTTTCTTGGCTTCTTGCGTTCCAAGCCTATTTACATGCATTTAGTTAGTCGCATATTTTCATCTCACTTCATGGTTACGTTTCTGTATATTAACATCGTTTCGTCTCACACGTCCATTACATTGTTATTCCTTGCATTTCGCCCTTGTGTGTCATCTTTTGATCGTCGTTTATGTTCATCCGTACGTCTGTCTGGGCTCTTATGTCATCACCATTTGCCCTCCATTAAGGCTCTTTGGGTCTCTTTGGGGACACTTTGTACGTAGTTTTCATTTCATGTCAGCTACTGGTACAGTTGTCTCAGTGGGTACCGAGCTGCCCATGGCTGTCTGATTATAGGCACTTCGACAAGTATTGCATTTCTGATGGGCACTGGGCAGAGGCCTAGAATTGCTCTCTGTTGGTTCATTTGTTCCTCATACGACACATCTCGGCGAGTATGTCCCTGGTACCTCGAAATGGGGAGCTGGGGCGCAGGCCATGTCTGTGATGTGATGCATAAGTAGAATTTTGCACATTCCATATTGCACTTTATGACAATGTATATGTATGATCATTGTAATGTATTTTAACTGATGAAATAGTTTGTATTCATGGATTTTTTGTAATATGAATGTCCAACAATTTAATTAGCCAGCTGTGGTGGCTTTTTCAAAATATAACGATTATGTGAATAAAGAGTTATTTGAAAAAATACTTATGCTCATTTCCATCATTTTTGTGTAGCACATAGTGGACAGTAGCTATGTTTAAAATTCTCCAACGATCAATTTTTGCTTATCAACTATTCATAGATGGATACAAATAAATGATCTGAAGCAGATATCACTAAGACAGAAGAGGTAATTTTTCTGGTGCACCTCAACATGGCTTCACACAGGGAACCCATATGATCAGCTTGGCCAAGTTCATTAGCTCGCACACAATGTGATGAAAACCTGGTCAAACACTGCGAATAAGGGCAAATACCTGAATCTTGCTTCTTCAAACATTGTCCTTTTAAAACAGGTGCTTCATTCCATTACACCCTCTGATCCAAGCTGTAAGATTCTAGATCCAATTTCTTTTGGACTAGAAAAAGGCAGTAGACCATATAATGGAGACCTTATTTGCACATTAAAAAGCTTCAGAATGTAGCAGACCATCAAACGTTCATCATTCTTTGGAAATGTCAGTGCTCCCCTGGATCTGATAAACCTCTTTGGCTTTCTGTCATTAAAAGGATTATGTTTCGGTCACTCTATACAGGGTAGCAAGTTCACAACCTGGGTCCCCCAGTCTGATTACCAGATTCCAACTGCATAATCACACACACACTCTGAGATCAGCTGGGAAGTGTGACAAACTTAGCCAATCCGTCTAAGAGGGAAGCCACTCCCTGTGAGGCTAAGAAGGTGACGCCGCTCTGCAAAACCCTTCCTAAGAGTCTGGGCAAGAGGGACCTCACTGAGAGTGACTCCCTAATTGTGGATAAGAACTCCCAGTTAGATAAGGACCATACTGAATGCAATACATTGTATGCATACATGGGACTTGTATAACCTAATTGTATTCCTGTTTTGACTACAACAACCTGTGTTAGCCCTTCCATCATGTTGCCTTCAGGCAATGCTGGATTTCATCTAAGTGCCAAAGACACGGAAGGATGACACACCTTCATTGTTCGCAATGACGCATTTAAACCAGAGAGGAACTGTGAATGTAAAGAAGGAAACTCCTATGCGATCCCTACGCAGAGGCGATTCCGATGGGGGAAACATCCTGAAGGGACGGAGCCACGCTCAGCTGCAGGGCACGCTGGAGCATGGAGACACAGGCCAACGCTAGCCGGTTGACGAATAGCTGGAGTTTCTTCCAAACGTGCAGTCCAGGTTGGGAAAAGAGGCGGAGACAGATGTACCAGTCTCCTCTGGTGGCACAACCACAGACAAGCAATGGTGGGCTCGTAACCCAGTAACCAACGGCAAGACCAGCTCGCTGGGGAGAGCCCGGATCACCGAGCTCTCACCGACCAAAGGACGTTCACTGAGGTGACAAGCAGCACCTGGGAGATGAAAGCACCAATGGAGAAACTACAGATAAGAAGCACGAATACTTCACATCCAACCTGGGAGAGTCGATGAGGTTTGTGAGCCTTAGAAACCAGAGCAGGCAAGCATTCCATGGGAATCAGAATGAAAGAAGTATAAATACTTCCAATTCAGGCTGGGCGACCCGACAAGGTAACAGGAGACTTAGAAATCCAAGCAGGCTAGCACACTACGTGAACCAGAGTTGAAGATTTATGAATATTGTGTGTCAAGGTTGGGAAAACCAACGAGGTTGCTGGAACCTTAGAAATCCTGAGTGGGCAAGTGCCTGGAGTGAATTACGTGAAATGAGAGAAAATAAGTCTCTTGGAATGATGTAGGACTTTGGGCAGTACCAGAGGCATAAACAACGTTATAAAGAGAACTTTATAACGGTCCGCCATTCTTTCTTCCTGTCAGCTCCACCTGCTCGCCCACCAACCTGCACCTTTCAGTGTGTTCTGTCAATTTTGGTAAATTAGGGCTTTTTCTCCCCTCGCAGGACTCTCATACTTAGGTGGCCCCTACACTGGGTACCTAACTCGTATTTACTGTTACTGTTGCTCTGTAATTGTGGTAAAACTAGGGCTTTTTTCTCCCCTCGCAGGACTCTCAAACCTAGGTGGCCCCTGCACTGGGTACCTAACTCGTATTTACTGTTACTGTTGCTCTGTAATTGTGGTAAACTAGAGCTTGCCGCTTCATTCCTGTCTGCTTGCTCTTATCTGTCTTCACCCCCCACTCCCTCCTTATTCCATGGTGCTCTCTATCTCTCCTATCTTCTCTAACTGCTTTTCAATTGACTATCCTGCTCTCCTCACTAAATCCGGTAGGAAAAAGTTTAAAAAGGATATCCTGGTCTCCAACCCAGGCCTCCCTATCGCTGACACCTACGCCAGTGCCTCCTCCAAGGAAACTCTTACTGACATCCTCTTTTTCGTGCCTTCCCCTGACCAATGGACCATTCATATGGTCTCTGTGCTCTCTCTCCCTTTTCCTCTTCTCCCATTAATGGTGGCACACATTGGGATGTCCTCTTGGCCCCTTTCCGCTCCTCTAAGGCCATCATTAATGTCTACGCTAATGGGACCGTCTTGGTCCAAGGCCCTCAGGCCAACCTCCACCTCTTTGATAGGCGCTTCCCGCGCCTCATCAACTTCCTTTCCTCTCCTGCTGTCCCCTCTTCCCTGTCCTCGGCTACCTTGCCTCCTCCCTCTCACCTTGCCCTCTCTCTGGCTCCTCCTTCACCTCAGCAGGGCGTACCTCTGATCTGTACCCCTCCCCGGAAGTCCTTCAAAGAGGGCAACCTTCTCCACATTGCCACTCTTAACTCTCGCTCTGCCGTCAAACATTCCTCTGATATCTGTCGCCTTCTTGAGGAACTGGACCTGGACATCCTCGGTCTCACTGAGACATGGTTCACGGCCAGCTCTGTCACCAGCTTTGACACACTCCTACCTGATGGTTACAAGATCCTCTCCTTGCCCAGGTCCAACCGTGCGGGGGGGGGGTGTGGCCCTTATCTTCCCTGAGTGGATTCCTGCCACTGTCACTTCTACGCAGACCTGCTCCTCCTTTGAATGCCTTGTCCGCCGACTCTCTCTCTCTCCCAGCCATTCCCTTACCGTGGCTACTATCTATCGGCCACCTGGTCAAATGTCCGCCTTCCTCTCGGAGTGGGCTGACCTCTCCTCCTCACTCCTGTCCTCAACCACTGAACTCCTCTTTCTTGGAGACTTCAGTATCCATCTTGATGCCTCCTGACTCTTTCGCGACCTCTGCGACTCTCTCTCACTCTCTATTCTCCTGTCTGGGCCGACCCATTCTGCAGGGCACACTCTCGATGCTCTGATCTCTTCTGACCTTCCCCTCTCTGTCCCTCTCTCCACTCCTCTCTCCTGCTGGAGTGATCACTTTCTCCTATCCTCCCACCTCACTCTCCCTTCCCCACAGGCAAAGCCACCCTCATCACTGCTACCCACCTTCGCGGTCATCCGACCAATGAAGCGCATGTCAGTTGAGGCTTTTGCTACCACCTTCTCGCCCCCTCCTCCCCCTTCAGCTGACTCCCACCCTGAAACAGCCCTCTCCACTCTCCACTCTGCTATATCTGATACCCTTGATATCCTTGCCCCTGTCATGAGGATCCGCCTGAAGCCCAAAGCCAAATGTAACACCTGGTATGACTCAGATCTCGTCACCCTTAAACGCAAGTGCAGGGTGGCAGAAAGGAAATGGCGTGCTTCATGTTCATCCTCCGACAAACTGGCCTGCCGCCTGCTCCAAAGGCAATACCGGCTCTCCGTTCTCACTAAGAAGAGAGCCCTTATCCAAGCTCGCATCTCTGTTGCATCTAACAATTCGGCCAAACTCTTTAAAATCTGCAAGGAGCTGGCCAACCCTGCTGCAGTCGCCACCTTTCCTGTCCCCTCTCAGGCCCTCTGCATGGCTCTGGCCTCTCACTTCATTTCAAAAACTCAGGACATCCTGTCCTCACTCTCCTCCTATCACCTCCCCCCTATATTCCCTGCTCTCCCTCTGGCCCTTCTGCAGCCCCCCTCCTCCCTCCTTCTCTGCCTTTCCCCTTTTTTCTGCTGACGAGGTTTCGAGACAAGTCCGATCTATGAAAGTCTCGTCAAAACAGGTCCACCCCTGTTCCTCCAAAACTATCAAGGACCACATCAACTCCCTGGCTCCTGCCCTGGCGGACTTCTGCAATCACTCCTTCGCCTCAGGAGTCTTCCCTTCCCCCCTCAAGCACTCACTTGTGCACCCCCTTCTTAAGAAACCCTCTTCTGACCCCTCCTGCCCAGCTATCGCCCAATCTGTATCACTCCCTTCGTGGGCAAGCTCCTGGAGAAACTGGCCATCTCCCAGCTTAATCTCCATGCTGAATCTGTTAGTAGTCTTCATGACCATCAGTCTGGCTTCAGAGCTGCCAGAAGCACGGAAACTGCTCTCCTGAATATCCGTGAGGACCTGCTCTCTAACCTTGACTCTAACACCCCCTGTGTTCTCATTTTGCTCGACCTCTCTTCTGACTTTGACACTGTCAACCACACCATCCTGCTCAACCGCCTCCGTGATAACCTGGGTATCACTGGTCAGGCTCTGGCGTGGCTGACCTCCTTCCTCTCCAATCGACCGTCCCAGGTCCAACTGGGTTCCTTCCTCTCTGACATCTTTTTCTCTACCTGTGGTGTCCCCCAGGGTTCTAACCTCTCCCCCTGGCTGTTCAACCAGTATCTGGCACTTCTTGCTCACCGCATCGCCGCTCTGCCCCAACTTTCAGTGCTACGCGGATGATACCCAGCTCATTTTCAGGCTACCCTCGGCTTCCTCTTCCCCTTCCCCTTCCCTCATCTCTGACTGTCTCTCTGCTATCCAGGAATGGGGTGCCGCCAACCACCTCTGCCTTAATGCCAGTAAGACTGAGATTCTACTTATCGGCACACCCACTCCCTCCTTCCCTGCTGCTCTCTGGCCGGCCTCCCTTGGTCCTCTTCCTGCGCCTACCTGCAAGGCAAAAAACCTTGGGGTCATCTTCGACTCCACACTCTCTTTCTCTCCTCACATATCTGACGTCTCCAAGAAGTCACACTACCAGCTACACCTCTTCAGAGGGATCCTTCCCTTCCTCTCCTTCCCCCAGAAGCTCACTGTCTCCAGAGCCCTGGTTCTCTCGAAGCTGGACTACTGTAACAGCCTCTATCTAAATCTTCCTGCCTCTACTCTCCGCCCTTTGCAACTCATCCAGAACAGGACTGCGAGACTTGTCCTTGGCCTCAAGCCCAAGGACCGTATCTCGCCAGGACTGAAATCTCTACACTGGCTCCCAGTGGCTGCGAGGATTAAGTTCAAAACCCTCTGCATTGTCCACAAGGCCTTCTGGGCCTTGGGCCAAAATACCTTCAACTCTCTCTTCCTAAATATCTTCCTTCTCGAGCTCTTCGCTCATCCACCTCCAACTACCTCAGGGTCAGCCGCTTCTCCAAGCAACGAGCTGGGGGTAGATCTCTCTCCGCAGCAGGGGCCTCTCTCTGGAACAGCCTTCCTGCCTCCCTGAAACTTGAGGAGAACCATCTCCGGTTCCGGAAGCACCTCAAAACCTTCCTCTTTGCCTCTGCTTTCTCTCCCTCTCTCCCCTGCTAAAATCACTGAACCTGCACCAAATCTGCTACTGGGCCACTCAACGATCTCGGTCCTTGGCCAAGCCTCTCTTCCCTGCACTGCCTACCTGCACTACGGGACTGTCTCTGTATCCCACAGCCCCTTCTCCCGGCACTTACCTTGCACTTGCCACCAGCTGGCCCTATTATTCATCTTGTATTCTACTAACCACGTATTGCACTTTCGTTGCACTTGCCACCAGCTGGCCCTATTATTCATCTTGTATTCTACTAACCATGTACAGCACTTTCCCCCTCTCCCCTTCCCCTTGCACTTTTCCCAGTCCCCTCTCCCCTTGCACTTGTGTGGTCTGAATGACACCTGGCCTAGTAGGACCATTGTCGGTCTCCCTTTGTCCCCCCGCCCCCGCCTCGTCGCGCCTTGAAACACTTGTGTATAGGCGCGTTACAAATGCCATATCATAACTGCGGCAAAAGAGATGCTGGCGAGGTCTTACGAAAAATCCTTGTTTCCCGAGGAAGAGGGATCCCTAAGGGGGAACATTTTATTTGGACCAATAAAGGCTGCAAGAAAGCTGAGAACTTGGTTTATTTGTTTGATATTAACGAACTTGGAACTATCAACAGAGCCACATGCAGGCCTCAGAGGTGATTCACCCTGCCACACTTACCTTTTAACGCATGTATGCACCAAGTTCTTCGATCCTTACCACCTTTGCTGCCAGGTGCACTTGGATGAACCCCAGATCCATCCCCTGGTCATTCCTGGAGCAACTATCCCTGATGAATGAAAGCTTCTTTGCCTGAAGACACCACTCGAACCAGTGATACATTCTGGGCACACTAGACTTTGATTAGCCAATAGCAAGTTTTGATTAACCCAAGTAAGCAGGGAAGCTACCTGTCAAACCTCCCCCAGCAGTGGCAATCCGGTCACCATGCAGAGTTACACAGGCCACTTGTTGTATCACACTGAGGCATCTGCACCACCCCATTTTCGGGGCTGCTCAATACACAGATCCAACTAAAGGATACAAAAACTAAGTGTCAAAGATGGGCATCAACCTGTAAAAACCCAAGCCAGTTACACCTGCCTTGAATTCACTTTAATGGCCTGTAGTAGCACAAAGGATGACATTAACAAGAAATGCTTGGTGCACCATGCACAAGGTCTTCTGGTGCCTGAACCCCAACTAAAAAACCCTATAGAAAGTGGGCACTCTCTGCATATGACTGGTTCAAACGCAAGACGCAAGGGCCCTGAGAATTTGGGGCCTCATTACAAGTTTGCATGTCTGGGAACTACGGTTCCGGTAAGCTTGCTGGTACCGTAGTTCCCAGACAGGCAAACTACGGGTTGTGCTCGCGGGTGCCTTTCTGCCCGCTAGGTGGGACCTGGCGGGCAGACCGGCACCCGCCAGCACAGCACGTCAGATGCACTGGCACCATTCTGAATGGTGCCGTTGCATCTGACATCCCCATTCCCATTGAGCCCTATGGGGGTCAATGGGAATGGGAAGTAATGGATTCCAGCCCCTGGCAATGAGACATGCAGGGTCCGCCAAGGTTGTAATGGCCCTGTATGTCCCCATTGCCAGAGGCCGGAAAAAAATGCAAGTTCGGAGGCAGCCTGCCGGTTTTACCGGCAAGGCTACCGCCGAAACTAATGAGGCCCCCATGCCTTTTGCATTGGGAGAAGACTGAACATTTTACAAGGGCAAAGCCCAACACCTAATGAATTAGCAAAACCTGAAATGGCATGGCTCAGTCACTTGCAGCCCTAAATAAAGCCAATCGGCGGCTTCCATAGTCACCAGGCAACTGTGCATTCCCACACTCAGCGTGAGCAACCCATTCCATCTAGAAAACCTTTCACTCTGAAGGAAACTACACATGCCACGCCTGAAGGATCTTGGAACTCAATCCATCAAGCCCCTTTAAATAAACAATCACAAACACATGAGAAAAATCATCTTTTAAAGTCTTTTTTTTAAATTAGGCTGGCATTTGCTTCTGTTTTCATGACTTATACGGAAATTGGACTTGGTGTCAGAAGCATTTTTAGACATACCTGTGCGTGTAAATGCAACACAGCGCTGTGCATCCCCATACAGGCTTGAACCCTTAACACTACAGCTACACTAAGAGCTCTGCACAAAACGTTAGCCAACAAGTGTGTTAACAATGAAGACTACCCCTGCTAACTGCGCAGAGAGTATTAATTCTATTAAAGATTAGGAGGCGAGCATTATGCTTCAACTTCTTTAATTTACTACTCCTCAGCGGTTTCAACAAACCAATAAAATCAACAACAAAACAGAAAAAACGTCTCTTGCTTTGAAACTACAATCCCCATAGTCTCTGTAGTCCATCTCCTCCATACTCAGCTATGACCACTTCCTGTCCCTGAGCTCTTCCTCTCCTTTACTCGCTCCGAAAAGTCATTCAATAAACCCCACACAAAGTCCTGCTAACTGGGCGAAGACTTGAACCACTCCAAACCAAATGTTGAACTTCCTCGACTCCAGGCGACTACCACTGCTAGTCTCCTACATCAATAATTCTTCTGCTCTTCCCCTAGGAGAATGCAAAATAGAAAAAATCAGGGTGGCGTCCATGTATTGCTCTTACTATAACATTTTCAGCATATGCAAAATCCAATATATCATACGCAATACATAGCTTGGGCGGGAATTTAATGCTCGCCTCCTAGTCTTTAATAGAATTAATACTCCCTGCGCAATTAGCAGGGGTAATCTTCATTCTATGACAAGAATGGAGGCGAGCATTATGCTTGTTCAAAGCTTCCCAGCACTGTGACCGCTAAACTCTCGGTCGGCTTGAAATAAAACTTTAAATGTTCGTTTATTCGTCCAATCTGCTGCTAGCATGATATCTCTAAGGGATACCCCTGTCTTAAAGGCTTTAGATGCCATAGCTCCCCTTACTGAATATGCTCCGTACTTTCCCACATCTATTCGTGCTTTCTGCATGATTTCTTTCACCCATCTGGCAATAGTAGCTGTGGATACGCCCTGAAAAGGCCTTCTGCGCGCTGGAAGCAGTTGCGTGGTATTCACTGCCCTATGTTCCGCCGTCTTGCTTTCATATTCTTTGACGCAGCTTGCTACGCACCATTTAGGTGTACTTGTAAAATATGGATAGTGAACTGAGGAAGTACCCGTCTTCGTCCTCTGCACTATTGTGAACGTTACTCCATCTGGTCCAAATGAACCATCTACTTCCAATGCTCTGAAATCTGATACCAGTTTGCACGAAACCAGACATAAAAGCATTGCCAATTTCCCCGACAATTGTTTCAGGGATAAATATCTATTCCCGGGCCAGCTCTCCAATAGCTTAAGGACCTCAAGAACATCCCATACCGTTTTATATTGCGGTTCTGGAGGTACTTTAAATTTGGCTCCTCGGATGAGCCTGACCAGTGCTGGGTGTTCTCCTGCCGGAACTCCCTCTATCGGCAGATGTCCTGCTGATATTGCGGATCTGTAAACTCCTATAGTGCAAAATGCTTCCCGTCTTGTAGTAACAGTGCTAAGAAATTTAGAATCATCACTACAGGTGCAGAAACGGGATGAACACCTCTCCCCTTTCACCAGCCAGACCACTTGGCCCAGGCCGCGTCGTAGGACCTTCTTGTAGACGGAACCCAGGATTCTGCGATGAGCAGAGCAGTCTGCTGCGAAATGCCTGGCAGCGCCCAGCGTCTCCGGATATCCTGCATGCGATGAGTGGGAGAGTCTCCCTCACTCTCAGAGGCTGATATGACACAGCTGGGTCCATGAGCAATTCCTCCCCTTCTGGGAGTATCCTCAGATGATCTACTGCTAGCTCCATATGCGTTGGGAACCACACTTGGGACTTCCACAGTGGCTCTACTATCAATAGCTCCGCTTTCTCTCTCCGGCACTTCGCTAGTACCCTGCTCAGCATCACAAAGGGGGGAAAAGCCTAGTGAGGACCTCTGCTCCATTCCTGAAGGAACACGTCCGTCCCCTGAGCTCCCGGGTCTAGCCTCCAGCTGAAGTAAGCTGCTGTTTGGGAGTTCAACCGCGATGCGAAGAGGTCTATGTGTATCAAGCCCCATTTCTCGTTCATCCTCTGAAATACTGCTGGATCCAGTCTCCAATTGCTGGAATCCGTGAGGTAGCGCGAGTTCCAATCCGCTACTACATTCAGTGTCCCTGGGAGGTACTCTGCTGTGACTGATGTCTCTGATTGCAGACAAAAATGCCAGAAATCCTTTGCTAGCTCGGCTGGCATTCTGGATTTGGTACCCCTAGATGGTTTATATATCGTACTGCTGATATTTTGTACATCTTCAATAGGACACACGATCTCATTTTCCCCTTCGTGAAGGCTCTGATCGCAAACGATCCTGCTAATAGCTCGAGGCAGTTTATGTGGAGCTGGAGCTCATCCTCGCTCCATTTTCCTCCTGTCTGTAGGTCTCCGCACCTTGCACCCCAGCCCAGCCGGCTGGCGTCGGATTCTATGACTAAATCCGGACGGTCTCCGAAAATGGCTCGCCCTTTCCAGGCGTCCATATTCCTCAACCACCATTCCAGCTCTGTCTTGGATTCTGGATACAAACGTACCGATTGATGATACCTCAAGCCTTGCTGTAGATGTCTGATCTTTAGCCTTTGCAGAGCTCGATAGTGCAAGGGTCCTGGAAATATGGCTTGAGTGGAAGCTGCTAAAAGCCCCACTATTCTTGCCAGATTTCTGAGGGAAACTACTCCTCTTGCTAGACACCCTCTCAGTTCTCTCTTGATATCGTGGATCTTCCGAGCCGGAAGCTCCAGCGTCGCTTTCCTGGTATCTAATACGAAGCCCGGAAAATCCAGCCTCTGTGCTGGTTCTGTATCTGACTTTTCTATGTTCATTAGGAATCCTAAGGACGCTAGTAAGTTCTGGACCCATCTCGTCTGATATCCGAGGGTCTCTCGGTCTTCTGCCAGTAGCAGAAGATGGTCTAGATAAATGACTAATCTTATCCCTTTCTCTCTTATTGCTGCTGCCACTGGTTTCATCAGCTTGGTGAAGGCCCAGGGAGCTGATGTAAGTCCGAAAGGCATGGTCTTGAATCACCAAAGCCGCTGCTTCCAGCGAAAAGCCAGGAAGTGCTGAACTCTTCTGCTACTGGGATCCTCAGGTAAGCATCCTTCAGATCCAACCTCGTCAGCCAATCTTTTTCTCTGAGCGAGTCTGAGCTGGTGGATGCCTTCCATCTTGAAATGTCGGTAAACCACCCAGCTGTTCAGCTCCTTTAGATTTATCACGGGTCAGACTTTCTCCTTTCTGTGCGCTAAAAACATATTGCTCATGAAACTGGGGTCCCCCGGACACTCCTCTATGGCGTTCTTCTTCGCCAGTTGTAGCAGTTTGTGATCTAGCAGTCTCTGCTCTGCGCACTCTAGACGCTGCTGGTGTCGCCTGCGTTCTTGCGCGGGGGTGTTCTATGAATTCTAGGTGCAGACCTAGGACTGTTTGCAACACCCAGGCATCGCTGGAAAGCGTGCGCCAGTTTTCCCAGAACATACCAGTTCTCCCCCCTACTGAAGGATAATGCGCTGCTCTCACCTTGTGTGAATCCTTGACCACGACCGGCTCCTCTCCCTCTGCGTCCCCTCTGGAATCGCCCTCTGGTCGGGAAGAAGGAGTCCTGCTGTCTATTCTCCCAGTATTGGGCTCCGGGATTCTGGGGCCTTCGTCTTCCCTGGTTATGACCAGCCGAACGACCCGTGGCGGCTGGTCCCGGCAAAAACTCAGTTCGGGAAGATCTTACGAATCAAAGCTTGAGCTTTCTCTAGTGTTGTGTAGGTGCCGACGAAGCGGCCCATCTCTTTGTCGAATGTTTCTCCGAAAAGGAGTCCTTGTGCTGCCTCTCCTGCCTCTTCAGCAAAAGGCTTCTCCTGCGTTCTGAGGCGATGGCGCAGTTCGCATTACCTAGAAGGCATACGGCTCTCTGCGCCCAACCTGCCACGGCGTCGGGGTCTACTTCTTCACCCGTGTCTCTTGCCCTTTCTGCTAGGTCCATGATTTTCCCAAGCAGGCCTGCTAGATCGAGAACCTTCTCCTGGCAGCTTCGCCAAGATCTATCGATACCCTTGCGGGGGTCCTTGCTGGACTTTGATACGAAAGTGAGCATCTTGGGGTCCAATTCTGGTGTCTCTGCTACCTTACCCGGGAGGTCTGGTCTAGGACACTCTGCGCGAAGGCACTGTCGGACTTCTTTGTCCAATGCTTTTCTCAGTCTCTTGGTCATGTACTGGGCCACCCTTGGTGATGGTGGCCAGTCTGATGATCTCGGATACTGTCTGGATCGAACATATCCTCTTCCACCTCCTCGAGGTGTTTTTCTTTGCGGATTCTCTTCCCTCTGCTGGGTCTTACTTCCTCCTCCTCCTCCCTTAACTCGTCTTCATCCTGGGAGGGAGGGTCTCCTTCCTCTGGCTCCTCTTCCGAGCCTGAGTTCTCCTTTCCATCATCTTCGTCCCCTGGAGTGGTGGGGTCGTGAGGTCTGACACTGTCCGACGCTGCAAATATGCTTCTCAGAGCTTTGCGAAGGCGTCAACGTCCTCCGGGCCCCTTCTAGTGGGCCCTGGGGGTCACAAGAGGCTTTCCTCTTACGGGCCTTGGTACTCCCCTTAAACCCTACTTCTGAGGGTTCTCTGGGCGTGCGCACTGTCCGCGTGGTGCTGTCTATGGGCTGGTGGAGAATTGCTTCCAGGGAACCAGCCTGTCTTGTAGGGGTCTCACCCCTAGAGCCACTGCATCTATGAGTGAGCTTCCCATCACCTCCTTGACGCTGGCAGCTAGGTCAAGCGACTGCTCCTCTTCACCCCACTCAAAATCCGACATTCTGGGAGGGTGCTGTGTGCCTGTTATACCTGTCAAGGTGTCTTAGCACGCCCTTTCACTCTATAGGTGCTTCTGATACGCTCAATGTTATCAGCTTGTGTATCTGATTACCAGATTCTTTTATTCAATTTCTTAATTATATATGGGATACATTACTCACCGTAATCGTATTTCTGATGCTTGTATCTGCTTAGATTCACATGCTGTGCATAGGCTGACATCTAGTGGAAGCTGCGGAGTATTACAGTTTGTTTTTCGAAAATCGAAAAAGGGCGTCGACACAGGGCGTGCCAGTAATACTATCCCTAGTGTGACGTCCACTGTACCCATGATCCCTCACGCGTCTAGGATCCCCAGATTGTGTTTTTCCTGACATGAGGTAGCATGAGGAGTAGCGTGAGTACAGATAGTCCAAGCAGATAGACAGAAAGGTAAGACTACAAGCAACCATGCGCCTTCTCTCGGAGGGGAGGAAGGGTGGGTCGCATGTGAATCTAAGCAGATACAAGCATCAGAAATACGATTACGGTGAGTAATGTATCCCTTCTGAGGCTTGTGGAATCTGCTTAGATCACATGCTGTGCATAGATTAGCGAGCAGTACCAGAAGAAGGAGGTGGGATGTGAGAAGGGTCATGAGCAAACAGGTGTCTTAGAACCGCTTGTCCCACTTGTGTATCTGTCTTGGAATGAGTGTCAATGCAGTAATGCTGAGTAAAAGTGTGAATAGAGCTCCAAGTAGCTGCTTTGCAAATGGTGTCGAGGGGAACATTTGCAATGAAAGCCAGAGTGGCCCCAATGCCTCTAGTAGAGTGGGCCCTTGGCGTAAAAGGCAGAGTCTTTTCAGAAAGAGAGTAACACAGCTGTATACAGTTGATAATCCACTTAGAGATAGCGCCCTTAGAGACGCGATCCCCCTCTCTGCCTGTAGCTACGGAGACAAACAGTTGATCTGTTTTCCTTAGCGGTCTGGTTTTATTTACATAGTATAAGACCGCCCTACGCACATCTAGGGTGTGTAGTTTCACCTCAGCCGAGCTTTGTGGGTTTTGGAAGAAAGCCGGAAGCTCGATGGACTGGTTTACATGGAACTTGGATATGAATTTTGGTGAGAACCTAGGGTGTGTGCGTAAAACCAGTTTGTCCTTGTGGATAGTAAAGAAAGGATCTTGCACTGACAGAGCCTGAATTTCACTGACCCTTCTTATGGAGGTAATGGCTACTAAGAAGGCCGTTTTATAAGTCAGGTGTTTGAGACTACTTTTATGCATGGGTTCGAAGGGGGGGCCCATGAGCTTAGCTAGCACCACGTTGAGGTCCCATCCTGGCGGTGGGTTCGAAATAGGAGGGTGAAGTCTCTTTACTCCTTCCATGAAGGCTTTAACCACTGGTACTTTCCACCACGAGACCCTGTTATGGGATGTGGTGTAAGCCGAGAGGGCTGCCAGGTGTACTTTCAGAGAGTTAAAAACCAACCCTGCATCCAGCAGGTGGAGCATGTATGTTACAACGTTGGAAGGAGTGCAATCAACCGGGTTGATTTGTTTATTCTGGCACCAGATAACGAATCTTTTCCACTTGTCAAAGTAACAGTGTCTTGTATTTGGTTTCCTGGACTCTTTTAGAATGTCCATACACCTCTGTGGTAATTTGAGATGTCCAAACTCTATGACTTCAGGAGCCATGCTGCTAGGTTCATAGAGTTGGGTTCCTGATGCACTGTTTGACCTTGTTGCTGGGACAGAAGGTTGTACCAGGCTGGGAGTCTGATGGGCTCGCACACCGTCATCCTGCGTAGGTGTGGAAACCATGGTTGTCTCGCCCACATGGGAGCAACTAGGATGAGCGTCATTGATTCCTTGTTCATCTTGTACACCACCTTCCTGATGAGAGGAGTTGGTGGAAAAGCGTACGCAAACATCCCTGAGCAGTTCATCCACAGGGCATTCCCCTGGGAGTCCGTTTGGGGGAACCTGGATGCAAATACTGGGCATTGTTTGTTTTCGCTTGTGGCGAATAGGTCTATAGTGGGGAAACCCCACTGAGAGAAGAGATCTTCTACTACGTCTCTGTGAAGGACCCATTCGTGTTCTTTTGGGAGGGAGTCTCTGCTTAGAGCATCCGCTAGGGAATTGAGCTCCCCTGGAACATGTTGCGATGACAGGAAGATGTTCCGTCTGAGTGCCCATATCCATATTTTCTGGGCAAGCTTGGACAGATTTGGCGAACGAGTCCCTCCTTGCTGGTTCAGATAGAACATGGCTGTCGTGCTGTCCGTCCTGATCTGCACCGACAAGTTCAGTAGATGGGGCTCGAACGCCTGCAGCGCTCGGAATACTGCCAGAAGCTCTAGCAGATTTATGTGGTTCTTGGCTACTGAGTGAGACCAGAGACCCTGAGCTGTGTGGTGGAGATGGTGAGCTCCCCACCCAGTCAGGCATGCATCTGTAGTCACCACTGCCTGTACTTCGGGTTCGTAAAAGGGTTTCCCCTTTGCGAGATTCTCTCTTGTCCACCAGTGTAGGCTCTGTACGAGTGTTGGCGAAACGACCACTAGATCGTCCCACTGACCACTTGCCTGAGACCACTGTTTCGCCAACCATTCCTGCATGGGACGCATGCGCAGACGCGCGTGGGGGACCAGCTAAATGCATGCCGCCATCATGCCCAGTAACCGCATAGCTTTGCGTACTGTTATCTGTTGACCTGACTGATAATGCGGAATTTGCAGAAGTATATTCCGAATTCTTTCTTCCGAAGGGAAGGTCAATTCTTTCTGAGTATCTAGGATAGCTCCTAGAAACTGTTTTGAGGTGCTTGGCACCAGACTTGACTTTTTCTCGTTGATAGAGAAGCCTAATTCGTGGAGGAGGTCGATAGTCCTCTGAATGTTTGATCTGCAGATTCCTGGGGTTTCCCCCGTTATGAGCCAGTCGTCCAGATAAGGGTACACTGGGATTGCCTCCCTGCGTAGGTGTGCAGCTGCCACCGCCAGTACCTTGGTGAATACCCTTGGTGCTGAAGCTATCCCGAAGGGCAGTACCTTGAATTGGTAGTGGCGACTGTCCACCTTGAAGCGCAAGTATTTTCTGTGCGCCGGGAGCATGGAAATATGAAAATAGGCATCTTTCATATCCAAGGTTGCCATGTAATCCCCCTTTTTTAGGAGTGGGATTACCTCTTGTAGCGTGGTCATACGGAATTTTTGGGGCTTGACATACTTGTTGGCAGGCCGTAAGTCCAATACTGGGCGCATTGTTAAATCTTTCTTTGGCACAAGGAAGTAAGTTGAATAGATACCCTTGTTTACCTGGTGTCCTGGGACGAGTTCTATCGCGTCCTTTAGGAGCAGATTGTAGATTTCCTCGAGGAGGATCTTTTGATGTTCTAAAGAGTGGACTTTTTGTCTTGGAGGGTGGTTTCGGGGACGTTGCAGTAGTTCTATACAGTACCCCTTGGATACCGTCGACAGCACCCATCTGTCGGATGTTATCCCTTCCCATGCCTGGGTGAAGCTGGATATTCGTCCCCCTACTGGGGTTGCATGGGAAGGGACCCTGAAATGAGAGTCACTGCTTTGGTGGAGGCGTGCCGCCTCCTTTACTGGGGCTGCCTCTGCCTCTACCACGTCCTCTTCTACTAGCCCTACCATACCCTTGGGTAGACTGTTGTGAGTTGGTGTTCCACTGTGTACCCTGGGTGTGGGAATAGTTATTTCCCCTATTGGAATTTTGGCCGCGGGGGCGACGAAAATTGCCGTTCCCTCTTTGGTTAGGTGGTTTTGTAGTTAACTGGCCAAGGGATTTGAGGGTGTCGAATTCCTCCTTAGCGTTTTTTAGTGCGTCCTCGACTGCCTTTCCAAACAGGAGATCACTTTCCACTGGTTTGTCTAAGAGTGCAGCTTGTGTTTCTGCTCTGAATCCCGACTGCCTCAACCAAGCATGTCTTTTGATGACAGTCCCCTCTGCAATAATTCTACCCGCATTGTCTGCGGCGTCTAAAGTTGCTTTTAAAATGCAGCCTGAGACGTTTCTTCCCTCTGCACAAATGCGAGATAGCTGGCTCTTAAGGGGTTCGGGAGCGGAATCTATTAGTGCTGCCACTTCTTCCCACTGATGGCAGTTGTAGCTGGCCAACAGTGTGGTGGAATTCGCGATTCTGGTTTGGTAGGCTGCCGTGGAAGCTACTTTTCTACCAAAACCATAGAGTTTCTTACTTTCCTTGTCCGGGGGAGCCTCCGAGGAAGATAATGGGGTTCCAGCTCTCTTGCGGGTGTTAGTTACGACTAGAGAGTCTGGCTTAAGTTGGCCTCTAATATATAGAGGGTCCGACTGGGCTGCTTTAAACAGCTTCTCTACTCTAGGGTTTACAGGTCTTGTCAGGTTTGGGTTGACAAGGGATGGTGCTATTCTGCGTTGAATAGATTTCAGGATGGGAATGGTCTGGGCTACTGTCTTCCTTTCCCCTATTAGTTCTTCCGCGAAGTCCCTCTCTTCTTGGACACCTTGTGTGTCTATGTGGAAGTGGTTAGCTGCCCGAGAGAGCAGTTCATTCAGTAGGGGCTGATTATCTATTGGGGAATCAGACACTGGGGCTTCCCTTTCGACTGGTGAGTGCATTCTGAAAATATCTGGGCTATTTTCTGGCTCATCCTCGTCTTCGTCCTCCCCGTAATAATCTGACACTGCGAGATCTTCTGGTGTCTCAAAATCCTGGCCCTCTATAAGGGAAGAGTCTCCTTGGCCTGTAGGGAAAAGGCAAGAATAGGGTTGGACCTCGAAGGGGTCTGAAGCCTTTAAAGGTGTCTCGACCCGGGGCCTTTTATTTGAAGGGATAGGGTCCCTTGAACCTGAGGGAGAAGATTCCTGAGGGTTTAAAGCTAGTAGTTGGTCAGGGTGTCTTTCGAAGAAATTTGCTAAGGAGGACATCCTTGACATTACTCTGTCAATGTCCTCGCATGACCAGAGTTTTGAGCTTGGGGTGACCTTGTTGGAACTCTCTATGGACTGTCCCTGAGAAGACTTGGACGGGGAAGTCAGTTCTATTGTTGGGGATTGTAAGGTTTGTTTCCTTTGTTGCTTACCCCCTTCCCCGTGGGTGGAAGTGTGTTTACCATTTCCCTTATTTTTCGACGCCTGGCGTCGAGGATCGGAGGTGGAATCCCTGTGTTTCGAACTAGGCTTCGAAACTGGGCCCTCCTTACTCCCAAGTGATGTACCCTTTCCCTGGGGATGGAAGTCGTGTTCGTCTCCGGACGAGTGATCTTCCGTGATGTTAATGGGCGAGGCACTATGTGCAAGTGTGGAGGCTTGCCTGACGTCGTGCGGCGACCTCGACCGGGACCGCCCAGAGGACGTCCTTTCGGACCACTCCTTCTGTGCCTCTTTCCGAGGTATCGACGACGTCGAATCTCGGGTGGCTTTTTTGTGTTTAGCGTGTGTATGTGTAACGCTCTTGTCGCCGGGGGACTTCCCCATAGTCGCCGGGACGGACGACCTTCCGAGGCCGGGGACGTGCGTTAGGCTGTCTTTCGACGCCTTGTTGCCCTCGCCGTCCGAAAGTCCGGCGTCGCTGCCGTCGCTGAAGGTACCCTCCGCCTCCATAGCTGCTAGCTTGGCGTGGTGGGCCCAACGCTTGGTGGAGCGGTCCTTAAGAGTTTTGGTCTTAAACCTGCTACAGGCCCTGCAACCCGCCTCGGGGTGGTCTCTGGGCAGGCAAAGGTTGCACGTAGCGTGCTTATCTACCCAAGGGTATTTCTTATTACACTTGGGGCAAAACTGAAAGGGCGTACCCTCCATACGCGCCTGTGGGCAGCGGGCAAGTGTGTGTAGGTAAGAAGGTGTCTATAACCGAGTGTGGAAGTGTACCACCCCCCACTCTCCCTACTTGTAGGGCCGAGGCCAGCGGCCCAGGCCCGAGCCGAGGCGGAAGCCTCAAGGCCCAATCCGTCGGGTTTCGACGTTGATCTCCTCCCCGGTTCGGCGTCGAGATGCTGATCGACGTAAGGGTGACAAAACGGGGCAAATTAGATTTAGTTTTAAGTGCAAATATGGCAAAGCCAGGGAACTCCGATGAAGTGCTTCCGACCAGAATGGCGGAAAAAAACAATCTGGGGATCCTAGACGCGTGAGGGATCATGGGTACAGTGGACGTCACACTAGGGATAGTATTACTGGCACGCCCTGTGTCGACGCCCTTTTTCGATTTTCGAAAAACAAACTGTAATACTCCGCAGCTTCCACTAGATGTCGGCCTATGCACAGCATGTGATCCAAGCAGATTCCACAAGCCTCAGAAATATATATATATATATATATTTTTTTTTCTTTATTATGTGGCTGCACCGGACTAATTTGAACTTATCTGTGCCTGGAATGGGCTTCTGTCATGGTGTGCCTTTGATTGTGGAAGGCACTGTGTTCAGTTTAAGGCTTATGCCTTGTTCACCCTTACGAGGCTCCAGCTCTTCCTGAAAGCTGTGAAATTCGCAACACACTCGCCCTGAAGCAGGCGTGTCCGTGGAGCCATCATGCTCCCTGTCCTTGCGGTCCGGCGTGAATTGAGCCGGTTACGCGCTCTATACAATATAATACTAATCACCGCCGGGCCCGGCTTCGATATGGGAGCTCCGCTCCGCGTCGCAGCAAACAAACAATGAAATGCGCAAGCGGGCTTCGTATTAAACTCCTCCCTCCCAAAGGAGGGGGCCGCAGCTCCACATGTGGCTAGCCACGCCTACGCGAAGGAGGGGGCAGGAGTGTTTTGCCGCTCGGCTGCTCTCCCTCCTCCGCAAAGGAGGGGGGCTGAGAGCTCCTGCACCCGCACGGCACTACGGGCACCTGTTATCACCCGCAGCGAGGTACCACCACCCGTAAGGTGCCGGACATGAGGCACAAGGTGCGTGCGCTGCGGGGTCCGCCCGCTCGAACGGGCTGCAAATCAACACGCGCGCATCGGCCGCTGTGCACTACTCTGTTGCCGCGCCCGCTGCGGGATGACAAAATTATTAATATGTGTTCTACATCTCCACATTCTACGCTGCGCTGACGCAGTGTAAGATCCAATCCCTATAACATTCCTCACATTTCATGCTATCTGCTATCACAGATTAACTCCTTACACAGAGAGATAGACAAAATAGTACTTATCTGCTTGAAGAGCAGTAAAAGAAGAGGAGGAGCTCAGGGACAGGAAGTGGTCATAGCTCAGCATGGAGGAGATGGACTACAGAGACTATGGGGATTGTAGTTTCAAAGCAAGCAAAGTCTGTTGAGATGTTTTTTCTGTTTTGTTGTTGATTTTATTGGTTTGTTGAAACTGCTGAGGAGTAGTAAATTAAAGAAGTTGAAGCATAATGCTCGCCTCCAGTCTTGTCATAGAATAGATATTCTTTTAGATATTCTTTTGAGTACTTGTTATTGCTGGTGTAAAAAAATAAAAACGGTATCTGCAGAAATGATTGAATTTTTTGGGTCATATTCGTTAGGGAGTTTGGAACATTTGTATAAAAAAAAAAATAGATGGGGGTGGGGTAAGGGAATACGTTAAGGTAGAGGGAAGTGGGGAGAGTGTGGCGGGGGTCTCCATGCCCCCCACCCCTCCTGATTATTTTTTTTAAAAAAGTCATTTCCCAGTAGGTTTTTTTCTTTCGATCATTTCATGGTAATCCGTAAAAAAATGCTCATTTTAAAGTAAAAAACGTAATTGCCACAAGATATAATATTTCCATACAACCCCTGTTTCTGCTCACCGAAAACACAATTCTAATGCAGAGGCACAAAAACTGTACCCTTTGCCATGGACCTACATTTTATGCGTGTTGCTCATTTTGGCATCCAGGGAGTACCCAGAAACACAATAGTAGGTGCCAGGCAAGATGCCCCTTTAGCATTTCCAGGAAAGATGGTACTGGAAGCAAGGAGATGCAATGGCAATTCTCTAAATGAAACCTCTAGCGTTTCAAACAGCCAACTCTATTTCTGAAACCAAAAAGCACAAAAAGTTAACTGTTTCCGCTAGGACTAGTGTGAGTGGGAACAGCACAACAGCATGCGGCGTTAGTGTTTGCAATTACAAAGGGGAACGAAGAGTACTGCAGAGTTAGCAATCATGCTGCATGCAGAGGGGCGCTTACCATGCTCAAAGATGCTAGGAGACAGACTAAATGGACACAACACAAAAGGCGTGCCTCGGGACAGTCTCATGCAGCGTGAGTTTGCGCTTTACGTACCCAGAAAGGATCTCCTGGGGGGAGGTTTGAATTCTTCGTCCTTACTATCTGAGGCTACACACAGAGATTCAAGCACAGGGAGGAGGAAGGAGACAAAAGAGAAAAGTGTGATATAAGAGTCGAAGAGCAATGAAATATCACGGCACATTTTCATTCCTATCGTTTCATGATTTCAGTTTTGCCAGAGACAGCATTGGCTGTTAGGAAAGTTAGTATTTATTGGTAACCACTCATGCCACTAGGTTTGAATCCTACCCATGTAAACGCAAAACCGGGCTCTGCAGTTGTGATCCCACCCTAGGCTTAAAAACCGGGCTCTGCAGTCGTGATCCCACCCTAGGCTTAAAAACCGGGCTCTGCAGTCGTGATCCCACCCTAGGCTTAAAAACCGGGCTATGCAGTGGTCTTCCCACCCAAGGCTGAAAAACCGAGCTCTACAGTCGTGATCCCACACATGTATATACAAAACGGGGCTCTGCAGTCGTCATCCAACTCGGGGCTTAAAAACCAAGCTCTGCATTCGTTTTCCCACCCAAGGCTAAAAAAAAAAAAAAAAAAAAAAAACAGACTCTGCAGTCGTTAGCCCATCCATGGATATACAAAACCAGACTCTGCAGTCGTGATCCCACCAAGGCTTAAAAACGGGGCTCTGCAGTGGTGATCCTACCCATTTATATACAGGACCAGGCTCTGCAGTCGTGATCCCACCCAGGTCTGTAAAACAAGGCTTTGCATTGTTGAACCCAACCAACAGGTCTCTGCAGTCGTGATCCCACCCATGTATATGCAAAACCAGGCTCTACAGTCGTGATCCCACCCATGTATATGCAAAACCGGGCTCTGCAGTCGTCATCCCGGCCATGTATATGCAAAACCGGGCTCTATAGGTGTGATCCACCCATGTATATGCAATACCAGGCTCTACAGTTGTGATCCCACCCATGTATATGCAAAACCGAGCTCTGCATTCGCGATCCCACCCTAGCCTAAAAAACAGGCTCTGCAGTCATTATCCCATCCATGTAGATGCAAAACCGAGTTCTACAGTCGTGATCCCATCCATGTAGATGCAAAACCGAGTTCTACAGTCGTGATCCCACCCATGTATATGCAGAATCAGACTCTGCATTCGTGATCCCACCCAGGTCTGTAAGACCACACTATGCTGTCATGATCCCACCAAGGCTTAAAAACGGGGATCTGTAGTTGTGATCCTATATATATATATATATATATATATATATATATATATATATATACACAGAACCAGGCTCTGCATCGTGATCCCACCCAGGTCTGTAAGACCACACTATGCTGTCATGATCCCACCAAGGCTTAAAAACGGGGATCTGTAGTTGTGATCCTATATATATATATATATATATATATATATATATATATATATATATATATATATATATATATATATATATATATATATATATAGAACCAGGCTCTGCATCGTGATCCCACCCAGGTCTGTAAAACAAGTCTAAAGTTTTCTAGCAGAACAGATGAGTCTTTAAAGCCCTGCGGAATGCCGGGAGGGTCTTCATCTCACGGATTTCTCTAGGTAGTTTATTCCATTCTCTTGGACCGTAGACTCCAAATCTACGGCCCCCTTTACTCACATACTTAGTACGTGGTATCTGAAGCAGATTCTGGTCTGCTGAACGCAGCTGCCGAGTTGGAACATTACTCTTAATTGTGTCTGATAAATATCTTGGTGCTGTTCGATTGGCGCATTTAAATACTAGACAGAGTTTTAAAGTCAATTCTCTCCTTTACTGCCTTAAATTAGACATTGGGGCTGATTTTTGTACCCTATATGCCAACCTAACTGCTGCATTTTGAGCCACTTGCAATCTTCGCAGCTGATAGGCTGGTATAGCTGTCAAAGCATTCCCATTTTCCAGTCTTGAGTTGACCAATGTGTCAATAACCACCGCTCTGTCTTCATTTGCAATAAATGGTAGGATATGTCTAAATAGACGTAGGGAGTGGAATACTGCCTGCACCTTCGCGCCAACCTGGGCTCCACATCCCATATTGTCCTCCCAGATACAGCCCACGTTTTTTATTTTTTTTAGCAAATTCAGCTGTGTCCCCAGGAAGCATGGTGATTGTAACTGCTTCCTGTATTGCAGTTGGTGTCTTGAGGCAAATAAAGCCACTTCAGTTTTGCTAGCATTCAACAATAACTCTTTAGCACATATCCAGGCATGTACTTCTTGTAAGCACTGTTCCACTATCTCATATGTCTCCTCTAAATTAGGTATCCTCATGAACACCAGAGTATCATCTGCATATATTTGAAAGTGTATGCAGTGCTTCCTCAGTATGTCCATGAGCAATTTGACATATATATTAAAGAACAGAGGGGAGAGTGAGGATCCCTGCGGGACTCAACATTTTTGTATCACTGAGTCTGACAGAAAATCTCCCAGCCGGACTTCTAGTGAGAAAAGATTCAAACCATAAAAGGGCTTGCTCCGCCACCCCTCCCACTTCCCTCAGGTGTTTCAGCAGGATCCCATGGTCCACCGTGTCAAAAGCGGCGGACAGGTCTAACATGACCAGCAAAGACATGTCCCCCTGATCCACCGTTTCCAACAAGTCATCCCAATCCGCCAACAACGCCGTCCCAAAACTTGGTCGGAATCCGGATTGGAGCGGATCTAGCAAATATTCTCTGTCCACATGTTCCTGCAGCTGGGCTGTCACAATTTTCTCCAGGATTTTAGATGGCCATGACTGTCCTACTACTGGTCTATAATTCTGGAAATTCTTGGGGTCAAGGCGTTTTTTTTTTTTTTTTTTAACAGGGTGACCACAGATTTCTTCAGATTCTGTGGTACTATGCCAGATGTGAGAGATTTATTAACAAACTTAGTAATAAATGGTGTGATATCTGGAGCTATTCGTTTAGCTACAGAGGAGGTAATGGCAAAGAGTGCATCATTAGTTGCCATCAAAGCAGAGAGCAGGGAACACACCCTCTCCTCTGATACTTCGGTAAACACAAATAACTTCTGACCCACCCCAGTATGTACACCGGTGGCTCCATCCCTCTCTACTTCGGTCTGAGTCTCTATTACATTCTGGGCTGGCCACCTGTTATCACTAGATCCTCTTGAAAATGTAACGGTTTCATTTCTATGATCTTTCCTTGTATCAGCTCCATTTTATTTATAAAATGGTTATTGAAGGCATCCGCTTGTGACGTTCTGGCGCTGCGGCCGCACACCTAAGGTTCGCTAACTGGGAGATCCCTGAGAACAATTCCTGTGGTCTATTGATAACTTTATCAATTTTCCCAATTGTGAATTTGGATTTGGCCTCAAAAATCGCCTTTCCATATTCCCTTCGGCAGCTCTTAACCAATTCTAAATTAATCTCTGCACGTTTTTTTCTCAATTTTTTCTCTAAAGGCCTCCACTGTCCTCTTTTTTTGGCCAAATCTAGCAAGAACCAGGGGCTAGTAGGCTTCTTTACTTTTTTTTCTTGGAGGGGGCTTGTTTGTTGCATAGCTTGGCCATGATCTCAGAGCCCTTATTAAAAAACTCCTCACATGAAAGGGTATCATCAATCTGTGCCAGAGCATGCTTCAGAGCCTCCCCCGAGATATTCAGCAAGTCTTTCAGTTTGCGGAACTGACGAATCCAGTTATCCATTTGCCCATCCAGAGTTTTCTTAGGCAATATCAATTTGAATACTCTTGCATAGTGATCCATCCATGATATTGGGATTGTCTCTAAGAAATGAATTATCGCCCCTCGATACAACAGGACATCAAGGCAATGCCCCTGGAAATGTGTGGAAGATGATACTAAAAGTTCTGAGGCATGAGCATCAAAATCTCCCTTAATTCTCTACCATCTGCAGATGACATATCCTCAACCCATATATTGAAATCCCCCAAACATAGCAACTCATTATGCTTACTCCCTGTATCTGCCAGGAATGATTCTAAGTTATCCAAAAAAGCTTGTGCTGGCCCCGGTGGTCAGTAGCCAAAGAGAATTTTTATAGTTCTGTTTGGAGTACACTGAATACAGGTGTGAACAATCTGGGTACCATCATCCCAGTCTAAGGGGTGCAAATGTGATCGTTTCAATGGTGCTCTCACAATAGCTGCAATGCCACCTCCTCTTTTTCTAATTCTATTGAAATTATTTATCAAACCGCGTTGTGGAACTAGGAGGTGATACATGGCCTGTGAGGCTTCAATGAACCATGTTTCCGTCAGGAATAAACAGTCCAAGTCCTGTGATAAAATGAGTTCAGGAAGCTGATCCAACATTGAGTAGCATTGCTCTAAAGACTTATGCCCCATTATGATTTTTTATAGATATATAAGTTCTGTTCTGTTAATCCTTTCAATCCCCAAATTCCTAACTTTGTCTAAAGTGGGTAAGGATATGAAACCTCCTTCACTCCTCAACTCCTTTAGTTCCATATCTGAGTAACCTACCATATTAGTGTTATGTTCTAATGCCCGTCGGACTAAAGGCTTATGCTATTCTCACCTGATATTCTTGCAGCTATTAATCCAATGATGGCTCGATATGGCAGAGTTTCCTGCCACACGCCAGTCTACGGCCACTAACAGGCCTATAACAGGCTTCGCCAGTGGGCCAGTTAAAGCCTGTGTTGTGTTTTCAAATGAGTCGGAGCCGGCGTGGCCCTCGGAAACTTGGGAAATGTAGTATTTCCTCGCATACACTAGCGTGTGCACGCAGGTGCCTCAGTTTCCCCAGGTAGTAGGTACGTTTTCTTCACCACACCTCAGTAGTCTACTAAAAACAATACACTATTAAACCAATCTAGTAAAACCTGTTATAAACACATTCTATTTTCAGACTTATTAAAAATTCACACAATTCTAAAAACACAGCAAAAAAGTGTGTAAATCTACGGATATCCCCTAAAGTGCGGTTATATTTTGATTAAATATTTTGGCAATTATCGAGCATCCGATTCAGGTCGGATTGAATCTCCGCATCCCCAAAATCTACTAGCCCACTCACATTGTTGAGAAGATTTTATGAAGGGCAAGTAGAATTTCTCCAAGCTTCTCCAACCAGAGAGTTGGGGGCAGATCTATCTCCTCGGCTGGGGCCTCCCTCTGGAACAGCTTCCCTGCTTCTCTCAAACTTGAGCAGAACCACCTCCTGTTCCGGAAGCAACTCAAGACCTTCATTTTGGCTTCGCTTTCTCTTTTCCTCTCCCCTGCTGGTGCACCTGACTGCTCTGAGCACTTGTCACCGTCTGAATTCGGACCCAGGCTCCTGCATGTCCAGTTGCCCTCGCACTGCCTCCGGGCTCCCCAGCACTTAAGGGTCTGTATCTGCAACCCTACAGTCCCTTCTCTCTGCACTTATCAGTCAGACACTGACTGAACTTGTGAGTTAACTGCACTTCCCCTCCCCCTGGCACTTCTCCCCTTCCCTCTTCCCTGCACGTGTACAATCTGAATGACACAAGGCTTAGTAAGATCCTTATTTTGTCCTCCCTGGTTTCCCCCTCCTTGTCTTGTCGCACCTAGAAGCACTTGTATACAGGTGTGTTATAAATGCCACATCATATCATATCATTTACATGGCACTGAACCTTACTGGAGAGTATAGGGCGGTTTGAAACTTGTATTTGACATTTACTGAAAAAAGCGGTTTGCATAAAAAGGCAAATAAAAGTTTCACTGTCCATGGCTGGCCTTTGGGTGGCAGCATTGCACCAAATAAGGAGGGTGGTTATGGTGACATGCACCATTTTACAGTAAGCACTGGTAAATATTTTGAAACCCATCAAGTGCATTTCTCTTAGGACAAGCACGTATACTAAAAATCTCTCCCTGCAGGACTAGTGGGATTTTTAAGAATGTGCAAGGCCTGTATATGAATTGTAACATGTGCTACACCAAACATCCCTACGATAGCATCACGAGAGGGAATCAACACATAAGGCGCCGAATGAACAAACTGAACCTCAGCTCACAAATGTCTGGACACTTGGAAACACTAGCATAGCACAATTAAATGGAGTTGGGGTGAAGTGCAGGACTCAAATATCAGCCAAGGTCTTAAAAGTAACATACTTTATTAACTCAGCAAATAACTGTTCTGTCCGGACTCATTCACATCCCGGCACTCCACGACAAATAAGCCGACCCTGAATAGAAACAGCGAGCAGGTCAGGACTCTACATACTGTACCTCTTCAACACAAAGACACACTCAAACAAAAGGGTGAGAGTACCTGGAACATAGATCATAGTTTCAAACCTCCCTGGAGGTCTCCTCTCGTCTAGTCCATTGTGAGGTGCTTTCTGAGCAGGCACAGGTTTCTGAGGCTGAACTCCACCCAGGGGTCATCACCAAGGTGGCCAGGGCTAGATCTGTTCTGACAGGGTGGCTTTCTCTCCTGCATTAGAGTGCTCCACTTACTAAGTAGCACCTCCTGCATCACCATCAGAACAACTATGATTGGACTCTTCCATGACTCTCTCTTGGGTCTGCCTAGTCAGGGAAAGACCCGATTTGATGATTTCATAGAGGGCTTGCCTCAACAAATCATATTCAAGACACTTCTATCATCAGTTAGGATGCATTTTCCCCCGCTATCAAGGCATAAAATAAGCAGTGTCGCATAGCAATTTGCTATGTAATTCTGTCAGTTTGTTAATCAAATGGACACTTGTGTAGCAAAGATAGGTATTCAAGTTGCCCGCTTCAATGAAAGCACAGCTCGCCATGCATTCCTCTATTGCCCCCTGTGCTCTTTCCCCCCTCTTTTCTCTGTTCACTTCAAGTCCTAATGGAGAGAAAGTGCAGCAGTAATCATCTCCTCCACTCTGCCAAAGCATGTGTGGGAGTGTTAGCCAAGAATTTATTTTTCAAATAATTCCAAACCAGAAATAATGAAGATGCTACCTTTATTAAGCTTTCTAAATGCTGTCTGTTAAAGACCAGTATGTGTCAACTTTATATATTTTTAAAAAGATAGTCATGCAATTCCATTCCTAAAATGTAGGTTGTTACATAATGCATGATTAGAGTATTGATACTGTAAAACACTGCATCATCTCCAAGGTTTAGGTTAGGGCATCTAAAGATTTCATTGCGTCATCTATATTTCATTTTGTTGTGGGAAGATGCATCATATTGATGAGCGATTACTTTCAAAATGTACATGATCAAATGCTTTTGATGGAAAACCAAGTTCAATAACCTGCAGGTTGCATACATCTTGCAAATGGTGCTCAACCCATGAGTGAACCCATACTCCTTGACATACTATATTATAACCTAGTTGCTTTATACCAGGAACCCTGAAATTGAGATGTCCACACACTACAAAAACAACAGCCTGCTATGCAAACCACTCTGCTTAGTCTTTTTCATTCCTCTTACATAATGAATACACACAGCAAACTATATGCTTATGCAAAGGAGTGATCAATAGTTCCATCCATCTGTACATTAACAATTCTGCCCCCATCTACTTGATTAACAGATTCCACAGACAACCCTCCTTAAGACCCATTAGAACTATATACAAAGACCGTTTATCTGTTCCCCACTACAAAAGGGCAACTATAGGGGGCAACAGTTTCCCGGTAAAAGCTGCCAAGCTCTGGAACTCGTTGCCCCCTAACCTCAGAGCAGACCTACCCTATCAGAACGTCCGATCCAAGGTGGTTTCTTGGATGAAACTGACGTCCGATCCAAGGTGGTTTCTTGGATGAAACTGGGGTCCCACTAAGACAATAAAATGCCCTGCGTTGCCTGCACACTTTGTAACCACGTGTGTCCTCTTGCTTACTTGTACATTATGGTCCTATAATATGACTGCTGATTTGTATATAACTCTTTGCACCTTATTTTGTAATCATGTATATTTTCTGTGTATTGTAACCAATCTTTGAAATTTCTTGCAAATGCTGTGCCCCGATACCCCCGGGTACTCTCGCGCATTATAAATAATAAAAACTAACAAGCAATACCAAACACTGTAGTTAGCCTCCAGAGCTCCCTTTGCATTATGATTGCATTATATATTACCACCTACAGGAGACAGCTGGTCAAACTGTTTTCAGAGCCTTTTTATCATATCTATTTACTTGTGTCTATACATGTAGCAAATTGTTTACATTTTATAGACACTCAGCTGTGGCTCGCAAAGTCTTTCCGCCCACTCGCATAGTCGAGCACATTTTATGACAGGCCGGTAGCATTTGCAAGAGATGTTTGAAACTTTTATGTAACATTTACCTTGTTTGTAGGAAATGTTAAACAAAAGTTTCACTGTGCATGGCTGGCCTATGGGTGGCAGCAGTGTGCCAAACAAAGCGGGTTTGTAGTCACATGTACCATTGTACACAAATTGTAAATCTGTTGTCCTCCATTGCTATGGTTTGAGTGCATTTCTCTTACTTTGAATAGGGAAACTAAGTTACCCGACTTGCAGGTCTAGCTGAATATTAAAGAATTTGCAAGGCTGGACTCCTCACTAATATCTTACTTCAGCGGTACAGAAAACTGCTGTATTGTTGGTCATTTCATGTCTTGGCTACATATAACTGCTGGTAACATTAGCAATATTAGTACAACATTGCTAATCAAAATGGTCTGTTTGCTAATCCAAAAAATGCCAATTAGCAAACTCTGCTAATCAATTTGTGATTTGTGCTATAATTACTTTAAGAGGATCATTGTACCTCAATAAGGCTTCTTGCCCTAGCATTAAGTCTCACTTTGACCCAGTTTCCCAGATGTACGTATCGAGCCTGATCTCCGGTCATATCGGTCCTGTGTGTGCATTTCTTGTTCTGGACTCCCCATCTACTGACATGCTGCTGTTCTATTGAATGCCAGGTAGCCATAGCAGAACCACACTGGAGCGGGCCTGCCTGCCTCATTATTTGGAATGGTGATGCTCCAGTGATTGTGTGGAATGCTAATCTGTGCGCTGCAACTGCTTTGTGGGATGCTGCTGATGCTCCCTTTGATTAACCTACTTGTCCATTGGCCAGTAGGTAGTACAAGGCAGCCTTGAGCTGTGGGATGTTCCATTCCATAAAGAAGGCTGTAATTTCACATCACAGCAGTTGGACTCAATTATCAGTCACCACTTCTCGCTGGACACCTTCACTTCTGAGAATAGATCTTAAAACTCAAATCACAGTTCCTGCGAGTATAGGTGCTTGCCTGTAGTGCATCCTCCTGTCACTGGCATGTTGCTCACTACACTTCTTCCACATTATCATCCATCTCAGGCCACAGATACTTTTCTTGTCCAGTGTAAATTGCAGGTGGTCCTACTATTCTTTGACAATGCCTTCGGGTCTTACTTTCGTGAGAGGAATGGCTTTGCCTTCCCTGAATACCACGTATTCTATGGCCATGCTCAGAGCTAACGTGCCTGATTGGTTACAATGTCTAGGGCAGACTGTGTACCTCCAGCCAGCCTTTCATGACAAATCTAAACCGGGTAGTTGGTTTGAACTGCAGTCATTCTATAGCCATTCTATTTCACTCTGTACATGACTTTCTTTATTGACTATATTTTCCAGGGGGCAAGAATGTGTTGGGTGAAGGTTTCTTGCATGGGAGACATGAAGTGGAGTCATCACATGTTCTTGCTGTGGGATTTGAAGCGCATAGCGCTGTCATTTGCATGGTATCCAAGTCCAAACACAAAGTCCCTCTCCATAGAGCTCCTGTCTGTAAGGCATGTTGCATGCAGAGGATTGGGGGGTGACCATCAATTTCTTACTCCGGTTGGGGGTGGATTGTCAGGATGTGATTATAGCTCCCAGCCAAAGGCATGATTTAGCTGGGCTGAAGTCCAAACTCGGGCTGAACCTCCATAAATAACTCTTGGAAAGAAGTTATAGGAACCAGACTGCTGGACTAGTTTGCTCCTTAAACCTGGTGGACTAGCCAATCCCACCATGTTTGGTCTGAAGGCTACCAGCTAGCTGCAGTCGAGCCTTCTGATGGCCGTTTACTGTTGCATGAGCCAGGACACCACCAGGTATGACCCCAGGCCAACCAGGTCTGCCATAGCTCCTGCCTACCTCCCCATGCCTTTTTTCACCATGGCTCAAATGACCCCACCTGCACCTTCCCTTTTCCTGCCCCATTTTTCATTCTAGTAGACATTTCTTACATCATATCCATCTCTTTGTCCTTATCCTCGCCTCCTTTTCCCCTCTCCTCGCCTTGGTGCTTTCCCTGGACCCTCTGCAATCTTTCCCTCCTTTTTCCATCCTTCTCCTACCACCTCATTTCTTCGTCTACCTTCACTCGTGTTCCTCCATCACATTCCTTTACTGCTCCTGCGCTCTTTCTTCTTGCTCATGCCGGCCTTCAGCTCCAATTTTGCACGCATCACCTCCTTTCTGGACCCCTGTTCTAAACCTACCTTGGTTTTGATTGGGGCCTTAATCTGGGAATTGGGAGCAGATATGTGGGGCAAGGGATTGAGCCACAAGACTGGCTGAACTCTTTCAAACTACAACATTCTCTTGTAGTTTGAGGTGGCTCAGCAGACAGAGTACACAAAATGACCATACCCGACTCGTACTTACTCGTACTTCCCACTCCACTACACCAATGCTTGTTGAAGATTCAAAAGCAGAAGGAACCCAGAGGGATGTTTGCCCAAGCCTAGTATAAGAGATTTTGTAACACATCCTGACCCATCTGGGCTTCAGCCCGAGAGCTGATGTCCATGCTGTAATGCATACAGAAGTAATGGCGAGGCCCAAATAGCAGCCCTAGTGCACACGTTCCTGGAAACCTACCTCTGAAAAGTCACAGAAGCCGCCTTTGCCCTCCTGGTGTGTGCATGTAGGACCAGAGGGGGTGGGGGTGTTATCAGCAGGCGGAAGTGAGCCTGGCCTGAGGAAGTGAGCCGAAGGAGATACAGAGCCTGTGAGATGGCGGTATGTCCTTCGTTGTATCTATGTGAAAGTTGAGTGAGTGCCTGAAATCCAGGTTATGGACCGCCCTGTCTGCAAGGTTGGAAGAGAAATGTCCTGATTAAGGTGGAAATCTGACAGGACTTTCAGGATAACTGAAGGATGCATGCACAGCATCACTTTGTCTATGGGAAATGTTATATTTATTTATACCATGCACCCCTACCACTCAAGGGAAGTCTCCAGGTGCTCAATGCTGTCAAGGGATAAGAAACTGAAAGAGACTGGAGTTTGCTTTTGCTGTAAGATGAATCGACCGGTACCAGATAGGTGGTCTTCCAAGAAACCAATCTAAGATCTGGTGTGGCCGGAAGGATTTATGGGGCAGAACTGAAAGGAGGACTATCAAGTCGTAAGTGGGAGGAGGAGACTTCAGGGATGTAATGGAAAGGACGGGCTTGAAGTGGCACAATTCCTCAAATTGTCTATTCACTAGAAGATGCAACAGAGTAGGACATCTCTGAATTTTAACAGGCCCCTACAGTTGAAAGGTTCTGAAAATGCCTGTACTGGGAAGTGAAAAAGGCGATTGGCAGGTCAATTGGCACAGTAGACAACAGTGACAAAACCTAGTCCACTTACTGTTCAAATGGACTCTGGTGGAGTCCCTTCTAGGAACATGTATGGTCTACAGATTTTCCACAAAGAGCCACAAATCATTCAGGGCCTGCTGCTGAGGAACCAAGCGATCAAGGGAGTGGGCAGGCTGCAAGATCAGTGCCCTGAGACAGCAGATCATATCTTTCAGAAGTAGATAAACTGAAAGACTGAAGACTAGAGACATGAGATCCCAGAACTTGGATGGCCAACAGAGGTACATACCTGAATCAGGGAGAATGTGGTCATGGCCCGGTACTTGACCAAGTCCCTGTGCTGGAGAGGGAGTGGATGAAAGGTGCATAAAATCCCTCACAGGAGATCTGCCGATAGTCCACCAAAGATTCCAGCATCTAACCACCCAAGATGCAAGCATGGGACATTTGCGGTTGTTGTGGGTTACACACAGGTCTACTGATGCAAATCACCATTTCGGAAAAATTGGCAGAATTACTGCAGATTGAAACTCCAATTTGTGGTTCAGCGTTGCAAGGAAGTCTGTGTTCACGTGGAGTATAACGGGCATAGGGAAAGGTTGAAGGTAGATCCTGTGTGGAAGTGACCAAATGTCAACCTCCAGGAGAGAGAGAGCTGAAGAGTCCTGGCCCACAGTTTGTTGGCATAGTACATGGCAACTGTGTGGTCTGCGAGGTCAAACACCAACTTGCCTGTGGTGCTTCGCAGAAGGGCTCATGGCCTTTAAGATTGCTGTGTGCTGTTTCCTTTCATGAGGGCACCAGGGATTGTGGACCAGAAGTTTGCCTACTGTGGCCCCATCCCAAAGGGGGAACCGTCAATAGTTGTAGGAATTTGATCCTAAAAGCGATTACCCCCTAGGCAGTTGGAGGCTTGACTGCAGCAGAGAATGTCCAATCACAAGTCATGTGAAATGGGAAGGAGCATCGACAGAGGCTGAGGGATTGGATTCCACCAAAAGCCTCAAACTTCCAGGCCACAGGCCCGAGCGGTACCGTAGATTATGAAAAACATTGCACTTCTCTTGAATTCTGGAATGTCTGTTACCATCTCCATGGTTGGGAGAGTCCAGAGTAGCTGCTGTATGCAGGTGGCATTAAGAAAAATGAAACCAACATGCCGATTAGTGCGTTTGTGAGCCTTACCTTATGGCCCGCACAGGTTTCGGCATGTCACTCATGCCGGTCTTCCGTTTTTCTTCTTTTTTGTTCAGGACACCATTGAAAGGGAGAAGGGACTACATTTCGTCCGTTCCAGGGTGAAGGGATTACATGTAGTCTCTTCTTCCGTTCCATGCAGACCATTTTCTGGTATCAGGTAATAATATCCCCAACAAAAATATCGCCGTAAATATGATGGACGTTTGGTTCGCCATAGGCAATATTTTTATTGGGGATATTATGTGGGAGCGGGGATTGCGGGGGTGTCCCCCGCACATTAAAAAGTGAAGGGTCCATTGTGAATTTCGCCGCAAAAATATGTCGATATTTTTGTATGGCGATATTTTTGCGGCGAAATTATCACATGGAACCCATTTTCTTTGTTTACGAAGGCTGCCAACGAAAGGGAGAATGGATTAAGTTTCCCAGTCCGTGGCTGCCATTTTGTTTTTGGATGCGAAACGGACGCCTCTCACAAACGAAAAAAACACCATTAGTAACCTGGTCTAATGGACTAGGGTACTAATGACAATAAGCCCCTCGCCAAGGGCCATTTCTGCATCCGTTAATGCAGTCGGGGCCTTCGCTAAGCTGTAACTATGGGCTCGTTGGGCATTACCTGACACGGTATGGCCCCTGGCTCGAGGCTTATTGCCTACTTAATGCTTGCAGCCCAAATTTCAGCTCAAAGGGGTGACCTGGTATTGAAACTGCCTGTGGCATAGTAAAAAATACAGGAAGCAGAGATGTGAATGGCACCATATCAGGAAATAAGCATCCTTCAGATCCACTGCTCCATTCCAGTCCCCAGGGGAAAAAATAGAACACATCTGAGGCAGGGGGAGGATTTTAAATTTCTCCAAAGGAAGGGAAATGTTGAGCTGAGAAAGGTCCAGAATGAAGAGCTGGCCTGCCTGGTTGTTATTCGGCTCTGCAAAGGACCGTGAGAGGAATCCAGAGTTCTTCTCAGACAAGAGAACCTCTACTATTGCCGCAATCTCCAAGAATTTTGCAACTTCTGGAGGCGGGATGATTGTTTGCTTTGAATAAGAGGAGGCTTGGAATGGGGGTGGGTAAAGTGGAAGACTATAACAGTGACAGGCCATGGACAGGGCCCAAGGGTCCCAACTAATTATCATCCAGGCCTCACTAAGAAAGCAAATTCTGGCTTCAAAAGGAACGTCATGAGGCTCAACCATTAAGCCATTGCTTTGACTTTTGCTTGCAAAAGGACCCTTGGTAGAACCGTTTGTGTTCATCGCATTGCTACTTTCTGCAAAAGCTGGAAGACTTGTCAGTGTTTTAGGTATGTCTGTCTTGAAAGCCTTGAAAAACAATCAACACAAACACTCTTGGCATTGAATGAAAGGCAGAAAAGGATATGTAAACTGCTTTGTGGTGATGGCCAGGAACTTAATTATTTGAGTGTTCGATTTTCATTTGGTTAACTCGTTCATGGACGAGTTGTAGGGGTCCACCCCATCAGAAAGAATATTGAAATTTAGTAGTCCACATCCAGATCTGATCCCAAGTAACATGCCTCCAGCCACTACATTGATATGATACACAGATGACAATCCGAGTTGGCCTGACGTAGATGGTGACTTTGTTACCAATACCATCAAGGAGCTGGTCCTTGCCCAGAGCAAACAATGCTGTCACTGAAGGAGCCGTCACCCTACAGTGGCAGTCAGATACCCTCACACGGGTGCAACGCTAGGCACACCTTTTCTAAGAGCAGGATTCACAAGCCTATTCTAAGCTAAAACAGCAAAAAGCACTTGGTTTGGGATGGCTCTGGGTAAATCTCAAGAAATTCCAAAATGCTCTACCTGTATTAATTAAAATTCTTATCAGAAGAGGGAGCCACCTCTTCAGCATCATCCTTTGAGGGGACCCCTAAATCTGGTTTTCTCCTGGAAGGATCTGTAGGAGCAGGGTTAGAAATGGGACTGTTAGGATCAGGGGTGTAGATGAAAGTCCTTTGAGGACTGGTGGACGTACAGGCCCTGCTTCAAAAGGTGGTTGAGGGGATGCACCAGAGAGCCCTGAAAGAGCTGGTGGTGAGAATGAGAGGGCGACTTATCATAATAGGGCAGATAGGCTCCAACCCTGAGGTCATAGCCATTGGCAGAGATCTTGAGAGGTCTTGTGGATCAGCTCCCAGAAGTATGACCACATGGACGTAAAGTGCATATGGGTTGGGTGTACAACGTCATAGAAAAATGAAATCTATCCTTGGAGGAAGATTGTGGCACCGGATGACTTGACGAGGGCTATTACCAAAAGTCTGCAGAAGACAGACCAGAAAGCACAGGTTCAAATACTGCAATAGAGTTGACAAATTATCATGGGTGTAAACCCTCCCCAATTTAGCCCCAATACAGGGTACCTCAGGACCGATCCTAGTATTAGCCCCCTGAGGGAGATCCTTTGGAGCAGTCACATAGTTGGAAACTTCAGGTTTGCCCCCCTTCGTCCCCATTTTATATGCAACACCGAAAGCCACAAAGGTAGGAAGCACTAGGTCAGGCCAGGCTCACTCACCAGTCTTCTCTTCTTCACATTGGTGAATCCCAGGAGATGCGAGTGCATAAAGTCCTTCAAGTGCTGCGGCCAATGAATGAGCCTCTGCGCAGAAAGTGTCACAACACCAGCAGCGGTATCAGTGTGCTCTGTGTCCAAGAATGCCAGGGACAAGTAGCAACGCCCACTGCTGGATCCTGCCCCTCGCAACTGGAGCCAGAAAAATTGATTTACCAGCATAGACAGATGGACAAACACCAAAGCCAACAAGAGGCAAATGGAATTCAAGTAAAAGGAGAAATAAAGCTCAGAGTGCCTGATGGCAAGCAGTCCTGACAAGCATGGAGAAAATGGCAGGTGTGCAAGACCTAGGACAGCACATGTCCACAGTAGCACATTGAGGTCTTTGGGAACACATTTTGTGCTGGAGAAAAAGAAACCTATGTCCTGTCCACATGGAATAGGACTACGACATGTAGAGGAGTCAGGGATAGGAGCAATTCATGACCACAGCAGAAACATGAACCGAAGAAGAAATGCACACCAGTCAACATGACATGAGGTTCTACCGACTGGCTCCACTTGGGTAAAGGGATGGGCTCCAGATCAGGGCAATGGAATGGCAGGCTTCAAAAGGTAAAACAAAAGATCATTTTAAAATAGTTCTTCTAATAAGGAAAAGCTCAAAAAGATTATTCTTCACATTACAGACAGGGCAAATAATTCATTATGTATATCCTTGATTTGAGGGATTTGAGGCGGTTGGACTGTAATGAAAAGTCTCAGGAGGGAAGGTTTTAGTATTTGAATTAATAGAGTTGCAGTGAGTTGGTTCTATATAGCACTTAAATAAAGTAATGAGCCTAAATTATCTATTTTCTTTTTCTTAGCCTGTTCAGATTGTATAAAAGCATGTTTTTTTTTTAACAGGTCATATGTTGGATTTTGTTGTGCACTTATCTTCGCCTTCTATGGAGTTTCTGTCTCTGAGATAAAGTTTCTGACAGACTATGGATTGTACTTTATATTTTCCTCTTTGGAGACAATTTAAAGAGTCTGCGTAAAGGTGACTGTAGTGTATTTTAAAAATTAAGAGTAAGGAATACAGTGATCAACCCAAAACAAACTACATTGTGTGAACAATAATTATTTAAAAAAAAACATTCAGAGACAATAAACACTTTTTGGAAACATGTTAAGTAGGATATTAAAATCACTTCTTTTCTTTCCTCTTAAGAGGATATCCAAATCATAAAAGAGGGCGCTTAGAGGGAAGGAGAGGGGTAAATCAGGGGTTCTCTTGAAACCCCAGCCTCCCATCCATGGGTAGACATTTTGAAAAATGACTTCAGTAATATATGGGTTAATTTATTCCATAGATGGAATCCCTCAAAATCAGAATCCAATCTGTGTAATGCACACATTTATTTTATCCAATTCGACACAAAAACGAAATTGCATCTGAAAGCTTTTGACCTTTTTCTGCCTGCCTGGCAGGAGTTCACTTCCCTAGAGCGGCATAAGGGCCATGCCCCATACTATCAGCTATTCTCCCGTGGCACGATGCAGTGTGAGAATGTGTTTACCTACTTTAAAGCTTTAAGAGTGTGTTGAAGACATGCACTTATCTCGTAAGTGAATTACTACATACTGTCTCAGAAGTACATTCCTGATAAATGTTCCAGCATTTCATTAATCTACAATTACAGAGCACCCCTTTTATTTTGTTGATCAAGCTACAAAGCTGAAACTTCTAAGGCTCTGTGCAGTATAACTACAATAACGCCTATATAAACGGATGTCCGTGTGAGTGCTTCTGCGACGTGGAGGTGGTTGGGGGCTGCTAGACTCTCCAATTTAACTACAGGCCCCAATGGCACAGATGGCGGAGGGTTTAGCAAGCTGTAGGCCACCGCTGTAGCAGGTCTGAGCTGCAGCACTACCATAGAAGCAATGATACGGTGGTGGCCGACAGAAGGCGGGGCGGACCCAAGATCGCACCTGCATCACGCTATTCAAAAGCGCAGGAGGTGTGAGAGCTGCAACCACCCTGGTCGGTTGGAGCAGAGTCTGGAATGGCCACAGGTTCTAGTGCGGAACACAATGTTCATTGCTAGAAGGCCAAAGTGAAAAGAGGGGACTGGGTGGAACAGCAACATGCGATGGGTCCAGGCGGCAGCCTCTGTGCACTTTGCATGAACGAGCAGTGACAGGCTCAGAGGAGCAGCTGTTCAGGCCCTGAGATCTATGGTATATGCCTGACAGAGATGAGTTGTGCCAACGCTTGTAGGGTGAGATCTTGAGACCAACCGCAATGCCCGTGTGTGACCCAGATGGGACCTGTGGGCAGCCGCGGGGATCCCTCTGACTGCTGAAGTCGGGCACCACCCTCATGGAGCACATATCTGGAAGTGGGAGAGGAGCTAAGGGCAGCCGACCTGGAAGGGCCCATACCACAGGATACAGATTTGACAACAGGCCTCTCTAACCGGGGATTTGCTTAAAAGAAATTAGTCAATCAGTACATGCCTACAGGACTGACGCAGGCAACATGGTCAAGACGTAAAAGTGCGGGAAGCACTGCAATATACCCTCCATGCTGCAATCCTCTGAAAAATCTAGAAGACCAGAGGTTACGGCCACCATGGTTCATGTGGAAGAAAATTCCCAGGGGATGCGTTCCCAAGCGGCCACCAAGACCAACCTCCAAATACAGCTCTCCGAGATTAAAAAAGAAATTCAAAGTTGTATGGCAGAGCTATCACAAAAGATGACGGCACTGGACAAATGGATGCGAGAGGCAGAAAATAGAGTAGGAGAGATAGCAATGACTGTATGTGAACTTGTCTATGAAATTAGCAAATGGGCCCATAGAGTGGCAGTATTGGAAAATCATTGCAAAGCCATGGAGAAGAAGCAGAAAGATGTGGAAATCCGCTCCAGAAGAACAACGTGCTGCAGTCGCTGAGGGTGACCTCCCAGTCTTGGTGCAAGATCTCTTCCGCCACTTACTAAAAGCTCCGGAAGACAGAGGCAGTGCTGGACCTCATGCATCATACCAGCCCTCGGGCCCACTGACAGGACGCAGCACTGGATGTCCTGACCAGAGTTCACTTCTTCTTGCTAAAGGAACAGATAACTAGAGCAGCCAGGGAGACGCAGTTCATACATTTTAGGGACATGAAGATTACGCTGTACCAAAACGTTGCCTCAACCACGGCGATGAAGCGACGGATGCTGCGTCCAATGACTAAATGGCTCAAAGAAAAGAAAAATCACCTGTACGTGGGGCTTTCCCACAGCATTGCTCTTTACAATTAATAAAAAAAAAGTGGGCCTTAAAATCGAAGGAAGGTGAGAGACTGTTGCGCCCGGAAGAGGACTCTGCTGAGGGAGAGGTTGCAGGACACCCGTACGACTTGGCTGCTCCCTCCCTGGCATGGACACGGGAGGGCAGAGGCAGGAGGCCAGCAGCGAAGGACCGAAAGGAGAATGCACAATTGAAATGACACCTTAGCTGGCAGATGGCTGTTGAGCCTTGTCCTGAGACTGGGCAACCCCAGTTCAATGAGGATTAGCCCGCTGGGCGCTGTGAATTAAGTTTGTGGAGGTTGGGGGGTGTCAACACCAGCCCCTGGCTATTGTGTCTCTCAAGTTGTGGAAGTCTGTTGATGTTTAACACTTCATGTTTAAATAGTTTACTATGTTTTGATGGTTTGGAACATGAGGGGTTGTGGGAAATGCAGGGACAAGCAGAGGTTTATTGTTAAAAGGTCACAGTCATTGCTTGGGCAAAGGGGATGGGGAGCCACACGGGAGACCTAGGAGGTGGAGGCGCAAGCTACTGTTGGACATTAGCGCATATATAAGTGGGACCAACCATGTCCACTGATCTAGACACGGATGTGCTCTGCATAGTTACTTGGAACGTCCAGGGGCTAAACTCCCCTGTAAAGAGGAAATCAGTGTTGCAGAGGTTGTGGGACATGGCTGCAGCCATAGTGTGTCTGCAAGAAACACAAAAGTATTGCAAGTAGATGAACACAGAACGAGACATCGGCTATACATATGACAATTCTTTGCATCGGAGGGGAAAAGACGAGAGGGGTGGCATTATTGCTGGCAAAGGAGCTACCATTTACAGATGCTCAAGCTATGAGGGATCCCCAGGGGCATTGTGTGTTTCTCAAAGGGATGTTGGGGGGAACGAGACGCTTGGTTACCATAATGTCACTTTACATGCCCAATAGCGACAAGGCACAGTACCCATTGACGCTCATTCCGAATAAATGATGACGTCAGCTGAGTGCGACATAATAGGGGGGACCTCAACTTAGTACAGAATCTTGAAGTAGACAGAACATCACCACCCACTAGACTGGATTACAAGAACGCGATTTCCTTTGCATGGTTGTGTTTGAGAATTAGGAGTGGTAGATGCATGGAGATTCGTTAATGATGGGGACTGAGATTTTACATACCGGTGCCAAGTACCTTAATCCTGAGCATAAATGAGATTCATATTGCACTCTGAGCAATCTCTGATTACACCCTGGTAATTGCATCAGTGAGAGTTACCCAGCGAATAAGGAGGAGTAGCCATCCCTGGAAGCTGTCTGAACCAATATTAAGAATAGTTTTCTCGGTCAGAAAATAGCTGAAGTGATCTACTTTAGCAATAATAGTACATCGGGACAGTCATTGGAGACCATATAGGAACTATGAAAGTTGTTATACAGGGTGAATAATAAGTCACACGGCTGCATACACAAGGACTGAAACATTTCTCAGGTCACAACTAGAAGAGGCAGTCTGTGTGGCAGAGGCCAAACATAAGGGTAATAGGTCCTGGGTAGCACTACGGAAGATAAAATTGGTAAGGTGCAAGTTGGAAGTGAATTTAGCAGATAGGTCAGTGCAAGCACTGCTTAAAACCAAACAACAATACTATGTTAAAGGAAACAAAGCGAACCGCCTCTTAATATATAAATTAAAAAAGATCTGGACGCGGAACAACATACAAAGGATGACGTACGAGGCGGGGCAACAAGAGATAAGATGAGCTGAGGATGACCGAGATACTCCCCACATATTTTGAGGCGTCAAAGACTAGAGAAGCGGGAAAGGAAGGAACTGGTGCGTTACATGGAGAGTGCGGGTCTTCCCTGCCTATCTGTAGAGCATTAACATGGGTTAAATGCTCCGATCCTGGTGTCTGAAGTGGAATAGGCTATAAAATCCCTTAAGGATAAAGCCCCAGGACCCGATGGCTTTACATCTACATTTTATAAGATATTTCAAGCCAAATGGATTCCACATTTGGTGCGGTTATTCAATACATTTTCAGTCATGGGCATGATAACACCATCTATGGAAGAATCCATAACGATTCTCATTCTGAAGCCTGGCAAAGACAGTGTGCTGCAAATCATATTGACCAATTACATTAATGAACAACGATCCTTGCATGCAGGGTGATACCTGTCCTCCCGTCACTGATTAATGAAGATAAAACAAGGTTCAAAACCGACAGGAACACCCAAGATAAAATCAGCAAGGTGCTCAATATTATCGAAATAGGGAAAAGATTGAAAGGGGATTATATCTTTGGACGCCCATGGGGCGTTTGATAAGGAGGACTGGAAATAGATTTGCGTGTCACTAGAAACAGTCAGATTTGGTCTGAACATTCGGATAAGTGATATTAGCCAACTATACACCCCATTTTTGCACTGCATTTTTCTGTCTCTTTGCAAATTCAACTACTGCCCAGCTAACAACCGCCCCATATCTATCCCCCCCTCGTCCTTGGAAAACTCTTCGAGAAGTTGGTCATCCCCAACTGATACAGCACACTGAACATGTTGGTTGGTTCCACGACCATCAACCTGGATTCCGAGCATCCAGAGGCACGGAAACTGCTCTTCTAAACACCCGTGGGGAACTGCTTGCATCTCTCAATTCCAACTCTTCAGCTGTTCTGATTCTACTTGACCTCAGGAATCACAGTCAATTACCTATGGTCCAACAGTCTGGGGTGTCAATGCCTAATTGTGTAAGGGAAATTGTGCCAGGGTTCTGCCCAATAAAATGGGGCCAGACAGCTATAGATTATTTAGGAGTTCGGACTCCCAATACCACATTGCGGACTCTTTATTTTAACTTCCCACTGCTTTTTAAAGGGTTTGCAGAAGACTTGGATAGATGGGATAGGCAAGAAATCTCCTGGTTTAGCAGATTTGCAGAGTCCAGATGAATGGGATACCCAGATTGCTTTATCAGTGTCTGGCGCTGCCAGTCCAGTTCCTGAATGCTCTACAATACTCCAAACAAAGATCTTTGAGTTCATATGGGGAGGGGGGAAAGCACGTATATCCAGGAAAGTCCTGCTTAGAGGAGGGGAAGGCCGGGGGGGCTTGGGGTGCCGGTTTACAGGTATCATTTGGCAATGCAGATTTCACACATGCTGACGTGGAAAGGGGGAGATCAGAACCCACAATGGAAACAAATTGAACAAGCATTTGCTTGATGCCTGCTCTCCCAGGTTCCCTTTTTACAACTAAGAAATTGGAAGGGGAACTTCCCCTTGCTATCCTCAACACGCAATAAAATATAGTACTGGAATAGGGCATCCCGTAAATGGGAAGTTCCCGTGGGAATGGGTCTGTGTTGACCTCCATATGGATAATCAAGAGTTCCAACCCGTTGGGGTGAAGGAAAGCTTCAGGAGCTGGGTGAATTTAGGTTTCATGTATCTCTATCAAATATATGCGGGGTAAACCCACTATCTTTGTAGAAATGCAAGGTCAGGTTTCAGATTCGGGAGCCTGAAGGATTTTGCTATGCGCAGTTATGTCACTGGGCTTCACAGCCACATTAAGGATAGAGGTAAACGAGACATGTCAGCGTTGGCACTCACATACAGTTCAGGGATACAGAGAGCTAATTTGTCCACATTATATAGGTTACTGGACAGGTTAGACCCGCAGGAACGTTTTCCATACATGGTCAAATGGGAATGGCAAATACAAGTTGAGATAAATGAGGGGGCCTGGAGCAGGATCTGGGCTTGCAACACACGGGGCATCTAGATGTGTGGCAGATAACAAATGTGTGGTGAAGATCTGCTACAGATGGCACTTAACCCCACAGAGGCTACACAAAATAAACGCAACGTATTCCCCCTATTGTTGGAGGGTGTAGTGGGAAGAGGGATTCTAGTTGCATGCGCTATGGGCATGTGGGAAAGTATGTCATTTCTTGAAAGAGGTTTTGGTGCAAATAAAAGACATCACTGGTTTCCCCCTGGCCATGGATCCACGGGTGATATTGTTGGGTGATCCAGGGGATGGGATTTTACCCATGACCGGTTAACGGGCTGCATTGATGACCCACCTCCTGGCAACAGCCAAAAATACCATTGCTCGTAATAGGAAAAGCCCATAGGGTCCAACTCTGCAGATGTGATGAGCGAAGATATAGAGCATCTTAGTGGCGGAGAAGATTACAGCACTGAAAGATGGGAAAAATGAACGGTTCCGTAAAACATTGGCGCCATTCATAGAATACTCGGAAGAAAGACCAAGGTCCACCGTAAAGCAGCTCCTGATTAAACAATATTCTTGCTGTGATCTCTCTGGCCATGTAGACCCGAACGGACGGCGACTGTGAGGGGAGGCATGGTTAGTAGATAAAACAGGTGAGGGTGCATTGGTCTCAACATATGATGTCAATATTGTGCCGTTCGACGCCTGTTGTGGACTCCGGTGGGAGCAGTGTAATGATTTCAATGTCATAATTCCTTTGCCTAACGTGTAACGCTGTGACAGTTAAATAAAAAAAAACCTGAAAGTCGCGACAACAGAGAAGCGGATGAACCGAAATCAAAGGCCCTGCTCCTTGATTCTCCCTCGACCTCGCCACGAGCTTTGGAAAAAACTACTCTGCCACAGAAAAGAGCAAGTAGGAATTTGAGACAAGTGCGGGGTAAGGGGCCCCATGGGAGAAATCAAGGTGAAGTCCACCCCCGAGACCCACAGCAAAGATCGTGCTCTCCCGGGGCAAAAAACCTTTGGGTTCAACATGACAGAAAAAAGGACAGGAGTCCAGCAATGGACAAACCCAAATGCCACTACAGAACCAGGGTTCATGCACCGTCGGGATCAACAGGTCGGCGGGCCAGTAGAGACATCCGTACTAACCGCTCTCCTCCGCCTAGACAAAGGAAAATGATGACAAGAACTTTTAAATTGCAAAGAATATATGAAAGACAGGACAGTTGGACACTGAACCGTAAGGCTCTACTTAAACTGGTCCAGGAGAGTCGGTTGTCTCATATCGATGTCACAAAAGACATAAAAATCTTGGAACCAAATCCAAACGGAAGAAAAGACAGTTCGTTCCTACACATAGGATCGAATTATATTCAAGAACAAATCTGGAAAGCAAGAGACAAATTGTACAATCTTGGTTTCGACCTGTCAAATGCGGTGGAGGGTAAAACATTGACTTTGTCCCCGCAGGAGCGGTCTTACTCTCGATTTAGACAGCAGGAACCTGTTCGAGGCTCTCGGCCTCACAAGATTCCTACCGGGGAACAAGCTCTCAGTATGTTGAAAACCGGTCCCGGCGAGAATCTAATATTTTGAACACTCGACGGGACGTGAAAAGGAGATTGAGTTCGGAGAGGGGTCTCACCGGCATCACACTCGACACGTAATGTAACTCACAGAACCTTTCAACGCGTGGAACAAATAGATGAGACAATGAAGCAGGGTAGAAGCCTATCTGGAAAAATTGACCCTGTTGTGGAGGGAACGAGATACAGCATGGACTCCCCAAAACCCCTAGTCAGTAGGCAGTAGCCACCAGAGGGTCCTTCCAGCGTTTCCTTCAGGAAGGCATCGGTTCCCATGGAACCCCCGGAGCTGTCGCTAAAACTGGGATTGTGGAATACCAGAGGATTTGCCCACTTAACTGTTACATCAAACGTCAACTTTGGGAGTTTCGACGCCTTATGTTTGCAGGAAACATGGCTAATCGAGCCTCCCACGCTGGGCGGTTTCCAAATGGCACATTCACCTGCCCATAGAAGTGAGAGGGGCAGACCGAGATCTGGCCTTATTACTGCCATAAGAGTGGGCTCAGGCTTATCATTGTCAAAGACACTTTTGGCTTCGGAATTTATTCTGGCGACGCTCTTGGAGTGGGAAAGGATGGAAGGCTCCCTGGAGCTTAATCAAAGAGCAGAGATCCTTTTGATCAATGCCTACTGGAACCCAAAGCGAGTGACTAACGACTACTTCCTCGCTCAAATTGAGACTCTAATAGATGACTTTCTGATAACATCTAACTCCAGCGACGTGATCATCGCCGGAGACCTGAACATTGATCTAACCCTTCACTCTAAAGTGCTCCAAAGTAGAAACAATAGGTGGCACAATCTTCTAAATGCAAGAGAGATGCACATCCTCAAGCAAAAGGATGTGAAGAAGCTCAAAGCGATTCCAACTTGGGAGAGAGTGGACCAAGCGGCAATAATAGATTACATCCAGGTTTCGAGGAGCCTACTGCCGCTGCTCACATCCTTTATAATCACCAGGACGCAGCATAGTGACCATAACTTGCTTACCTTCTCGTGGCATTCACGGAGAAGAGAGGCGGTTTTCGACGCTCAGAACCTGGCAGTAAATCAGAGCGGATAAGGCTAAGATTGTCAGAAGTAGCTATTGCCAATATAACCACCCAATACAAGGCACGTAAGCTGGTTGACCATTTATGCCCGGCAAGTCAGATCGAATACTCGCCCCTTCTGACAATATACCAACGGAAAAAAGGAGTGTTGAAACAGGGAAACAAGGTCCCACTCCATACATATAACGAACAGCTAGTAGCCCGAAGAAAGGGGGTCAGAAAATTGCAACGGGAGGCCGCAAAAACAATGTCCTTAAGTAAGAAGGCTGAAGCTACTACGGCAGTAAAAACTTAGAAAGCTTGGCTGAAGTCAACAAAAGCAAATAGGACCCAGGTAGACGCGGAAAACATGCTGCACGCTATCAGTGGTCATAAGGCACGCGACTTCTGGTCACTAATTAAGGGCAATTTTAAATTAGTGAACCAGGCACTGCAAAATTCGATTGGTGAAAAAACATGGTTATCAACTTTGAAAATCTTTACGGAATCCTGGATAAGGAAAAAGAGAGCGGGGCCCCTAGTTCTGGGGAACGGTGGGAAATCCCTCTGGACATGTACACAATCAAAGGGAAAATAACACATCTCAATGGATCCGGAGCGGCAGGCCCTGACGGAATAACCAATTTTGACATAAAAAACAAATTGGAATTCTGGGCACTCTTCATCAAGGAGGTTTTCTCAAACTGTGTTAGACTCTCGACCATTCCCTCATCATGGAAAAAAGCGATTCTGGTTCCCATTTTTAAAAAGGGAGCTCAAGATAACCCTGCACATTACCGCCCTATCGCTTTACTTGATTCCATAGGAAAACTCTTCGGTGCCTTAATCCTGGATAATTTTAGTAATTGGATCTCCGTGACTGGCCTGTCGGATCCTTTCCAGGCGGGATTCGTGAAAAACGTCGGAACTATGGTTAACATCTTGGTGGTGAGCACACTTAAAGCTAAAGTGTTCGAGGGCAGCCCGAAGAGATCTTTATCGACATGGCATTTATCGACCTGGTGCAGGCTTTCGATCGGGTAGACAGGCAACGTCTTTGGGCAAAACTACAACTTCACGCCTGTCCCCCAAGGATACTGGAGCCCATAAAGGCCTTGTACACAGAAACCACAATATGTGTCCGGTTGAACAACCAAGGCCTTTTATCTTCCTGGATGAAGACGGAAAGAGGGGTAAAGCATGGGTGCCCCTTAGCCCCGCCCTGTACAACGCATACACGGCCGATTTCAAAGAGTATGAAGCCAGAGTCCGGATGTTCCCTCCAACACTGGGATCAAGCAAAATCTCACGCCTATTTTACGCGGACGACATAATACTCTTTGACGTAACCCCGATCGGCCTCCAGAGGCAGATAAATAACCTCGACTCCTATTTGAAGGAAAACAACCTTTTGATGAATTTGGAAAAGACTAAGATCATGACTTTGGGCGGAAATGAAAGGAAGTTGGAGAAATTCACATGGGCGGTAAACACCAAAATCAAACTGGTGGATAGCTTCAAATACCTGGGCTTTATTATCAACAAGAACATTAAGGAAACAGTGATGCAGGAGAGCATCATGTCCAAAGCGAGACTGCTCATTTCACAATCTCGGGCAATATTGAAAAAATATGGAAAATTCACTATGGCGCCAGTGGTGACTTTCTACCAGTCTAAAGTGATCCCAACGCTCACTTATGGGGCAAAAGCTTTACCGAACCTTCCAACATCCTTTTGGTTAAAACTGGAAGGATTTTATTGGAGAAAGGTTCTTAACCTTCCTGACTCGCTACCAATGGTGTTAATAAGAAGGGAACTCTCTCTACAATCTTTGACCTCCATTGTGACCCGTAACAAAGCTATGCTATTTCGAAAGTCTTTACTTCCAAGCTCCCCACTGATTATGCAAGAAATCCAGCAAGAAATTCAGTCGGGATCATGCAAAATGCTAATAAAATGGGCGGCAAAGATCGATTCAATCCTAGAGGGCGCTGGAAGCTCTAAAGATGAATTAATTCACAACCCTTCCAAGGTCAAATTGCGTCTACTACATCAAGATTGGATTGATACTTTGGAAAAAGCAGCCGCATCAAAATTGTTCACAGATCTGCCTCCACAGTTGACTAAAGTGAACGAACTTAAGCCTTACTTGTTAAAGGGGCCGGATCCCATTCTCAGGGTGAACTTCTTAAGAATCCGCCTGAACATTCTTCACACAAGGGAAGTCCTATTCCGAAGAAAATTGGTATCGGATGAAGCCTGCAGATTCTGCAGAAAGTTAGAGATGGCAGAAACCATAAGGCACCTCCTGCTAAACTGCTTAGGAGTCACGGGCCCCCGCCTGAGACATCTGGGGCACTTGTTCAAAAATCTACATGTCTATGATGAAGAGGAATGGTGGTGTCGGCTTCTAAGTGGGGAGAAGACTACTTGGGTGATTGCGGTGGTGGGCTTCTTCCGAGAGATTGAACTGCTTACCTGACGGTAGTTATGAGTGAGGAGGATCGCCAGCTGGGCGTCCTCACCTTAACTTTTCCTGGGGGGACGCTGACTCTGATTTTGAATTTGAACTAGAATCGAAAAAGAATTGATCTGACGGAGCCTTTCGGGGAATTTTGAGATGTTTGGGGTTCTGGACAAAGAATGATTTTGCGGGGAATCCGGACCAGTTAATGTGGGGATTTCTCTCTTTTTTTTTCCCCCTCTTCAACTTTGTAAAAATTGTTTTATACAATTAAGCCAAATAAAAAAAAAAAAGACTATGTTGAAGAAAAATAAAAAAAAAAAATTAAAAAAAAATAAAAGCACTTCGAACGCGATTGTGTTTTCCAGGGTGCAGTAATCACAGACTTATAAAAACAGAGTTAAGATTACTTTTAGTTTTATTTATGCAGCACAGGTTACGTCACGAGGGCCACCTTGTTTCTTGACAAATGTTGACAATTCATGCTACTGCTGGAAAGAGTTGAATGAGGAGATGTGTTCTAATGATTGACTGTTTACAGTTCCTTTTAAAAAAATTGGTTAGTTTCTGTCAGTGAGTACCACTGCGTAACTGATCGAGGAGAAACGGATCTGCCTCCCCATTTGGTAAACACATATTTGGAGGCAGGAGATTATCAGAGTAGAGGACAGGAGGAAAGGACATACCTTTCTAATAGTTTGTTCAGAAAGGCATGGCATTTATGGCCCAAGGGATTGCGCACAACGCATAGACTTTTAAACGCAACTCTCCCTGCAATTGGAAACCAACGCAGTTGGTTTAAGGAGGCAGATGAGCCCTTCTCAGGAGTTTAAACACATTCTGGTGAGACCGTTTTGGCTCTTTTAAAGTCTTCGAAAAAGGTACTTTCTAAGTCCAAGGTAGATCGATTTGGAAAAAGCAAGCCTGGATAAAAGTGATTTGTTAATTGGATTTGGCGGCTAAATTAAAATAAATGCAATTGGAGAATTTGGCCAAAACAAGTACCTACCACCTTGCTGAGCCGGGTGCCAAAGGAGACCAGATTGTCACTAATGGCACAGATTTCGCACCTTGTCAACAGGCGATGGTGCTGTGCCAAGGAATTAGGTTAAAAGTTAGTGTTACAATCAATTTGCCAGGGAAACAATCAGAAACTCTGTTTTACGGGTCCTAAATGCAAATTATCTCTGATTTTTAAGTGTGCAACAATTGAACCGAAGAATATCTTACTCACGTGGCAAGCCTAGCAGAGCTGGCATTGGGAGAGTAGAGGCCCAATGCACTTTACCTGGACTCCTTTTGTACCTGAACCGAGTTATTAAAAGAAACAGGAAGGCAATGTATGGTATAAGCAACTCACAGTTTGGTGTGCTGACCAAGCTCAAGGCTTAACCTTGTAGGAAGGGATGGAGGATGAAAGGAACACCAGAGACCATTCAAAAACAGCCCAATAGGTGAAGCAGATCTGTTACAAAGAAACCACGATTGAGACACTAAGACTTACAGGACCCAATTTATTGAACCTTAGCGAATTTCAGTATTTGTATTTTAGACACTAGACCATCAAAGTCGTAATTGCTCAGCTGACGTGCTTACATGGTGTGAAAAATGTGTTGGGACAGCCGTTCTCTGAGCAATACTTTTTTCTAACAGAGAAACCCAGACATGTCTGGTAAAGTTATGTCCAGAGACAGAAAACAACTTCTAAAGTTTAAAGATCAATGTTATAACCAACAAAACATGAGAAGAATGCATTCCCTACAAAGTACCTGGGTCATAAATAAGTAATACCCCAATCAGTACAAGACTTGGAGCAAGTGTTCAATCATGAATGTAGATTCAGATCGTAGAATAAAAAGGTATGTTCTGGGGTCTAGGAAAGCCTAACAGTAGATATGGTTTCAGACAACCATCTGGAGGTACTGAGCTAGACCTAGATTAGACCATCCCAGCATGCTGCAGATGTTGGGCCCACTGGGATCACTTCCTTTCACGCTTAGTTACTTCCTCAGAACAAAGATTCCTTAAACTGGAGGCACTACAATATTCCACTAGGCTTTGCAATTAGCAAGGCAACCCAAGATGCTGAAAAATGTTCTCCGGAATGTGGTTCACACACAGCAGCACTGCACTTTCAGTCCGCGTTACAATATTGAGTAACCTAAAAAGATATACTTTAAATATATTCCCAAGATTGCAATCAAGCAGTCCGATACTTTCCATCGAAGTTCCTGATATTCTTCGCCACATGAACCGGCTCGAACTGCATTTCACCGGGCAACCCGGCCTAGCAGGATGTCTGCACTATTGCACATCCTTCTACTGCTTAGCAGCCCACATGGTAGGAAATGGATGTGATTTGATGGGTGTTGGTACTTTAATAGAGTGAAGATCAAAGACACGGATATAGTAAACGTTCATGCTGGTTTTATAATTCGGTTTCAGCAACAATATGTACAAAGCTGTGATGTTATGATTTATCATTGACATCAATGGATGTTACCAGAACCTTCACAAGAAAGAAAACTTGTGTTTTAAAAGTTTAGGCACCTGAACTGTACCACGTGTATTTAATTTTCATCCTTCGCGTCAGCTAAAGCAGAAAACTAGCCTAAAGACAATTGAGAACTGTACATGAAAAGCAAAATGACCAAAATCTTGCAGCACCTTGTATAGAATGGAAGGCTAATATCAGAAGAGCAGAGCTTCGGCGAGGTTATGAAATCTCAACACTTCATCTGCAACCAGAAAACTTCTATGAAATTTGGATCATAACACAGCACACAAAGCTTCTCTTGTCATCACACCCTGATGAGCGCTTCATGCCAGATTCTACGCAATGTAATAATTGGTGTCACCACTAGTGGTACACAATTTATTTACCTGGGGCTTGAGGAGAGCGGTGAAGGGTTGAGCCAGACATCATCCCCGCTCTCAATGCAAACATATTGTCATCGAGCCATCCTCCTGGCAGCAACACAAATTGGAAATAGTAGGCAGCATTACTTGTTGAGCCACAGTGGCAGTGGTTGAGAACAGACCAGGAGACCACGGTCACACAAACATCTGGGAGCTATTCCTTGATTTCTAAAATTCGGAAATACATGCAACAGGAGTCATCTATCCTTCGCGTCTTGATCTCAGTCACGTGCATTGGATCGGTTACCCTTGAACACATCCGTCGGGGATCTCTCCTATGAAAATGGATTGCCTTACTCTGAAAGGGGGAGTTTCTTTGGATATTAGAAGGCTATTTGCAAAGCCACTTCAACCTCCCAAGAAGCAATTGGTAATAATGACCTCCAACGCACTCTTGTTAATGCCCACGCAGATTTGCGCAATATTGTGGTCATGCCAAAGTCACATGGGGGTACCTCGAGTTGGGGAAAAAGGAACAAGCATCAATACATGCAACAGTGGCGGGATTCTGATCAGTTTGGTATCAATGGGAATAGTAGACTGCATCATCGGATCGATGTGATTATCTCCCCAACAAAATACACAAGCCGAAAATACCAATGTATTTCTTCTTTTTCCACATTTCCATGCAATTATATGTGGGAGCCGACGCCTCTGCCCTCCCCATACTCGCCTACCCTAACGTAGCCCCCCCCCCACATATAACTGCATGGGAATGGACAGCAAAAGATTCTGCATTTTCAGCCTCTATCTTTTGCCGTGAAATCATGGGGTGATACCTGCATCGTCCACTACTGAATTCATAACACTTGGCCCTTAACTCAACTTTACTTCAATCTGTAACAAAAGGTCTCTACTTATTTTTGGAATCAAGCTTTGCAACATTTTACAGGTGGTGTTGACAAAAGCTGAATAGCTTATTTTTTGGTATACAAAGCTAAAGGGGGTGCCTTGTCAACGTGCCCTGCAGTTTTCATACAATATTAGTTAAACAAATTATTATTTAGTTGTGCCATTCATCACAAACCATATGACTAAAACTTAAGTGAAAGGGAGGGCCTTCTCTTTTACGGGTCTGAGGTTCTGGAATTCTTCAAGGTTGATTTTTAGCTTCTGTGTACATGGTAATATGGAATAGCAATATTTAATTGCAAATCTATTCCTATAATGTTCTGAATGTTCACAATAAGCTCCCGATTACCATTCCAATATTGTTTTCCATAACCGTATTTGTTCCCACAGACATACAAAGAGAATCGCCACATTGACTACATGCTGTGCTGCATAAAACTATCAAATAAAATATCTAATGTACCCTTTCACAGCAATAGCTCAAACAGCAGCATCAACAGGTGGGGTCACAAAGTTGTAAAGGATTTCCGGATGTGCAAGAGGCTAGTTTTAGTGTGGTGGACGGGCGATGCGTGGTCAGAGCACTAACCTGCAAAGGAGCGCCGCTTCAGGTTCAGCTCGTTCGCCACCCGCACTTCCGTGCACAGCCTCAGCATCATTAACATGGTGAGGATCATGATGATGCTCTGCCACAGAAGCGGACTTTCAAAATGTCTTCCAAACCTAGGAAAGAGGATCACAAAGTGTCATGGTAAACCACACTCTTGGGAAATGTGTAGCCAATCGCTGACATCACCATTTAAAGTCCACTAAACATCTGTTCCTCTCTGGAATAGTTTGCAGTTGGAACTCTTAGCAATCTAGAACATACAAGTCGATTCTCTAGATTTGCACTGTACATTGTTTCTTCACTTACACCCTCTGTATTCCAGGACCCCACCCCCTCAATACAAAGGCCACTCAACATTACTATGCCATCTAAGATGATGTCCATCACCCATGTATTTCTGTATCAGCTAATATGCAGAGTTGTCACGCTCCTCCAAGCTTCAAAGAAAGCAAACAGAAGAAAAACATTTGTGGTGTTGTTATCAAAATTACCTTATTTCTAAACTGTGGAAGCATTTACTGGAAAATGAATATACTTAACAGCAGGTAGTGGTAAAGAAAGTGCAATTCGGACATCTTCGAAAAGTCATAGTGCAAGATCCCTTTCTGAAGGCCTGTGTGTACTGAAAGGACATGCTCCAAACATCTCTCCCTCCACCACTGGTTTACAGCAGACCGCACTCGGAATCCAGGTTGAGGTTGTCCTAGAGCCTCTGACATGTTCAGTGGCCAGGAGTAATTCCAAGCCAAACCCTGGATATGCATGCCTAAGAACAATACCAGAGGATCAGTCATAGAATCGGAGACCTCCACCCCAAAAGGAGTGACCCAAGCACTGTCTCGCTGCACTAGATCTTTCCATTCATACAGTATCACCCATGCATTGGAATGCTCTTATGAATTGTGAAAGCTGGGCCGCTCAGCTTGAGGGATACATTTGGAGCTATACATTGGGACCATGGAATGCAACACCAATTCAAGCAATTAGTATAGAGTTGGGCTTGACCTCACGGAGCACAGTGATTAAATCTAATAGGGGAAATCTCCATTTAAAAATCAGATGAACTGAGTGGAATACGGTACTCGCTACCCTTTGGGGCAAAATGACCAATGGGTCCAGTCCGACCTTGTTAAAATTTAAATCAATCAAGGAGAGCTTTTTTGAGAAGATGGCACGGGCACCAGACTGGGAGGAGAGTTCGGGAGTACTTATGGGTGCTTTTAAGAAGAACGCCCAGGCTTGGAATTGGGCCCATAATCGCGATCATGTGGACCAGCTATCCTCTTTGAGGGATTATGTCAAGCTGCATTTCGCTTATAGGCGTCCTCAGAAATACATCTCCCAATCTCCTAGTCCTGTTTTCAGAACTTAAATTCCCTATTATGGCAGTTAAGGGCTCTTGGTTGGAACTGCCGAAGGAAGAGCGGTATTGTAGAATATGTGGTGATCGTTCTTCGACTGAGACATTAAGACATGCTCTTACTGCCTGTAAAGTGATGTACAAATATTATTTCAGATATAGGCCTCGTGCAGATGGTTTTGGGGGAGGGGGAGGGATTAGGAATGATTCTTTTTGGCTAAATTGTACGTCGGGTTGTAGCCTGGCGAGGCCAATTACATTGGTACATGTTTGGGAAGCATTCGAGCGTGAACCTGTTAAAGTGGCATTGGGGGCTTTATGTTTTGATCTGTTTGTCTGAGAAAAAAGGGGGAAATGAATTGATTTTTACTGTGAGACTATCTTTAAGTTTATTTATGAATTGTTGTGATGTTTTTGTTTGTATTTTACTTTGATTGATTGGATGTTTTTATATTTTTTTCTTTTTTTGTGAATAGTTCTGATGAACTGTAACGCAAATAAAAACAAGGAAAAAAGAAACAATCGAACACCAAACCGTAGGGCACTCGACTTAAGAAATATTAGTCTGCTGAAGCAGGATAATGAAAGCTTGTGCCAACCTGATGTGTTGCTGTCCGATTAGTAGCCATCTTGCTGCATGCCTTCAGTATCGTCCCTCCACTACATCCCACAATGAGCGAGAAGCCGGTAAGTCCTTTACAGGCATCCTATCTTGTAATTGCCCTGTGTATTTTTCATTTCTACAGTCCTAAAATCCAATGTGTTCCAAGCAATGGAGTCACAGTTCACTTGCTTTTCATATTGATGTCCAATGATAAATGGCTCCCTTTTATTGTCGAAATTCACCTTGTCAGACTAACATGTTACCTATTGGCATACTTTTCATTCACCAGTAAATATCATATTGGCACACTGAGTCGGCGCTTTCATAGCCACATCTGGGGCATCTTGGGGGGTGGTCATTAAGCATGCGATGAAGTCTGTACGGGGTATAGTGATATCTATGGAGTACCTTAAAGTGAATTAACTTGAAGCGGGAGTTGAAGGATACCCTGTGTATGCATGCCCACATATGGGCCCAGCGTTCGTCGGTCATTTCCAACCCAAGTTAGTCTTCCCATGCATGTTTCAGTTTGGTGAATGCTGGGGTGGATCTTGTTTGAACCATGGTATAGAGTCTGGATACTTTACCCCTCGTGTGCGTGGGGGAGGTTAGCTACGCAATTACGGGATCATCTGGTGGTATCGCTGGGAACGTAGGGTATTTGAGTTTAAGGGTTTTCCGGAGAGACGAGTACTGGAGCCACATTGACGGTCTCCGTCTCAGGGACAATGGGAGGTCTGGCCATTCAATGAAGTTGCCCTGCTCAAAGATGTCTCGGATCAGTTCATATCCCACCTCGGCCCAACGGCGCATTATGAGTGGTGGTACATGCGGGACTCCCGGGAGGAAGTTCCAAGTGGGAGGTTACCATGGAATGGGTGGGCGGTGCAGAGTAATTTCCATGCTTTAGTTAGGGCCAGGGTCGTGCAGGTCACTGGGTCAAATGAGCCCAGGGCTGTCAGCATGGGTTTACTAACTAGGGAACAAATGTCCCGGTCGCTAACTGTCAGTTTTTCGAGCCTGACGTACGAGGGGGGGGGTCTAATGTGTTGAACCAATGTGACGTGAATTGGACTTGCGCTACCAGCCAGTATTTGAAGAAGTCAGGAGTGCCACAGAAAGGTGTTAATCGTGCGAGTCAATGTTCGGAAGAACCCTTCACCTGGCCATAGAGGGATATTGGTGAACCTGTACAGAAGTTGGGGCAGTACTATCATCTTTAGTATCCCTATTCTGCCTGCAAGAGAAATCGGTAGTCTACTCCAACCTAGTGCCCTTATTGCAAGGTTCGTAAGGTATTTTTGATATTTTCTTCGAAGGCCAATTCGAAGTGGCGAGCTATTTCTATTCCAAGATAGGTGAATTTTGACTGAGCCCATGCAAACCCCAGAGTATCGGGGGTGGGGGTGACGCATGCAGTCTGAGCGGGAAGAGGGTGGATTTAGAGCAATTCACTTTGAGTCCGGAGATGTGTCTGAAGTGGATAATGTCTCCAATATCGGAGCCAAATTGGTGGAGGGGGAGCGGATGAAGAGAAGCGCATCATCAGCATACAAGGACACTATATCAGACTGGCCTGCAGTTCGTAAGCCTCTATGTGCATGGGATTGGCATAGCATGTCAGCAAATGGTTCCATCGATATGGCGAAAATCAGGGGAGATAATGGGCAGCCCTGCCGCGTCCCCCTAGCAATTTGGAAAAGGGGAGAGCATCAGTCCTGAGCGCAACCGGGTCGGAGTATAGTAGTCTAACCCAGGAGAGAAAGGAGGGGCCGAATTTGCATTTTTGGAGAACCCGCCAGAGGTACTTCCACGACACAGAGTGAAACGCTTTTTGCATATCGAGTGTGGCGGCTACTGCGTGAACATTTGGGTTTATTCTGCTAATTATGTTAAAGAGGCGCCTCAGGTTCAAGGAGGTTGAGCGTCCTGGGTTAAAGCCTGCTTGGTCAGGATGAATGATGTGCGGCATGTAGGGGGCCAGGCGGAGAGCCAATAGTTTGGCGTAGATTTTGACATCGCAGTTAATGAGCGAAAGTGGACGGTACGAGCCGCATTTTGTGGGGGGTTTGCCAGGTTTGAGTAAGACAGTTATTGTGGCCTTGCAGAGAGAGAGGGGGGAAGTTTACCTGCCTCCACTGATTCCTCCAAGGAGGGCTATTAGGTGGGGAACTAGGATCGATTTGTAGAGTTTATAAAATTCAATTGGGATACCATATGAGCCTGGGGATTTCCCTGAGGAAAGTGAGTCTATGGCATCTGAGAATTCCTCAGGGGTAAATGGGGAATCAAGAGATCCAATGGTTTCGGGGGGGAAGAGTACCGAGAGGGGGGAGGGCATCAAGGTAGGAGTCGATGTCCGATGTCGGGCACTGTCCGCATTGGTATATAGGGATTCATAAAAGGAAAGGAATTCGGAGTTGATGTCATGCAATGAGGTGGCTAGGGAGCCATCGGGTCTTTCCACCCCAGGGATGTGTGGGGCACCAAGCTCGCGCCGGAGAAGCCTAGCCAGGAAGCGGCCAGGACGTTCACCCTCCACATATTTCCTAGCAAGGCCAGGGCTGTCCAAGAATTTCAGCTTGCGGTCCGCCAGAGAGCGAAACGTGTCGAGCTCCGCGCCTATGGATGCTAGGGCTTCAGCGGTTTGGTGTAGTGAGCATTGGGCTTCCAGGGTCGATAGTTTGGACTCACTTTCTGCGATATCCTTTCGGATTGTTTTAAGGATACCATTTTCTTTGCAAAGTGCTATGCACCTGATGTAAGCTTTAAAAGATTCCCAGAGGGTGGCCTGCGAAGATACCGAGTCAGTGTTTATTTCAAAGAACTCTTCGATTGCCATCTGCAATTCTGAGCAAAATACGGGGTCAAGGAGAGAGTGAGGTTTCATTCTCCAGTGTCTAGTCCGATCGCGGTCTGGGCCCCAGCAAAGGGCAATAGTCACTGGTGAATGATCAGAAAGGGTTCTGGGAAGGATCATTAAACGAGTCACGTTCTTTATCAGTATATCAGAGACTAGCCATCTATCAATTTGGGAATAGGAATCATGTACCAAGGAGTAGGAGCGGGAGTCGGGATAGAGAAGCCTCCATGTGTCGACCAGTGCAAGGTGGGGGAGAGATGACAATGTAGTATAGGCTGCTTTGGTAAGTTGACGGGGTCTGGAGCCGGATCCATCAAGGTCCACGTCGAAAATGGTATTAAAGTCACCCCCTCAGAGAATTGGTATTAAAGGGAAGCTGTCAAGAAGGGACGCGAGATGTAAATAAAATTCTGGATCGTCTATGTTGGGGCTGTAGACATTTAGTAGGACCACCTCCCTGGTCTGAAGGGTGCCATGGAGTAGCACATATCTGCCCTGGGGGTCTATCTGTGCGGATATGAGATCAAACTTAAGGCTCTTGTGAATTAGGGTCATGACCCCACGACTTTGGGTAGAGCAATTAGTAAAGTATCTTTGGGGGCCCCACATTTTGGCACATTTTTCACAGTGTTCAGTATAGGCATGTGTCTCCTGCAGAAAAAGGATTTTGTCCCCGTGATGTTCAGACTGAAGCTGGAGTTGTCTCATTTTCTTATAATTACCCACATTCCAGCTCATAAAAGTTAAGTTATCTTCCATTAGCAGTGTAGAAGTATTCGTTGAGGATCAATGTTTGTCGGAGCAATGACCCCTTTGACTGATGGATCGGTCTAGCAGCCCTGCAATAACATTGGTTCAATGCTGCCTCGTACTCAACCCTCGCTGTGGACGCCAAGCCTTTTATAATGTAACACCCAACATACCCCACCCCCCACCCCTACCCACATCCCTCCCCCAAACAGAGGAATGATAACCCCATATCCCATTAACCAATCCAAACCAGCAGCATCAACGCCGGGGGGCCTGTGAACCTGCCTGATGGCGATGCTCCGAACCATGGGGCAATTTAAGGATAAACATGGTGCCCAACAGTGACGTCATATGTAACTTGGAGAGGATTTTGTACGCATGGGTATGGCACGGTCGTACAATGGTAAACCAATTTGTTCTTGATTGAGAGCAATAGTCACACAGGTTACTAACACATAGTAGTAACTGGTTTTGGTAACCTCTCAACAGAATGATGTAACAGTCATAAATAAGTGGTGTAGCGAGAGGTTTAGCCAAGGAAGCGTTCATCAATGAACCTGGAGGCCTCTTCTGGAATTGTGAAAAAAACACCTGGTTAGAGTGTTCAATTCTTAGCTTAGCGGGGTAGAGCATAGAGTATTTAACTCCATGGTCTCTAAGTCTCTTCTTTACCGCCAAGAAGGTCTTGCGCTCCCGTTGAACAGCAACTGACAATTCAGGGTATAGGTGAATTCTGGCGCCTCCCAACAGCAGTTCGCCCTTAGCTCTTGCAGCCCTGAGGAGGGCATCACGATCTCAGAAGTTCAGGACCCTGGCTATGATAGGTCGTGGAGGCACGCCAGGTTTAGCTTTTTGGGGCACGGTGGGCTCTCTCTATCGCGAACTGCAGGGAGAGTTTTGGAGAATCAAGGAGTGTCAGCAGTGTGCGCTCGAAGTAGTCCTCCATCGGCTCATTTACGCCGTCTTCTGGAACACCGATAATGCAAAGGTTATTCTGCCTCGATCGGGACTCAAGGTCCTCATTCTTCTTCTCGACCTCAAGGACTCGGTTGGAGAGCGAGGAAACCGTTGCACGAAGGGAGCCCAGGTTATCTTCGGTGGCGCTCACCCTCGTCTCGATCTCTGCCACCCGGCCGTCGGTCCTCTCGATGTGGGCCTTGGAGGATATGGTGCCATTCATATCATCGAGCTTGGAGTGGAGTGTGGTGAAGCCCTCACGGATAAATTTCATCATGCTCTGGTAATCGGGAGGGTCGGAGGGTGTTGGGTTAGTTGGAACCTGCTCCGGCGCCTCCTCGGCCGATCTCGACGGAGTTTTTGCAAACATGTTGATGGAGCACTGTTTTTTCCCTGTTCCTTTGGTCATGGTGCCGAGAGGGGGCAGTCCCGCCGGCCCGGGCCCACAAAGGAGATGGTCGAAGCAATACAGAAGGGAGTAGGATCACAGGTGGAGGTCCGAGAAGCCGGGTAACGAGGTAGCTGTAGTAGGTGTTTGGCAAGTTAATGCTGTAGGAAAGGCTACTATTCAAGTTCCTGGTTGGCAATCCAAGAAGCAGGTGATGAGTGGCCGAAAAGGCGCATAGGAACAGTGGTGTTGAACCAGGGGCACCTGAATGGGGTGCGAGGGAGGCTTGTGGTGTCCAAGAGCAATGCGGGGAGATGGCCCACTAGGATGCAGAGAGTTAACAGTCGGTGCTCTGTGCGTCAGTAGAGAGGTGATCCCCAAGGGTCTCAGTGGAGTGCAGCAGCAGCCTCTCTGTAGGGTCGAGGGTAGCCGGGTACTTCAGGAGATTTGGGTGACGCGCATCAGCAAGGGCCCATGGTTTATGTGGTGTGCCCAAGGTAGGTGGGCTTGGAGGGTTAAGCCAAGGGGTGCCAGGACCCAACTACCCACCGCCGCACAGTCCAGATAAATGGAGATCGTAGCCAACAGGATTACAGTCTGCAGTGAGGGAGAAGCAAGTGGTATTGCAGGGCCCCAATGTGTTTGAGTCTCATGATGCAGGTGTGGTAGGCTGCTAAGGGACAAGTAGAGAGCTCCGAGTCCATTGCTGGGAGGCAGCCAGCCCAGGACCGGCAGATCAGGTATTTGAGGAATGCATACAGGGCGCCACCCCTGCTAGCTCGTTGGGCTATGGGCGACTGGTCTCAGAATGTTTGATGTGAGCAGGGGGGGCCGGTATGCACAGCCCCACAACAGTAATCCTCACATGGCCGCCGCAGGTTTGAATGGTGCGTTCCTAAAGAAATTCCACACAGGTTATGGGGCACAGGGCCGACCCAGGGTGGCACCGGAAGCAGAGTCCAGCAACGTTTAAAATGGGGCTGTGATGAGGTGTCTGCGCCCCATACCGCGGCACTCACAGTATCTCCTGTTGTAGTTCGGGTCCCGTGCCTTGCGGACTCACCGTGCCCGCCGCGAGCGGGGGTGCCTTATGGGTGGGCCACAAGCTCAGGCTCCGATGGGTCTGTCCTGGAGTAGGGCCCGGACAACGGCACGCCACCCAGGAGGGGCAGCGGAGCAGGTCGCTCTCCACTCACATCGGGGCGCTGAGCACCTGTGTATCCGCCGGAGTAGGTGTAGACTTGGTGGTCAGCGACCACCTGCAGGTCAAGCAGATGGTGAGGGGAGGAGGCAAACACAGCAGAAGGACAGTGCCCCTCCCCCACTGCAGGCCACGGATCCCCGGCTCACAGGGAGACCTCCCTGGAAGGGAGAGGCAGGTCGGGGCAGTGGAGAGTCACGGTCGCGTCCTCCGCGGGCTGTGGCTTCGCAACGGGGCTAAGCTTTTGCTCAGGAGTCAGACAGGACCACGCCAGGGTACCCAGGAGACAGTAAGTTGGTGCCAGATTCGGGGCCGCACCGCGGCAAAATTGGAAGAGGAGTGCGCCACAGAGGACGGAGCTCTCGACTAGGCGGCCATTTTCCGTCAGCGCAACAGCGCCCCCCTCGCCAGCATATACTTGTGTTAAGCTCTTCTGAATCAACCTGCCCCACCTCAAAACCGCCCCCGAGCGCCCTTCTTGTCTTTCAGGCCAACAAGACCCTTTGCCTTAAACCTGCCACTGATCAAAATCGGTACTCTGTCACCGCCTAGTAAGTATACATTGCCTAGGAAGAAAGTTGGGGGCTATGGTCCCACCATTCGTTTAGGCTCATGGTGTGGTTATCAGTTTTGTCTCGTTGTTGGCGCATTAGCACCACCATTCGTTTTTTGTCAGCAGTGGCACTGAAGCAGGTCAAAGAAGTGCATGGACGATGACTATTATAGCAGAACACTAATCCTTAGACCATGTAGGTTGCCTCACAATCTCTCTGCCATAGGAACCCCTTAGAATTATATTAATAACTATTTATTCGAGTAACGGATTTGGCCGAAATTTCAAAAGTGATTAAGAGTCTACGCCCCCCAACTGCAAAGTCTCGTAAAGATTTGTTAAAAAATAAAAAAGTTATTAAGCAGAAAAAAAAATGTTGCCAAAACACACAGCCCAAACCGCTGGACGGATGTGGACCAGGTCCGAAACAACTTGAGCACGAAGCGTAGACTCGCAATCCATGCCTGGTTTGAGGTTATTCGGTGCATTCATTATTTTAAAATTTGACGGAGAAGGGAGGGGCCCCTTCCCCAAAAGTTATAGTTATATCTCCCTTTGTGCATTGCAGGATCATGGTTCTCAGAAATGAAACAACTGCCATCTTGTTTTTCTCTCGATACAAGAGGTATTCGCGTCTATAGTCGAGGTTATGCAAAAATGAAAACACAGTAAAAAAGCTATCTGCAGGTCGAAAAACAAATAAATACCATCAGGGTACAGGTGGGGAGATGGCTAGATGGCACTGAGTGAAATTTGGGAGTTGGAGGGGGTAGAGGGACAGAGCTTCCAACACAAAGCTTTCCATCGCCTCGGATATATCCGCGAATAGCCGACATCTCATAGGAACCTGCATCACAGAAGCAGTGTGTGTTGTGAGGGGAAAGGAAGAGGGCAGGGGAGGTGAGGAGGCCATCTGGGGAGTGGTGGGCGCTGGCACAGATATGGGCACTTGGTGTGGTGTGGGGGGGCAGGAAAACATTTTTTCTTCCACCCGTTTTGCCAGGATTCGCGGTTATATCAGAGGATACAAAGGGCTACAGATAGCCGAGAGTATGTGTAGTTCGGTATCATCTGCTATATAGTTTGGAGTTTCAGTGTTTTATTTATTTATTTATTTATTTTTAAGTTCTTTATTTAGGTATAGGGATGTCGGGGGTGAAAAATGACTGACCTGGTAGGTATTCGAGCCTTTTTTATTTTGGATGCGTGTTTTCAGACGTTTGAGCATGTGGGACTTTGCAGAAAGATAGAAGAAAATAGTTAAACAAAATTAATATAAAAAAGGAGGAATAGTTTTAGATGCACCATACAATGGCCCTCATTACGACCCTGGCGGAAAGTGACTGACCGGACCGCCATAGCGTAAATAGCGTTTCCGCCATTGCACGACGGAGCAAAGTGCGGCTCATTCCGACCCATCGGGCACGAGCACCACGCCATGGCGGAAGTGCAAAGTCCGCAATGGCGGAAATGACCCCAAAACGGCCCACACCGCCGCCGTACGGCGCCCTAGGTGCAATACCGCCACCCATCTTAGCGGACACCGCAGTGAGCGCCAACCGGAAAGTACGGTGACCGGAAATATACGGAAACGGAAGTAAAAGCATGGTCCCGGAACGGGAAACATCACGTCGTACACCTATAAAACCACAAATTCCACACAACCATTAAAAATACTACCCTGAGACACATCACAACCCGTCATCCACCCTAGTGAAACCAAGAAAAATGGGAAAAGTAGCGAAGAAAGCGTGCGACCGCAAGCGGCAAGTCCACTTCTCCCGTGAGGAACTCACCGTGCTCACAGAGACCCTCCAGGAGAATGCTGCCGTCGTCTTCTCCACGCAAATGACCAGGACGGCACTTGCGAACAAGAAGGCCATATGGGCCCTGGTGGCACAGCGGGTAAGTGCGGTGGGGACCGCACCCCGCAACCCACAGCAATGCAGAAAGCGATGGGACGACCTGCGGATACGCGTCCGGAGCATACTTTCTGCCAACCGCAACATTGCCACAGCTACCGGGGGAGGATCGGAATCACCCATCAAGTTGACCCCCTGGGAAGAAATCTGTGCCTCCACCATTGGAATGGAGAGTATAGAGGGAGTCGGAGGGATGGAGAAAGGAGTGCAGACATCCGAAGAATCAGGTAGGTGGGCCAAAGAAAACAATGCCAAAACCACAATGTCCAATCATGTGAAGTACCACGTGTCCACATAGTGCAACAGTAACACATGTCCAGGAGAACGTCCACATACATAGGCCTGATGGCACACTTTAAAACTCACATCAAATACATAAATAATTAAAAATCCTAAAAACACCCTCTACACGTGCAGCAGGCACACCCTAACTGCAGGCTGCAAAACAACTGCACCCTCACTCCACACACAAATGAAACCACCTCCAAGGCCCCGACCCAAATCACCCTCAGGTACCACCCCAATGCATGTGATACATTGCCATTCCAATTTCCACAGACCCATTAATAACGCTCGCCCTCCTTTACCCCACCACAGGGTCCGATTCAAACGACGAGCTCCAGGACACCCCTACCTGCACACCTGCAAAGAGGGCCAAGACCAACGGCCAAAGACCCTCCACCTCAGATGCACGCATCAAGACACGGAAGCAGCACAAATCAAGTGGCAGCACAGAGGAGGGAACTCCAACAGGCACCCCAGCAGCCAGCATGCCCACAACAGCACCACCACAGGTCCCCCCAATGGATGCCACAGTAGGCACTGCTTCTGGTGGCAGCAGCACCATAGGTGACACTGCATTAATGGCAGCATGCTCCGACACAGAAAACGGGGATGTCGAAGTTAGATCCATCCATGACCTGTCTCAATCCACCTGTCTGTTCCATCCCGTACACCATGAGGATACCACGCAGGGGCACCCACAAGACGACGACTGGCCATCCCCCACAAGCCCTGTGGCAAGGCAACATGAGGTGACCAGCCACTCTGTGACACCACTGCAAATGGCCATGGCCCAGCAGAGGCAACAGTCCCTCGACCAGGTAATCGTGCAACAGCAGCAACTGGCCACGCTCCTCAAGGACCATGCCGATGAATGTGGGGGCACTAAGGCAGACATAGAAACATCAACTGAGACACTTAGGGCAGAAATGGAGAGAAGTACAGAGACACTAAGGGCACAAATGGAGAGAAGCACCGAGAGCCTGAGAGTACAAATGGAGAGAAGCACCGAGAGCCTGAGGGGGGAACTGCATGCGACGTCCAAAGACGTATGTGCCGAACTTGCCGCAGTGCGCCGTGTGCTCACTGAGCTCTCACAAACCCTTAGGGACATGCATGGACGTGAGCAGGCAGAGACATCATCCGTTGCAAGTTCCGTCCAGGGCAGCCCCCAACGTAGATCTGGGAGGAACCTGCGCTCCACAGGCAGGGGTGCCCCTGATACCCGGAGAGGGGGCTTGCAATAGCGACTGCCCACTGACAATGAGCATCTTTGGACACTGGTGTTCGGGGGGGAGGTAGGAGGGTGGAGGGGGTGTGTTGGGCTCACTTGGGTGGCGGGTCGATAGGGTGTTCAACATGATATCACATATGCCATAAACAATGCACGATCATCCAATGAGATGTGTGGATATTGATCTTTGTGTACGAGGCCATTATAGGCGTACAGTCCATATTGTGCATGTTCCAGACACACACAGTGCCACGAGTCCCGTGTCCATGTATCAGCCACCAGGCGTGAGTGCTAGAAGCATGCATCTATGAGATGCTGACGAATGTCACGGCCCTCCTGTGCCTCGCAGACTCCTTGAGGTGCTGCCACATCCCCACCCTCATCATGACCATCTTCAGGTGCTTGCAGTTCTGCGTCAGGGGGCATGGGCACATTTCTACGTACGCACATGTTGTGGAGCATGACACATGCCATGACCATCTTTGCAACCTTCACATGGCGGTACAGGAGTGCCCCGCCAGACCTGCTGAGGCAGCGGAAACGAGTCTTCAGTAGGCCGAATGCCTGTTCTATGACTACACGGGTACGTGAGTGGGCATGGTTGTAGTCCTCCTCATGCTGGTCCCGTGGGTTCCGGACTGGTGTGAGGAGCCATCTCTTCAGTGGATACCCGGCATCACCTGTATGTGGACAATGAAGGAATTTTGAGGAATGCCATTGCTACGTACGCACCCCCCCCCTTCCTGCCAGGTCATTGCCGCATCACATACCCCACATCATCATGCTTGAAATGAGACTCACCGAGTAGCCAGGATCTGTTCCCTGCGTGTCGCTCCATGTAGCGTGGTATTGTAGAGTTCCTCAAGACCATAGAATCATGGGTTGATCCAGGGAATCGGGCACAACAATGTGTAATGATCCTGTTGGAGTCACACACCATTTGTACATTCAGAGAATGAAATTGTTTTCGGTTGCGGTACTGGGCCTCCATGGCATGTGGGACTACCAATTCCACATGGGTGCAGTCGATGGCACCAATGCAACCCGGTATGCCGGCAAGTGCATGGAATCCCACTTTTGTGTTGGTAATTTCCTGCTCCGAGCGTGGTAGGGAGATGTAGTCGTCTGCGTGCTGCAGGAGGGCATCGAGCACTTGCAATAGTGTCCGTGAGAACAGTGGCTGTGATATGCCATGCAACTGTCCGACTGTGTGCTGGTAGGTGCCTGTGGCCAGGAAGTGGAGTACAGACACCACCTTCAGTAGGGGTGGGATGGCGGTTGGGCTATCTATCATGCTGACAAGGTCAGCCTGTGTCATGTCCACAATGGCGGTTATGGTGTCCCGGTCCAAACGGTAGAGGGTGTGGATCTGCTCATCAGTGAGGTTGAACGGATGTGCTCGGAGGCGTGGGATTGCGGGCTGCCTGCGTGGTGGTAGTGGCTGTGCTGGCGGCCCTTGCTGGCCCTGCCTTGCCCTCCTCCTCCTCCTGCGTCTCCTCTGTGCGGCCGGTTGTAGTTGGTGTTCGTCGTCTTCTTCTTGAAGTTGGAGTACTTGCAGTGCTATCAGGTCCCCCAGGGCCAACATAGCTAGTCCTGCCGGTAGCATTTCGGAGTGGGTGTGGTTGTGGGAGGAGGCTGGGTGTGCAATTTATGTGTTTTCAGGCTGTATGGCCTCCACCTGTGGTGATTCATTCCACCTGTGCAAGCTGCTCTCCCCTTTGGGCGAGCACGTCCCGCACACAACGCTGCAATTCGACGAATGGCATCTTGCTATTGCAATCATGTATTTGTACCCGATGGCAGTGTAACATTGGTTGATATGTACATTCTGCTATGGTCCCATTGTTTCACATACTATCTTTGCAGTCGCGAACAGACTTGTGAAGGGTCAGTGGAACGTAGTACTCGAGTAACGGTGGACCCTCATGCAACACTGTACCGAGGTTCACCGACGGGCGTGGCGTCCCATTTGTGAGTGAAGGCAGTTGCCATTTTCACACACAGCCGCACTAGATGGATTAATTTGTGATTTCAAGCGGCCACAGATGCCTTTTCGACGTGATGTTGCAAATGAGGAATTCGAAGGTCGGCGCTTTCGGTTTTCAGCTAGCGGCGAGGAGATGCCCACAGGTCTGAGTGCAAATATAACGTTCTATTGTTCAATGTCCTTGGGACAGGGGCCATGGCGAGGATGCAATGATTGATATGAATAGTTTGGGATGCGCAATAGCGAAGTGGGCGATAAGGCCGGACGTTCCCAAATACATGTTACTGCACAACACTGGAATTACGGGCTGGGGCACAGTGGATTTTGCAGGCTGCATAACGCACAGACTCAATGGAAATTTCACATGTGATGTGAGTATGGAAACAGGCGATTTCATTACGGGATGAGGGAATGATTTATGGATGCATGGACGGATGATTTGATACAGAGTTTGCCATGTACAGGGCTTCTTGGAATCTATCCGCCTCCCCTGCGCTATGTGATGCAGGGCTGCCATAGTGGGACCATCGTCTATCTGGCCTTGTTGAGCCCTCCCTGTCTCGGCGCGCCTTCAGACACTTGTGTCTATGCACGTTACCAATCCCATCTGATGGATTCTGTTTTAACAGACGCATGCACAGGTACACTCGTTTGTGATAGTGTTTTCACCTCGATATAGATAGTTATGATTCGCAAGTGGTTTTTGGGTGGTGATGATCCTTTGGAGTGGGCTAGCATGCATATGGCTGTGGATTTGGTGTGATCATTGAAGTGAGTAATTCAAATGTAGTTCTGATGGCCATACTATTCTTTTTCATTTCACTTGGGTGACAGGTATCTCCTCCCCTTTTGCCACTGCCATCTGTATGCCACTCCTGCAGATGGCTTTTACTCCCGACACCTGCTGCTTCGTGTTAATCAGTGGAGCAGCATTACGATCTTATGGGACGATCGCCAATGGGCCACATGCCCTTACGCAGTACTAGTGGCTAGGAGCAACATTTCGGCCTTTCAGCTGGACTAGTGCCTCCCTATTGGGACCGCCCTGCGGTTCTAGGCGCTTCCATGTTGCCTTTTCGTACGAGAATGTAGCCCCTGTGTACCATGAAGGAACAGGGCGTCACACAAGAAGAAGCTGGTCATTTATTGCGGATGCAGCCCACAATGGTGAAATGTATTTTGGAGTTCATGGCCTAATGGCTGTATGGGCTTGGTGAATTTGTTGTGCATTAAATTTCTATTCTGATATGAACCGTGTAGCGTTCTTCTTTGCAAGTGATGTGGCATATTCCTATTTGGGGAGAGATGTATTGTGTGGAGATCTGCATTGGGTTCCAGCTTCGGAGTATAGTTGCGTGGTACTGTGCTGGGCGCGTTTGCCTACGAAGCCCAGTGAGGTCAGGGGTAAGGGCTGCCAATATGTCTGTTTTGATGATGACATGCTCAGGGGCGGGGGATTGGCTTTAGTGTAACAGATGCCGGTCAGCCAGTTGGATTGGTGGAATGATGTGATTATCGGAATATGGCTGGTCACAGGTGCCTGTGTTTGCGTGCGTTTCTTGGTGGGAGACTGAGGTCATGTCCATTTGTATAGCTTCTGTATTCGTGCCATCTGTGCCCTGCAGCTCCCATTGGCCCCTCTTGAGATTCATTTGTTCGTTGGCAGGGATGGATGACTAGTACATTTCACTGGTTGCATTGTGTGACTTCATTGCACCTACGGGGAGTTGTACAATGTGGCCAGGGAGCGCTGTACAGGCACTCAGTAGGGCCGTTTACGGTTGGTTCGCGATGCCGTACTTCTCACCATGGCGGAATGGTACTTTCCGCCGTGCTTGATGGCGTTAGGTGCATGTCCGCTAGGGTCAGAATTCGCGTACCGTTGCGCCATGGTGGTAATTACGGTTTGGCATGGCGCGCGCGCGCGTACTTGGTGCAGTTAGCGTTGGCGTTCACTACGGTGTCGCTAATGGCATCGTACTTTGCGGTGACGGGTCATAATCGCACCGAGCGCTATTCGATGGCGGTATTGCATTTCCGCCATCGTTTTTCGATTTCCGCCAGGGTCGTAATGAGGCCCAATGTATTTTAGGTTGTGTATTCTCACTTATGGTATTATGTTGTGAGGGTATGCAATTTTTACCCATCTAGTTTACTGCTATGTATTTTTCTATGGTTTCTTATTTTTCAGTTACTTTACATAGGTACATGAGTAGTGTTGTTCTGTATTGATCATTTAAGTTGGATGGTAGTATAAAACTTGACTTTGTAACCGCGGTTAAGATAGAGGTCAATTAACTGTAGCGGCAGTTACAATAGATTCTTTTTATTATTTATTGTATTTGGGTATTTTTATATGATAATTAGTCCTTAAAAGGACTGTTTTGGGGTACACTCAGTGTGGAACTTTAGCACATTAGGAGTACTGTTTTGATGTTATGAAGAAACGCTGCATTTCCTTCATCGGTTAGGTGTACTCCGTCAGGTCTATAGAAATTGGCCATGTAGAACTGTATTTTGTTGTTCCCAATTCATAATTGGTTGTGGTCTGTCATGATGTGGAAGCTGCTTCACTAACATTTCTCTGGGATTCTCAATTTTACCATTAAATATGGTGGTCCATCTACATTTGTGCCTTTGAGTAAGATTGGACAGGCTAAAGATGGTGTGAGGAAATAGTTCCATTAGTATTTCCATGTCTTGTTTCATCATTAGAGTAAGGGACACTCTTCGTACATTCCCCAAATCATTGCCTCCACAATGAATTAGTATGACGTCTGGGTGTTGTAAAGACCTCATGGTGGCAACAGTAAAGACAGACACAAATGATCACAGTTCAAGGGCGTTTATTAAACTGTATGCAGGTTAGAAAAACGCCTAATCTAAACCTAAATTTAAGATGGGAGCAAGCGTCTACCATCAAATGAAAAAGAAAACAGTCCTAGTGGCGTTGTGTCAAATAAAAAGGTCCTATACTAAGAAACCTATTGACAAATCTTACAACTAATACAAAAATAGTGTGGGATAATATTCAGAAGAAAGAAAGAAGTGTTCACAAATAATATGTCAGGATGCAGTAGCCTGCATATCCCTTCCCCACATTTTAAGCACAGGGTAAGGTGGGATCTTGGAGCAGAGCACAGTCTGAAACTCTCCCAGCACGAGATGACAGTTCCATTTCAGCCATCAGGGCCGTCGAGGGCAAAGTCTGGTTTCTCGTGAAAGTCTCTTGCCTTCGAGGACCGGACGCATTCAAATAACTAAAACAAAATGTTCCTTCAACAAAATGAAAGTTGTTTCCTTGTTTTACTTAGGGTGAGGATTCCCCCTCTTCTGGGTGCTGACCCATCTCGAATCTTTCAGCCTCCCTCTGCCAGGTTCACTATGGCTTTTCTGCAGTTCAAAAATTTCAATGTCTTTTTAAACAGTTGACCTTGGACATCCCTCTTCCAGGTTCATGTCCGTCAACACACTGTTTCTTGGGACCTTCGACTTCGCCCCTCTTTACTGCCATCTGTCCGTTGGGTTCACTCTTGCCGTTTCACTATTCTCTTTTGCTTTCAATTTTGGCGGGATTCACTTTGTTTTCTCTCGATGCACGATTCGCTTCCCTTCCTTTTCTTAACAGTTTGTCGGTCAAAGACTTTCAACTGTACAGGGATTTTGTAGACCTCCTGTATGACCACTTGACCTGTCTTGGCGGCTCTCCTACGGCTTTCTGGTATCTGTAGTTTCAATCAAGATGGGATCGACCAGAGTTTTTTGAGTCAGCATCCACGTAGTGCTGGTTCCCTCTGGAACTGTTCTTCCCTTAACACTTTTACGGTTCCTTTGAACTTCTCTGAATATGCAACTTTGATTCACCACAGCCCAGTTCTTATCGGCTCTCCCTTCGACTCACCGGCTTTGATGAACCATTTCGCTTTCCTCGTAACTGGAGCCAAGGCCGGTACCAGAGTAGCAGGCGTTTCCTTTGCTCCCGCTTATCAGCATCGACACACTCCATGTACCGTTGACATCTGCTGCAGCACTTTTGGGCTATTTTCCTCAGTCTTACGATTCCCTCTGCTGAGGTTTCGCAGTTTTGAGCAAACAAGGACAAGGTCATGTCTTCCCTTGTCAGTCTCTCGGTATTTGCCGTCTTTCGCCTATTGAACTGCCGGGCCTGGATAGCTGTCTCGTCATGCGGTCTGCCTTGCTCGTATTGTTCTGTCTTGCTCCACCTTTTATCCCTGTGGGGAAGAGAAAGGGCATCAGGTGTGTGTGATTCTGTTTAATTGCCTGACTCTACCTGACCCTTGTGTCGGGACATGTCAGGTAAACAGTTTTATTAAAAGTCTGTTGTCTTTCATGTTGTGTTAAAGTGTTTGTGTCGGAAAAGGGGGAGGGGGAAGTGCTTTTGAATGTCCTACGTGAGAGGATGGGTAGAAGGAAGGTGTTTACCACGTCTCACCCATTGGTGTCCCACTCCATGAGGACCCCCCCCCATCCAGGTGATCCTCCCTCACTGGTCCACCCCCAAGAACTGGATCCAATAGTGATGGCCGTATCCTGGCCACCTGGATGACAGATTCCCGATGACTAGCTAGGGAGACACCTTCAGGTTTCTCACAGTGTTAACTGGGGCTACAGACAACAATTGGGAATTTTGAGTACTGAAACTGCATTAAATAAATTACAAAAGATATTGTAATATATTTTTGCAGTCTGTGTTCAATTTTATCTATTTTTGTAACGTAAAAGGTGGCCCTTAAAAGGGACGTTTTGGGGGATGGAGAGAGGGGGGTGGAATAGGGGAGGAAAATACATAAGAATGATACATAAAGGGAATTAAACTAAAAAACAACATATATGTTTTGTTTTTTGAGAAAACAAGAGGGAAAAATTGGCACTTAAAAAAATAAACACTGAGCATGACAGGTAATCTGAAGTTCAGCGATTAACTTCAGCAATTGCTCAATTGTGGCATATTCATGGACTACCCATTTGCAGCATCCTTTACACATGATTTGCATCCTGGAAGGGTCGGTGTTGGTAACAGGAGTCAGTATAGTGGATACCACTGCTGATGGAGGCTTCATTTCCAGTTGGCGTTGTTGATGCACTAGTGCATGGAGGTTCTGCAGTTGGTGCTGATCTTCGTCTATGCAAGGAACGGGCCCCATGCATTTTTCTTTTGTGATGTTCATGGGCTTTACGATATTCATCATCGGCATCGGCCCAGTGGACTCACACCAGATGGTCGATGATCATCGATGTTCCTAGACTTTGAGACGGGATATCGGAAAGGCTCACGGCGTAGAATCTTATTGCAGAAGGAGCACAGTACCTCCTTCACCTCTTTTCTGGAGCAATGTTCCTCCACTTTAAAGAAGTGCCAACAGTCTGCAGTTTTGTCCATTCCTTTGTGCTTCTTCCTCGGCGGTGAAGGATTGTCGACCCAAATGATGATGTCATCCTCACTGCTCCTACTGTCGTGGTCTGACATGTTGGAATGTCCAACCGAGGAAGAAAGAATAAAGGAATAAAAACACGAACAAGACAATGCGGCAAAAAATGAAAACATTTAAAAAAATTTAAAAAAAAGTAAAAACAAAAAATAGACAAACTAAACAGATCACAAGACATGGGAAAATTGGATTTTGGGAAAACTGGCTAAATAAGATGAAGAGCGTAAGGGCTAAAGTGCCAAAAGTGCTTGCAATTACTCAGAAACCCTTTCACTAGCAAGTACAGAAAGCAATGATTAATTTAAAGTAATTTTTTTGTGGGTGTGGTGATTATTCACGGCTGCAGACTGCTGCACCGTCTGATTGGACAGTCTCGTATGCACAGAGGTCGTCAAACGGCATGGGCGTAGCCACGTCGATACAGCACAACGTGTGATTGGTTAGTTCGTTGACACTTATAAAAGTCATGTTTAGGCACTGAGCCGCAGTGGGTTTTATGGTTGGCTGATGCATTATGCGCTAAGAGGCATTTGACGTCACATTGGCTTACTTTGCATGCACAGGTTACATCAACAGCATGGGCGTATTCGCGTCAATGCTTCGCAATGTGGGATTGGATAATTTGTTGACGTGTATAACATGTAAGCGCGGAACATCAGCGCGCGATACCATTGGCTGGCGTAATAGACACGAAGATGAGTAGCCGCGTTGAAGGATGTCAACGTTCTATTGGCTCATTTCGCACACGTGGGTTACTCCCTCCCTCAGTCGCTGCTGTATGTAGCTGCACATGTATCCTTGGTAGCTATATGTATCTACATATATATGGGCAGTAGTCTTGGAAATATTTAAAATAAATTCCCAGTTACTGTAACAATTTAAAAACTTCATGAACAGAACTTATACATGTAAATACTTTAAAAGGTTAAGGACATATGCAAACTCATTTTTTGTAACACCAGGTTTATTTGGGGGAATGTGGTTGTCCAATTGCTTTTTATTTTACTTTCTAGACATAATAGTGTTTTGATTAGCTAAATTGTCTGTATTATTAATGTTAATTATGTATAGAATAACGAAACCTTTGAAATTCAAGGAAAACCTTAGTTGAGGGAATGTTTAAGGTGAGAACTTAATGCAACAAAACCCTGAAAATTCAGCTAAAGCCACCTTAGCTTCGCGCCCGCTGTCGTGCAGACTATGACCACAATGACGACATCACAGATCACATCAGTGAGGACATCACTAAATACATTACAACAGTAACTGCCATTAAGCATGGGCTTCAGCCATGGTCAGTGTGCATGGCCAAATATATTTTAACACATGAATGGGTACTAGTCATTGCCTTCAGTTATGGACTGTGGTCACAACCTCCACTTGTGTGCACTGAATATTTTAAAACACTAACAAGGTATCAACCATAGATTTTGGCCTTTACCAGTGGATGCAATTTTCAACAGTGTCCATTGTATATTATGTACATTGAACAGGCACTAGCTAGTTACGACAGCTGCCTCCAACCACCACACAAAGTAGTCGCCTGTCTAGGTACCCGTGAAAGTGGCGCAATACGCACAAATACTGCAGGCACTCCTCCGTCTTCTTCCACCTATTTACATATGTCACATGAACCACTTCTCACTCACCACCCCTCTCCCTCCCTTCTTGCCGCCAACACATGGCGTACGGTATATTTTCCAGACCCTTCCGCCGGCGCACTATCCTCTGATACACCATGGCAGCGTTAGCCAAAAAATGTTGACGCACAGCACGCTTACCTCCGGCCACGTCCAAACTTCTCCCACAGCACGCCGTTCCGCAAGACAATGACACTTCGGTCTGCGGAGCGAACAAAGAAATGGGTCCGCGGAGAGGACCCATATATCACTAATTTTTTGGGACTCACATTTCAGTTCTTCGCAACAAAAGTACTGATCGGATTCCCACCAAACACACAAAAGCACGCTTTCTGACCCAAGCCCCCGCTCCTGCCACAGATTTGGTGCAAATCCATCCAGCCGTTCAGACTGTAGCCATGCGCAAAGTTTTTGCCCATTAAGTCTATGGAAAAAAGACATTCTTTGGGACCCCCCCCTATAACTTTGTCCCCTCTGCACGAAACCTCACCCAACTTAGTGTAGAAATGTATATACTTTTTTTGCAAAGTTTGGTGAGGATTCCTCCAGGGGGAGCGAAGTTATAAGCCACCGGAAAAGTGCTCTTCTATGAGTTTAGCAACTTAACCAGAACTACACGGCCGCTACCACGGGCCATGTAGTAAACACACATACCTATACTAGCAGGTGTACCCGTGCTTTGCATGGTACATTTCTACTTCAGTCCTAGTTTGAAGTTTATTTAATGAACTAAACTAATACTTCTTTGTAGTCAATACTGTTAGTCTATCCTGAAGGAGCTAGGGTGAACAAATTGTCTTTGTTTCCGGCTCTGAAGCAAGCCACATAAAGCGGGCCATGGAGAAAAGCATGAATCCCGTAAATTGGTTTGAGCTGCTTTGAGTTGGAGTGTTGAGATTGTGCAGCAACATTGCGTGTGTGCCGATCTACAGCCGAGGCAGCAGCGACCTCAACATAAGTGCTGAAGCATGTAAACTTGAAGTGCCGTACCGGTAGCATGTAAGCTTCATACCGTTGAGATGGCATACTTTCATAAACTTCCATGGGTCAATTATCTTGAGAGATTTGCCATGGTGTGATGGACAATGTCATTGCGGACACTATTGTAGAGACATGCACCGTTTCCTGTCACCCACATTACTGCAAAAGCACTGTATTGTGTCACCCGCATGACTTCAAAAGTGAGTGCTTCTAATGTCACCTAGAATGCTGATAGTGTGGAAAGTTTTGGCACAATGAATTACCGATGTTTTCATGAACTGCTGAACTTTAGGAACAAAGAAGGTAGAACGGCATAAAGAGCCATATGGCAAGGGGTAAGCATTGCAGACCGCTTAAAAAATAAATAAATCCAAAAAAAGGTATATTTTATACTTTTGTAAATTGTGTCACCATGAAACCTACCCATATGCCAAATTTCATGTTTGTAGCAAGGTGGGAAGTATGCTGAACATTTCGAACAGACACACACACATATTCACACATTTCCCATACATCTATAGTACATATATCATCAGTTAAAAATCCCTTAGTTAAAGAGACGTTAAGGTGAAAACTTAACAAAACCCTTGAAATTCGGCAGAAAATTCAGGCAAAGCCACCTTAATTACTCGCCCCCTGTTGAACAGCATATGGCCACAATGATGACAACAGAGATTACCTAACTGATGACATCACTGGTGGCATCAGACAGGAGATCACTCATTATGTATGTTAAAATATCTTTGGGTCACTCTTAGTACATATGTTATTTCAGTATACTTAATAATAAGATCATGACAGAATAGACGGGTACACATGTATGATATGAGTACTTGTGGAGCATTCATTTGTAGTATTTATTAAAGGATGACATTTAAAATATAAATATGTAATATTTTAGAAATCTCTTTAATTTTAAATAGTCAATTCCACAGAATGTACCCGATTGTGGCAAATGTACTTTAGATATTTGTACGATAATATATGTATATACAGTAGTACACAATGATAAGAATATATAGAAATACAAACATGTTGAATCTTGAGTGTTAGTAAAATGCTAAATGTACAGATTTACATTTTCTATTGTGGTTATTATGGAAATGGTTTATAGACGTATCAAAAAGACACATGTAAAACAAAGGGCATGCACTTATGTATTGAGATATATTAAAGTAATTCCAAGCATGGGTATTCTAAAAAGATAATTAATACTGCATAATTACATCTATACAAATGTAATGAAGTTTAGAAATTGAAGATTTACTTTCAGGCATGTAATTGGATTTATATTACATTCAGTTATTTCTTTTCTGAATTAATTATTACTTTTTATTCCACATGCCAAAAGAAATGAATCTGTAAATAAAATACAAAAATGAGTGCAACAAAAAATTGTATGTACTTCAAGTTGTGGACCATACACTAAATTTAAAGACATTACAGGAGAATACAATGTACTTTGAAAATATGTCTATTTTACGTAAAAGAAAATATTCCTAAAAGCTGAAAATATAATTAATTTAATCAGTGAGTTAATGTCATATATGGTATGTCTGATGTCACCAGTGATGTTATCTCTGATGTCATCATTGTGGTCATAGGGTGTGCCACAAGGGGGGAGTAGTTAAGGTGGCTTTGACTGAATGGTCTGCTGAATTTCAAGGATTTTTTATTGTTACATTTTCACTGTAACGTCTCCTTAAAGGTTTTTTCACCTACAATGCATTGGTTGTCTGAACTGTTAAACTTTTTTCAATGAATTTCTAGAGTTTCTTTGGGGACTACTAGCCATGGCCTTTGGCCGTGGCCACTGTACATGTTGCACCAATAGGATTCTTTAGGGCCCACTAGACATGGCCTTCGGTCATAAGGGGGCACGGCCTGCAGCCCTGGTCACTTCACATGTTTCACCAATACATTTATTTGGGGCACACTACCCATTGCCTTCAGCCACGGCCAATTCCCACTGTGCATGTTCCACCAATATGGTTCTTTGGGGCCCACTAGACATGGCCTTCGGCCATGGCCACTGCACCAATAGGTTTCTTTGAGGCCCTGTAGTCATGGCCTTTGGCCGTGGCCACTGTACATGTTGCACCAATATGTTTATTTGGGCTAACTAGCCAAAGCCTTCAGCCATGGCTAGTGTCCATGTGTGTCCATGTTGCACCAATAGCATTCCTTGGGGCCCTCTAGCCATGGCCTTCTGTCCTGAGCATTGGGCACAGCCTTTGGCCTTGGCCACTGTCCATGTTGCACCAAAAGCTTTCTTTGGGCCCCATTGGCCATGGCCTTTGGCCATAACCAGTGGCCACAATGGTCAGCCTTCACCACTGTCCATGTTACAATAGATTGCTTTGGGGCCCACTAGTCATGGCTGAAGGCCATGGCAAGTGGCCATGGTCTTCAGCTGTGGCCACCACTGTACATGTTACACTGATACGTTTCGGTGGGGCCCACTAGCCACGATAGCCCAATAATGTCATATATGATGTAATTATTGATCTCATCAGTGATGTCTTGCATGATGTCATTAGTAACGCCATATGATGTCATCAGTGATGCCAAGTGCTATGTAATGAGTGCTGTCACAAGTGATGTTTTCATTGTGGGTATACACTGAGCAACAGGGACTGCATAGTTAAAGTGTGCTTGCTTGAAATGCAAGTGCTGAATTTTAGCGGTTGTGTTAGGTTACATCTGATCATCTGAATCTCCAAGGTTTTGTTCTACTACAGTTTCCTCAGGGCCCACTAGCCATGGCCACTGTATATATTGCACCAATCGCTGTCTTTTGGGCCCACTAGCCATGGCCACTGACCATGGCTGAACATGTTGCATATTTTATTAAGGTCTCACTAGCTATGGCCTTCAGCCGTGGCTTCTGTACGTGCTGCACCAATAGCTTTATTTTGGGCCCACTAGCCATAAACCATTAATTGTTACCAAGCACGAATTGCCCCCTGCCCAGCAAATGTAGGCACTCCAGATGTAAAAAGAAAAAAATCCCAACTCCTTATTTCTGTAATAAATTCCCCAGTAATCATTAACACTAACAGAAATTCTTGCGGTAGAGTGGCGGTTCAACGAATCCTGCAATAACGGGAAAAATGGCTCAGAAGGAGGGTCTTCCATGCCCTCAGAGGCACTCAACATGAGTCCCCCTTCTTTTTTCAGGTCACCTCACTCAATTGCTGTTTCCCTCCCCAAACCTCTCCCATTACCCTCATCACTAATTTCTTTGTGTGATACAAAGAAAACTCTGAGCAAGTCTTGCAGCACTACTGCAGTAATCTCGTGAGATTTATGAGGTCTTCCCCAGATAAATCAAAAATCTTCTACCTGTAACTGGCTCCCCAACCCAGCCCCAAATCCCCAACGTCAAATGGCGACTTCTTTGCCACTCCCAACTTCAAGCCTGATGTGATTGCTATTGCTATTTCTATAGCGCCTACAGTCAGGCCGCCTAAGCGCTGTTGTTCAAAACAATCATTGTTTCCCTAGGAGTGACTACATAAACAGAAGCGTTTTGAGACTCTTTCCGAAGTATAGAAAGTTATGAAACTCTGTAAGGTCGTGGGGAGTTCATTTCAATGTTTGAAGGCATCCTTTTGTTACACCCCACACCAGGGCTTCATCAGGCAAAAGTATAAATCCATACAGAAACAGGCGCAGTATTTGATTTGTTTTACTCCTGCAGTCATTATGTGTGACGTGTGTCTGACAAGATTCACTAACTCAACATAGAAAAGGGACTCCGGAAACACTCACATATACAACAAACAAGAACAGCAGACATCTTGAAACAGATGTAAAGAAAGATAAGCATACGTATGTCAAATGTAAAGGATATGGGTTACAAAATACCCATCAAATATCAAACAATAACACAGATCACACGCAATGTACAGCAGGAGTAAAAATACAATCTGTAAATTATGCCGTAAAGAATAGTTCATAACAGGGAGCACATTGTTTAATACAGCGAACAGCTACACATGCATCATATCGCTACTTTTGAAGCTTTCCTTTGTAGTACTTTGGGAAAAGATATCTGAATTAAAATAGTACACTGCTTAGCACGTTCCCGTTTGTGCCAAATATATCTAAGACATGTTCACTATAATATAATCTGTACATACATGACAAAAACATTTGTAGAAATAAATAAAAAGCGACACATGTCGAACCCTAATTATTTACTATGTTTTAAAATAAACACATGTAAATACTCAATTGTTTTATTATAAGAAGAATGTGTACACGTATCATTTTTTTAAATGACACGTGCTTTAAACCAGGGAACTAAGTATTAGGGATATATTTTAAGATTTCCATACATGAGTATTGAAAAAAGTACTCTAAATGTATTTATGTATATAAAAGAAATAAAGTTTTAAAATGGAACATTTGCTTGAAAACATGTACACAGATGTATATTAACTGTCTCTTTTGTAAGTGATTAACGTTAAAATTAAAATAAGACGCATACTGTAAAAAGTAAAAAAGTAATCTTTAAATATTATCAATTTTTTTATACATTGACTTTTGTGCATGTCACAGATGATGTCATCGTGATGTCATCATTGTGCTCTTAGGCTGTGCAATAGGGGGCACGGAGCTAAGGTGGCTTTTGCTGAATTTCAGGGGTTTTGTTGCATTAAGTTCTCACCTTAACGTCCCTGTAACTAAAGTTTTTTCCTTGATTTTCAAAGATTTTGTTACAATGTATTGCTCACCTTAACGTCCCTGCAGCTAACGTTTTTTTCCTTGAATTTCAAAGGTTTTGTTATTCCATAGATTATTTTCGCAGCTGTTTGTGACGCAGTTTCCTATGAGATGTCGGCTATTCGAGGTTATAGCTGAATTTAAAGAAAAGCTTTGTGTTGCAAACTCAGTCCATAGACCCCCTCCAACTCCCATATTTCACTTGGTGAATACTAGAAACAGAGCCCCTACCTCTAGACTACTGACATTTGCAATTTTTTTGCCCTGCTAATGCCTTTTTCCCTGCTTTTCATTCTCAGATATCCTCGGCTATTGCCACGGCTATCTCTAGCATTGTGAAAATGAATAGATGGCAGCGATTTCATTTCTAAAAACCTTGGTTTTTGTAATTTACCTGAGATATAGCCATCTATTTTTCAGAAGGGGCCCCCCCCCTTCCCTATCAAATATTTAAAAATACTTCTGTACGGAATAACCCCAAACCATAAAAAGGCCTCTTTTAAACACTTTGTGCCCAAGTTGTTTCGGGCCTGGTCCAAATGCACCGAGCGGTTTGGGCTGTGCGGTCCGTCAAAAATGGACCTGGTTTGTGTATGGGAAAATTAATGGGAAGTAGGCAGCAACTTTGGAAATCAAATTTTATTATTTTGTTCTTAATAACGTTTGTATTTTGTAATGAAACTTTGCAGTCTGGAGGGGTATCGGCATCCCTAACCAACTTCAAAATTTCATCCTAATCCGTCACACAAAACAAAAGTTAACAATATATTTTTTAGGGTTTTCTATTGGAGTGCGACTCACCTTAACTATCGCCGCCCTATTAATGTACGGCATAACACAACCCTTGAAATTGAAGGAAAAAATGTAAAGTGCAGATAAGGTGACCATACATAATGCAACAAAACCAATGAAATTCAGCTCACTGGGAAACTCAGGACTGGCTTACCTTGGCGTGTTCCCTTTGATCTCCCCCAGAATGCCATTTTGTATGGTATTGTCAATCCCTTCTCTTATAATATACATATGCTCTTGGGCTTTGCAAAGGGTATGCCGAGTTAAGCCGGTCCTGATTTTCCCCAATGCGCTGAAATTCAAGGGTTTTGTTGCGTTATGTTTAATCACCTTAACAGCACAGCACTTAAAGTTTTTTCCTTGAATTTCAAGGGTTTTGATATAGCACTATTTTTTTCCGTGCCTCTGGCCATGGCCTTCGCACATGCCGACTGTATATTTTTCAGTGCAACTGGCCATGGCCTTTGGCCGTGCCCAACGTTTATTTGAAAACACTAGCGAGCCAAAAGCCATGGCCCTCATATACCCACTGTATATTTTAAATTAGTAAAGGGCCACTATCCATGGCCTTCGGCCATGGCCACTGTATTTTTTAAAACACTATCTGGTCGCTGGCCATGGACTTCAGCCATTGCCAGCGGCCACGCTCCTCGGCTGTGCCCATGGTAGTTTTTAAATCACTCCCTAGCCACTAGCCATGGCCTTTGCCATGCCTACAACATTTTTTATATCACTCCTTGGCCACTGGTCCTTGTCTTTGGCCAAGGCCTGTGGCCACGCCATTCGGCCATGCCCACTGTATATTTTACAACACTACCAAACAAAGGTCAGTGAGTTTTCGCCCCCGACCTCACTGTAGCTGTATAAATATCCTTTTTGTTTTTTTTACTTTTTCCCCATAGCCACAACTATAATAGCAATGTAATACATATAGCCACAATAATCAGTAGTTTCGAAAAACCGTGATTATTAGGAAAAACAGCAAAAACTAATGGTCCCTTGGACCCCCGTTCACTTACTAAGTGCCCTTCTCCTCATGGCATTGTCCCCACCACTCCCATTTGCCTTGCTTGCCCTAGCCCATACCCCCTCAAACACTCATTTTTCCGCATGATGCACTTTCATTGCCACATCTCGCTTTCTCTGGTAGCTGCGATTATTGCACCGAATAACCGAGACTACAGGAAAATGTTCATGATGCAAACACGGTCCCTAGCCCACCCCCAAATTCCACGGGGTGCACTATCCACCTGCCACCCACCTATAGCCTGATGCCATTTCACTGTATTTCTGCCTCCAAATGCTGTTTTTCTGCTTTTTGTTTTCTGATATTCACGGGTATAGTTGTGGCTGTTGCATCAGGGGTTGGGGGGGGGGGGGGTGAGGGGGGAAGATGGCAGCTTTTTCATTTCTGAATGCCTCTCTGCTGCAATACACCATGGGAGAAATCTATTTTTTCAGGGCAATGGGGGCACCCAATCAAAGTCATTTATCAAACCTTGGCCTAAAGATGCTCATCTTTAGATGCTCAGAATAAAGAGCCGCTGGCAGCCCATGTTACCTCGGCTAAGTTGGGCACGTGCACCACCTAATGCCAAATAATATTTCAAGTTAATTCCAGAGAACCCGAGAGCCATGTTTGATAAACGGATCCATGCTGTTCTTTGTTCTTTTCCCAGGTGACTTACTGGAAGTAAGAGGATGCAAGGCTGCGAATCCCAGCTTTACAGTCCATCTGTGAGACCAACGCTTCCTCTGGTGCTCACTTCAAGCGTAGAGCTCTTCCACTTGACTGCATGTTAGCCACAGACAATGCCTTCCCTCTAGACAGGATCATAGAGATGCTTTGCCTGGAAGGCTAACATGGCTATGTTTATTATTGCTTCTAGGTGCTTCAGCAGTGTGGTTATGTCCCAGCTGCTTCTAGAATTCTGTAACAAAGGGTGGCTAGGGGGTACTAGACCAAGACAGTTTTGAGCATGTCCCTGAATGCCAAGCGTCTGTGTGTGTCTGAGATTATCTGGAGGGACGCTCCACAGGCCGTAACCTTTTTCTCCCCAGCTTTTGCATCAAGTTTTGGGAACTGCCAGTTGGCTGCCCGTCTCGGACCACTGGACTCTTTTCAAGCAGCGTGATATAAACTAAGCCTCCTTCACCAATGAGAAACACCAGAAGGTAAGTAGTTTACATGTAGGTTTATTTCTCTTCGATATCCAGTAGAGAAAGCACTGGGACATCCATCTAGCCCAGCACCTTAGGTCCAACTGACACCAGTGGAACCTAGCACTCCAAACAACCATCAACACTCCACAAGAATGTCACTGACATCACCACACCAACACTCCAAATGGAATGTCATTGACATCACCACACCATCATGACACACCCACAGGCATAATCCAACCCAGCACACACTATGACATATCTCCTTCCCTTACACTAACATAACCCAACAACCATAACACCACCAACCACGAAATGTATGAACACCTCAATCATCACGCAGAACTAAATAGTTAATACCAGCACAGAAACAACTCCCAACTGAGCCCATGTGCTACTTCCCAAATCTTGCCAAAATCTTAATTGAAAGCACCAAACTAAAAACCTACAATACAGGCCCTTCCCAAAGCCTAAACACCCACTCAGCTATCAACCCGCTGAAACACCATAACTATGTCCCGCTCAAGAACATTAGCAGAACTCTGATCCTACCACAGACCGCTCAAGGACCTTGACAGGACTCTGATCCTATAACCTGACCGCTCAAGAACATAGGCAAAACTGTGATCCTATCAGCCGACCTTACAGCCACACTATCCTCCTAACAAACCTATGACCATACAACACCAAACTGCCCCTTAACCAAAACACAGACAGCCCACAATGCCCCTTAAATAAACAAACAGTACCTCACTGCCCCATCGAAACCAACGTACCGCACCTAACTGCCCCTTAAATCGACAGCCTCTACAACCTGACAAAAGAGCACCCACTGTCCCTTAACCAATAATCAATCATGGACAGCATCTCACTGCCCCTTAACCACAGTATACAAGCAGCACCTCGCAACCCCTTAACTCAAACCATGAACAGCACCAACTGCCCCTTGACCGGACCTCAGTCAGCACCTCACTGCACCTCCTAAAATAACCAGACAGCACCTTCACCAAAACCTAGACAGCACCTCTCTCTAACCTTAGCCTCAGCACATAAGCATATCCACACTGCCCCTTAACCCAGAACCTCAGCAGCACTAAACAGCACCTCCTGAAACACACCCAAACGGCCTAACCGCATCTAACTGCCCCTAGCATGACCAGCTAGCTCAACTGCCCCTTAACATAACCAGAAGGCACCCCACTGCCCCTTAAATGAACAAACAGTACCCAACTACCCCTTGAAACCACTAAACACATCGCTGCCCCTTGAAACCACCAGACAGCACCTAACTGCCCCTTGGGTTGGCCAGACAGCACCTAACTGCCCCTAAAACACTAGACAGCACCTCACTGCCCCTAAAAACTACCAGACAGCACCTCACTGTCCCTCAAAACACCAGACAGCACCTCACTGCCCCTAAACAACCAGACAGCACCTCACTGCCCCCCAAATATGACCCAGACAGCACCTCACTGCCCCCAAAAATGACCTGGACAGCACCTCACTGCCCCCAAAAATGACCTGGACAGCACCTCACTGCCCCCAAAAATGCTGGCATCCTCCACACATTACCAGGGGAAATGCCCCTACGAACACGACAAACAAACACTGCAGGACAACATGTGAAACACCCCAGTAAGCGATAACCAAATCAAGTCCCTGCGCCAAACCCCAAACACATTCCTGAAATGAAACAACTGCACGGCAAGTAATTGTAAATGCAAAATGGATGTAAGTGACATGGCGCTAAAGTCCCTGCGCCAAACCCCCACCCACATGTCCACTTCAAACAATCTGCAAGAAAAACATTGTGTAAAAAGCCTACAATTTCGCCATGAACCCATGGACCCCCA